>NC_090029.1:23013376-23321292 GCF_037176765.1 Anolis sagrei | reverse complement strand
ACCACTATGCTGGCTTTTGTATTTAAGCATACGTCGACACTTCTCAAGTGTCTAGGACTGTGTAATGTATCAGTCTATTATTATTAATAATATTATTATGTATATTTATACCCTGCATTTTCTCTCCACAGGGAGACTCAAGGCAACTGATTAGAAACAATATACGCTTTTGAATTTCAAAACCACTCATTTTTAGCTAGAATCTTCTGCCAGACTGAATAATTCCATCACAAAAAAGCATTTAAAATAACAATTAAGTAAACTTTTAAAGTAAACTTTATATGCCTCCGCCATAGATGGGGACAGATCACAAAAGCAATTTCCATCCATTAGAGCATAGATTTCCTGACCCACATTACAGTGTTCAAAATAAATTACTTGGAAGAACTACTTTGCAGTCTGAATTGCATTTAGCTCTCCCATCAGGAAAAAAAACATTCTGAAGTAAAGAGAGATATTTTGTTTTTTTAGAGATTTGACAGTGGAGGGCAAAAGCAAGTTCTGAAATAACAGTCAGATTAAAAGCTCTTATTCACCCTTAATGAACCCACTGAGTCTTCCTCCAATACACAAAGTCTAGGGGACACAGGAGAGGGCTTTCTTGGCTGTGGTCAACACAGATTTCTTTCCAATCAAAACCTAGCTTTTATTAAAGCTTTAAATAATTATTTCAAGTCCTGTATAATTGTACATGATTTTAAAGAGTGGTTTCATCACAAATGTGTTTAATAAGTTGTTCACATTATTTATGGCTTGGATCTGGAAGTGTTTCAAACTGTCTGCATTGCACAGTCATGAGATACAGCAATAAAGGGTGAAATGGAAGTGTTTTAATGAATAGCATGTTACTAAATTAACAAAGGCCACCTATACCAGGCACTTAGACCTCCATTTAGGTAAAGCATTCTGGTGTCTCAATCTCATTCAGTGCAAAGGAGGGACTGTAGACCAGCCTGCACCCGATGGAATATGAATTTGTTGTTGGGCTGCAAAGGAGGAAACACACATCTGTGCCAAGTTATTACCTCCACCACCAGGCCTGCCCAACCTTCAGCCCTCCAGATATTTTGGACCCCAACTCTCAGAAGCCCTTATTGCCCCAACTCTCAGAAGCCCTTATTGCCAACTTGTCTGATGGTCAGGGATCCTGGGAGCTAAAATCCAAAACACCTAGAGAACTGCAGGCTGGCAAGTCTGTTCTACACAGTCCTGCAAACAAGTTGGGTTAGAGCTCGGGTCACAATCACATTGAAGGCAAAATAACAGTTCACATCCAAATTCTTGATAACATTTAGCTGTTATTAGGGTAGGGTTAATACTAAGTTAGCAGTACATTTAACTCTGCACAGACAGCTGATGCACTCTTAGGACACAAGAGCCTGGCACACTTTTATGAAAGGGATTGAAAACATAAGTTCATGCCTTTTGGTTTAAAATTTGATTAAACAGCTCCTGCAAACAAACAGAGAGAACAATAACAAGGAGGCCCAGCTTTCCCTCCTGAACTGTGATACCGACAGTTCTTTCCTAGGCCCCATCTACACTGCCATTACAATGCAGATTGGACAGAATTATATGGCAGTGTAGACTCACTTCATCCGCTTTAATGCACTTAATCTGCATTAGACTCCTAACACAATTTTCGTTCCTGGGTTATAGAAGTCATTTCCTTATTGGTTCTATCATAAAAGCATGGGGAAAAGTTTATTAAATTGCAAAAACCTTGCTTTTGTAGGACATCCTACAGCACATTTTGCTTTAGTTTTTCAATGAGTATCTCGTCACGTCACAACCCATTCAACCTAGTTTGTGGCAGCCACAAAAATGAAGTTTCTGGAGTAGAACAACTACAATAGTCTTGGTTATTCAACCTACACTCATCCGACACTCTGTATTATCCGACGCCCCGCTCTTCCCAGCAGCAAAAGTGGTGGTGGCTGCCTTTGCCGCCCACCCTCCCTCACCCACCCTCCCTCACCCACCCTCCCAGCCGGGTCCTGGTTCTGCCCAAGGGAGAGCAGGCGACAAAGGTGGCAGTGACGGCAGAAGCAGGAGCCTGGCCTCTTCTTCCTGCTTCCTCCAGACCCCGGTTCCCTACCCCACTCGTCCTGGTGGCAAAGGTGATGGCGGCAGCGGCAGCAGCCACCTTTGCTGCCCTTCCTCGCTCACTCACTCACCAGGCCGGGCCCTGGTTTTGCTGCTGCCTTTGCCGCCATGACCCAGCCCGGTGAGTGAGCAAGTGAGGTGTGTAAGCGAGGGAGGGAGGGCAGATGGCAAAGATGGCAGCAGAAGCAGGAGTCTGGAAGAGGCAGGCAGGCTTCTGCTTCTGCTGCCGCCTTTGCCACCTTCCATTGCTCACTTCCTCACTGGGCCAGGTCTTAACGTCAAAGGCAGCAGAAACAGAAGCCTGTTTGCCTCTGACCAGGCCCGGTGACAAGCAGGGTAGGGAACCGGGGCCTGGAGGAGGCAGGAAGGAAGTCGCCTGAATGAGCGACTTAATAAGCAATCCCTCCCTATTAGCCAACATTTTCACTTATCCAATGTTCTGCCGGCCCATTTATGTTGGATAACTGAGACTCTACTGTACTTTCAAACTAAGTATCAAACAATTAAACAGGAAATAATATTTTCAAACAAGGAACAGAATTTCTTTCAAATCTTGTTACATAGTGTTATAAGAGTCAACAGTGACCATATAATGCAGTTCAAACTACATTATATGGCAGTGTAGAAGACTTCCCCATTTTAATACTCCACAGATATCCTCATCAGGAGCAAGTTAGGAGCCACAGCAGGCAGAAGGATTCAAAATCAACATTGTGATAAAGAATGGAAACCAGGTATATACACAAAAGCAGTTTACAAAAACATCGTATTAACAAATTCTTAAATTAGAGGCTACTACTCAGTCATTTTCATTTTCACCCATCTCGACCACTGAGAGTCACAAAACACCCATTTGCTGAACAATGGCTTCGAGAGACCTGGGGAAGGCGGGGAGGCACTGTCTTGGTTTCATGATACTCAACTGTGAACTGTATCTTCCTAACTTATGTGGCTTAAGAAGAATTCTCAACACTGCCAAGACCAAATACGAAGAGAGAAAACAAGTTTTTGTCTGTTTTTTTTTAAAGCTTCAGAATTTTGAAAAATTTTGAAATAAAGCAAAAGACAAAAAAGACAAGTTTTAAAATTAGGGTGAAATACCTGGACCAGGGTCCGTTTAAGGTGCCTGAAGTCACTCTCCAAAGAGACTACAGAAGGGTCCAATATCGTGCGAACTACATGGAGGGACGCTGTTGCCACTCCCAGGTACATCACACAATAGGGACCTGAGGACAACAGCCGGGGTCAGGGCAGCATCTTTGGCAGTTACTGGAGCACTCTCCTCCGCCTCCTCCTCCTCCTTTCCCTGTTCTTCTCCGACAGAGAGGTTGAATGCACAGTAGTAGATGGAGGCTAAGGATACGTTGTGAAGTACAACCAACAGTTAGCGTTCTCCATCAACAAGAGCACCTCTCGCCACAAAAGCAGCACCTAACTAGGAATGAAGAGATGGATTTGCTTCTGAAAAGCATGTTTATCCCCAAGTTCTGAGTGTCTTTTCCCCCTTCCATGTTTCCCTAGCATGGGCTGGTTTTATTATTATTACACAAGGAATAAAAATCAAAGCTGGAAGGAAGATCTTCCAATGTAAAATGATTGCTGTTTAAAGTACTAGTTTTCCTTTATTTCACTGGCTGGAGCAAATGCACCAAAGAGGAATCCTTCTAGCTTTCTAAAGGTTGAAATCCATACAACTGAACATGATAACAACTGTCAAGGTAAAAACCAGTGTGCCACAATACATCTGCTACCTGATGAAATTTCATAAATGCCTCTTAGTTACCAGTGTTTAGAAGGGGGAGAGGATACCAGGTAGGCCAGTGTTTGCCCACTTAACCCGGCACAAAGCAGACCGATACTCCACCTGATCAGGGTTCTGATTACCTGGTAAATGACATCTTGGAAAAGAACTGGAAATGTGAGTGCGGCATCTTCTAGTTCGTTTAGACTACAGTGTACTAGAGTTTCATCCTAAAAAGAAGTTTAAAAAGTGAGATTTAAAAGCAGAAAATCTGTGAATCTGAAATGAAGCCCTGCCCGCCTGCTATTTCTACTGCGCATGCAAATCAAATGCCACCATGGTTTAGTATTCACTTCCCAATTGTTCTCCTTACCAAGTCTAGAACTAAGGAGAACTCTGGTGTGCTTCTCGTTTTCAGTGGAAGAGCAGGTTTCCGGTTAAGTTGTTCTTCTGTAAGTGGGGGGACGTGCTTGATGAAGTAATACCTAGGAGGGAAGGAGGTCAAGATAGCATCTGATAACCCAATATACCGTATATACTTGAGCCTAAGCTGAGTTTTTCATCCCTTTTATTAGATTGAAAAATACTCAAGTCAAAGTTATTTATCATTTTACTCTATTATCGTTATTTTGATTATATTTATGATTTTATTCTGTTTATTATTTTATTACATTTATTATTTTACTCTTTATTATTATTATTACTACATTTATTATTTTACTCTATTTTATTATTACATTATTTTACTCTATTATTGCTGTAATTGTTACATTTCCATTATTTTACTCTATTATTTTTATTATTATTACATTTATTATTTTACTCTATTATTATTGGAAGGATATAAGCACATTTACATTAAAGAAGATAGGAATAATGGTTTAATCAGAGCTGGATAGTCTTATCTTAAATTACAGTTTTATGTAAATATTCAAAAACATTTAACCTACTGATGCCTCAATTAATGTAATTTTTGGTATTTATTTTGATTTTGAAAATTTACCAGTAGCTGCTGCATTCCCCACCCTCAGCTTATATTGAGTCAATATGGTTTCCCAGTTTTTTGTGGTAAAATTAGGTGCCTCAGCTTATATTTGGGTCAGCTTAAATATATACTTCAATTATTGTAATGTTGTTAACACAGGATCCCACCACAAACCTTACTTACAAGGAACTGCTTTGTGCCTTTAGAGAGACAGTGACTAAATAAAGAGGGACACTTACGGATCAAAGACTTCCCAGTCTTCTTCATAGGTGGCTTCTGCGTGAGCTGATGAGTAGCCGCTGTCGGGAGACACTGGCGCTAAGAGAACACAAATTACCACTGTGAGTTCCCTGGAAGAGCAAAGGAGCTTCCCATTGAAGAGCAGAATGTTAAAAAACCTTTACATTTGGCCGTTGGACCTCAAAGGTCCCGTCTTCATTTCTATGGTCCTTGTCTGGCACACAGAATTCTCTAATCTGAACAACTTCCACCTGTACCTGATAAACCTATTTCTCGTGAAATAGATGCCTGACAAATAAAGATTAAAATTGTCATCATTTTTTTCAAACGTGAGTTTAAAAGGCCAGGTATTATTTCAGAAGGATCTCAAGTGAGCTCAGCTACTGACACAAGTCACATGTATATGGACAGCTAAAGACACAACCGATCTGAAAAATATATTTCAGTGAAACACTGTACACTTCTTAGGCCTTATACTTAGCAGCCAAGGAGAGACACTTCCTTTGCTCTTTTTCTGAATGTGAGCGGGTGGGACAAAGACACACAAGGCAACTACCATATTTCATTGCATTATAGTCATCATTGCATAACAGTCACACCCCATTTTTGGGTGGCAAAATTGGTATTTTTGTGTTCACATAATAGTTGCTGAGCCTTTTAAGCCCTACCTTCCTTCTTCAAAGGCAAGGCAGTTTTTTAAAAAAAAACTGTAATAGCGGTCCCTGGAACTTAAATCTTTCCTTCTTACTGCTTTCTCCAAAGAGCTCAATTTCAGATTTTGTAAACTGCCTTGCCTTCAGTGAAAGAAGAGAGAGAGGGAGGGAGGATCTTCAGTTGAATGTCTTTGTTCCTGGCAGTTCAAAGACATGGTTTATCAGTTTAACAACTGAGCTACCTGTGTGCTATCATATGAATGCTTGTGAACATCCTTTTTTCAAAGGGTTGACTTCAAACAAGGTCATGCCTTCCTTCCCTTGACTAGTGGTTTTCCAAAGGTGGTTTCCAAATGTTCATGGAGATTCACATTTGCAAAAAGGATATGACATCAATTTTCTTTTCAGAAAGGTCATGAATGCCATTTTTCCAAAAACAGACAGGGACCTCTTTGTCCCTGGGGCACCAGTTCTTAAGGCCCCTAAAGACTCCTCCAGTGAGCAGGTCCTGCTTGCAGGTCAGTCAAAGCACTGCTAGCTCTCACCAGTGAGTGGAGGCAGGTCGCGATCCGTCACATCCTCGGCTTCCTCCAGGCCGTTGTTGATTGTCGATCTGACCTGTGCCACTTGGCTGGCGTAAGGGGTCCCGTTTGCTGAGGCAGCAGTGCTGGTGATGATCTCGTCCACTTGCTCCATGTCCAGCTGCTTCACGATTTCTTCGGCCTCCACAGCTTGGCCGGGAGACTCTGATCCGGCCGAACCTGAAACACAGACATCCTTTCATGGACTGCCATTGCAATCAGGCAAGAAGGAAGATTTGCACAAGTGTTTGTTCTTAGAGAGGAATAACGGAAAGTGTCCATGTAGAAGACAACTCTCTTACAAGGGACAGGGTTTTTTATTTTTAGTGGTATATAACTTATAATGGAAGCTTTGCATGGTACTTGCCATTTTTATTTGCTGGTGAGAAGAAATTGAAGACAGGAGAGAATATGGTCCCCAGTAACGTAGTCCGTGGGGGGCTGCCGGCGGCGGGATTATCCTCCAACTTCCCATTTTGCCTAACATGCTGGTTTGTCATTTCATAATTTCCAGCTTCTGGAACAGACACATAAGCAAGACAGGTACTAAGCAATTTCCCACAGTCAGAGGTGTCCCTGCTTTCATTTTCACTACAATAGGTTAGACACACACAAAGCTACAATGACAAAATGCCAGCAGGCAAAGTTCAATCTCTTAAAGGTATGGCCATAAAGAAAAATATACAGCTCCTGACACAATGCTCTGATTCAAATGTATGGTTTAATGCTCTAAAAATGAACCTTGGGCTCCTGTGCTTGCCCGCTTCTTCATATGTGGCATGCTTTCATTTCACGTTAACTGCAATTTGGTACTACATTCAAATCCCAAAGCGTGGTTTAATTTTGATGGTTTACCTACAGCAAGTCAACTTCACAAATCATGTTTAGACTAAGCACAGTCTGTCAAGTCGTTGATCTAATATTCAAGTTAAAAACAATCTTCCATCTGTGGCTCTGCCTGAGGCAAAAGGCTGGGAATACAGTGAACCAACACGCCTGGAACCTATTTCTCTAGCAACAGAACACAGTCATCCATTGCACCTAAAGCAGCCAATGGGTGTAAGTAGCAGGGATGCAAGTTGGTCCCTTAACAAGTTGTCATTAAACTGTAGTCTAAATCCCACAAAAGCCAATGGTAAGGGATTATGGAAGTTTCACTCCTCTTTAAAAATATAGTACCACATCTAGTGGACCAGTACAAAAACTTCTGGACTCATTTTGCAGTTTGCACCCAAATACCAAAAAGCTACTTGCTAATCTATCCAACTAACCAGGGGGGCTGGACCTATGGCCTACAATCTCCAAGGCAGTGAAGCTGGAAGCATCACAATTGGCTACCTCTGACTTTGCCGAATCCCCACTAAGAGTATAGACCAGTCCCGCACACCATGTGGCCCACATAAGCCATTGGTGTGCCTTGCACACACTGCCAGCCAGGACTCTCCTGCCTTTGCCCTCCCTGGTTTGTGTAAAAAAAAAAAGTGGGGGGGGGGGAGAGATAAAGAAAGGAAGGGGGGAGGAGAAGGGACAGGGAAAGAAAAAAAAAGAGGGAGAAAGGGAGACAGGAAGGGAAGGAAAAAATGTTAGGTAGGAAAGAGAGAGGGAAGGAAGAAGATGGGAGAGAGGGTAGGAAAAAGAGAAGGAATAAAGGAGAGCAAGAAAGAGGAAGAGGAAGAGGAAGAGGAAGGAAGGAAAAGAAGGAAGGAGAAGAGGAAGGGAGGGAGGGAAGGGAGAAAGGAAGCAAGGAAGAAAGAGAAGGAAGGGAGAAAAAGAGAAGGAATGAATTTAGAATGTGATTTGAACCTAAGACTGTGGCTTTGAACCCACTGAATGCTTTCAGGCAAGTCACACACTCTCAGCCTCATAAGACAAAGACAAATCCCATTTGAACAAATACTGACAAAAAAAACTCTGTGAGAGGGTTGCCCTAAGTCTGAAATTACTTGAAGGCACACAACAAAAACAATCCCAATTAATCATTTATTATACTTTACTTGGGAAGTGAGGTGCTAAAAACCTATTTGCGGCCCCAAGAGGGTTAGGCTATCTAATTTGTCCCCTTAACTCCTGCCAACTCGTGCAGGCCTGAAATAGATACTTGACCCAACAGAAATATTGATGACCCGCCATAGCCACCCTAATGATATGATAATCTATGAAAACTGCTCAGAGCAGGAATATCAGTGATGATTGATAAATAAATCATTTACTTTTTAAATACTTAAAAAAGAACAGGCAAATGAAGCATGCCTATGCCATAATATATCAGGTTGCTGACTTCCTTGATGGGAGAAGCGTCAGCCTATGAATTCTGCACAGGAAATAATACAACTGTAGCATCCCCATCGACACAGGAGAACTCAGCCCAACCTCCGGCCTCAGACCCATCAGCAGAGTCCATTCTGGGCAAGGAAGCACCGGGATAATAATAAACTCAAAGACATGCTAAAGCCTTGCTCAGCTATATTCAAGGCTCATTCTGGAGCCTTGGATAAGACGCCTTCTCAGCTCTGCAAAATATGCGTAACATCCTGCCCTGGATGTTTACTGTAAGCATCAAGGAAGGGGAAAAACACCACAAAGAGGCACTATACACACAAACCAAAGGGTACTCCCAGCTTGTTGGCAGGCAGATCCCTCTACCTCTGTGAAAGCAGTGCCAAAAGTCTTAATTACTTCACTGATGCAGAAAGACCAAAGGCCTTGCATGACTTGCTGAAGTGGAATATTTACAAACCTCCATTCACTTGACTTTTCCTCCTCACTCGAGGGAGTTGTTTGTTCGGTTTGTCTCCTGTTCGCGAAGTGGATATAATCAGGCTGTCATCTATATCCCGCTCGATCCTACTTCTTTTTGCAGGGTGTTCTTTCTCATCCTAAAGAAATAAAGCACAGCCATATTACAGCCTGGCCTTTACGCAGGCTGAAACCTCTTTTTTATGGTTTGGGTGTTTTGTATGGCCATGATTCAAGTTAAAATCCTAAAAATCCAAACTTTCGCCAACAAAAATAATTCTGGGTTTCATATAGATATATAGAAAAAAGAAGACGATTTAGAGGGAGGGAACAGAAAAGTCAAATTATTTTTATTTAAATGCTTTCCTGTTAAGATCTGAGGATAACTGGTCTGGATAGTTCACTGAAAGGTGAAGGTTTTTGACACTTGTTTGAAACACTGTGTAAAAGCATTACTTACAAATGTGTAGAAATGCATGGCTTTATTAAAGTCGAAGGCAAGATCTCCTGGAAAAGGTTGTGGATTTTTATTTTGGTGTGGGGCAGAACAGCAACTTCCCCTGCCTTGAGATGACTCTTTCTGGGCGGAGCCACTGAAGATGGCTCCGTCTGACCCACATGAAGGACGGAAATTCCCTAGTAACTTTCCATTCTGACGAGTGAAGACTCTGACTTTCGGCACCAGGCAGTGACATGCAGGATGAGATGATGGGCCACGCCAGCCCAATAACTTGACATGGTTCAATATCTTTACAACAGGTATGTTTTAAATGTGCCAGGATGTTTCTTTTTGTAATTCTTCTCAAGAAGGCTTTGTCCTAAAAGGGATGTTTGTACAACAAATAGAACCCCCCCCCCCCGGATCTGTGGAACTCCCTCCCTAAGGACATCAGGCTGGCCACCTCCCTCCTGTCCTTCAGGAGACAACTGAAGACCTGGCTGTGGGACCAGGTGTTCGACTAGAGGCATTGACCAGAGGACAATGGCAGCTTAGAAAGGAAACTTCAACATTACGACATTGGATTTGTTTGGCCAGATCTTGGTTTTAGCAGCATGTTAGTTGAATGTTAACCCATTTTTTTATGATTTTCATAATGTTTTAATCAAGCTTTACTGTTTTTAATAGAATGTATATGTTGACAGCATCACTGATGCTTATGTAAAGCCGCCCCGAGTCCCCTTGTGGGAGAAGGGCGGGGTAGAAATGAAGGAAATAAATAAACAGACTCCCGCAAAGCATCCAAAGGGAGGGCTTACCTTTGGAGTGCTTCCTTTGATGAACTTTTTGATGGAAGACAATAAGCCAGTTTCATTTTTCTGCGGCTTTCCTCCGCCAACAGGTAAGCTTTCTTCTACCTCCGAGTACTTCCTCTTCACCCTCAACATGCGCTGCGTGTGATTTTGATTTGACTGCTGAGAAGCTTTCCGCGTTCTCAGCCTCATTTTGTTGGTATCACATGTAAAGCTGCAACAGGAGAACAGACAGGGAAGCCTGTCAATATAGCAAACTCTCTATAATTACAGAACACTTAATTCAAAGCAGTATATGTATTTTTGTAAAAAAAATTAAAAATCACAATTGCATTTGAGCAGCCACAAAAACCAAAAGACAGCATCTAGAAACCTGAAAAATTCTACCATCACTGGGTACAGAGCATTCATTTTGTGGTATTTAAAAGCAAGATTGAAAATCACATGGGAGTTGAACTATTGGGCAGATCACTTACACTTTGTGCGAAAGGAGGATATTGGTAGGTGCTTTTCTAAATCTTGTATCAACAACGATAGGGACAGATATTCAGCTATAAGAGTGACCTTATGACAGGGAAACAATCCTCTCTCTCCATCCTGGACACCCGGTCACAGCAAAGAGCAATTCTGACTTCTGTCCTTCTTAATACGAAATCTAACAGAATGAAGTGTAACATGAAATTCCAGCTTTGACTCTATGATTGTAAATTCTCATTTGAAGTATCAACTGCAAGTAACATAGACAATTTCTGTTGAGGCACCTGTTTAATTGTATTGGGCTTCCGTGTATAGGAAGACAACATTATTACATGGCTATTAAATTAAAAACGTGCCTTTCGTAAGCATACTAGTAACAGTACATAATTCAAACAACGTTGACTGCAATGGGAGTAAATGAAACCGCTACCTTATTCAAATTAAAGAGACCTCAAATTGCTGAAGTTTGGCTGGGCTGAATCCTCAATTATTGTCTCTTTATTTCTGTTGGGAAAACATGCCTGTTCAAAAGATATGAAACCTTCCTTGATGGGAGAAGCATCAGCCTATGCATTCTGCTATGCTTGTTTACAGAAAGGCAGAGAGCAGACTACAAATGCATGCGCTGCGTCAATGTCTTTGAATGGGAGATTAGGCGGCTATATCGAGACAGACGGGGGGGGGGGGTTATTCCTTAAGGCACAGTTCATTCAACCGAGCCAAACGCTCCTGCCAGACTTCTTGGCTTACTTCCTATCCTGGCTATCAAGCCACAGTTATAAATATCCTTAATGTTCTTAGCAACAGTTACCTACAATCCTTTGGATGACAGAGGTTTGCTTTCCCAATACATGACAGCCAGGACACAAACGGCGGTGTTTTCCCTTACACGACATGCAAATACAGCTCAGTGTAAGAAAAGGGCTGGCACCAAGGAGGCGCACACACACAATGCAAATGTTCACTGGGAACTCAATCTGCTGGGGCCTACGGGCTACTAACTTAGGCTCCCTGCCTCTGAAAAAAGTGGCAGAGGCTTAACTGATACAGGATTCCCCTTACTGTGAGAATTACTGTGATTCCTCATACTGATGGGGCGTAGGAATGAGCTCTGCATCAGTCTCCAATGAGGAGGTCCGTGTTCACAATATCACTGGGGAGGGCTGTGAGCCTAATCCAGTACAATCCCCTGCCAGTGCAGGAGAACCACAGCCAAAGCACCCCTGACAGATGACCATTCCACCTCTGTCCAACATCTCCACAATCATTTCCTTCCTTGTAATTTCAATCCATTGAAGAAGTAGGTTCTACCCCTTTGGGGCACTAGAAAACAAGCTTACTCCATCTTCCACATGACAGTCCCTCAAATCTTTTTAAAATGTCTTTCATATTGCATCTTAGTCTTCTTGAAGCTAAACAGACTTTGCTTCCTGAACTGTTTCACCTGTGGCTTGGTTTGCAGACCTTTTCCCATTTTGACTGCCATCAGTCTCTGGACTCTTCCCAGCTTGTCAATAGCCTCCTTGAACTGTGGTGCCCAGAACTAGGCAGAGGACCCCAAGGGGAAGTCTGAACAAAGCCCAACAGAGTGGTGCTATTAATTCGCTATTAATTCAGACTATTAATATAGCCTAAAACTACATTATCCATTTTGTTACTGCTCTGGTGCAACTTGTTTTCTTCCAAGACCTCTACATAGTTTTCATGCATTGCTATCAAGCCAGGCATCACCCATCCTACATATGTGAATCTTTTCCCTCTTAAAATCCATGTTCTGAGCTGTGACCCAGTTCTCCATCCCCTGTTCATGACCTCTGAGGCATTGGCTTCCACAAATTTGATGGTAGCCAATGATCTACTCATTCATCCCAGCACATCTGACCACAGCAACTGATTGATGTACGCTCATTGATTTGTGGTCATAAGACATAAGGCAGCAGGCCCACTGACCTTGTGGCTAAGACAGCATCTGCAACAGAGGAGGATTTGTCTGCCTGACTTTCAGGGCATCCAAGGTACTGCTTGGGCCACCTCTCACAGTAAGCAAGATTCACAGTCAAGACAAGGAAGTACAATAATTTTCTGCACCAATTAATATTTAAATCTAAAAGACAGATCTACCTGAAATGAGCAGCTGCAAGCACTGATCAAATTAACCAGCTGACCCATTAACTGATTTATTAGAAGGGGAATTGTAAATGGTAGTTCTGAGATTGAATGATAGGCTTGAAAAAGACCCACTTGGCTCCTCTTTCTTAAGGTAATCGAGAATGAAAGAATATGAATGGTGGTGTTCTTTGCAGCAGTAATGAGGTACATTATGATTAATTTCTAACTTGTGTAATTTTTCCCCTTCAATGTCTTAAGGAGGCACTTGTGTGGGGAATATCTGGGATATCCAAATGTAAAGACAGTGAATTAATCTACTGGCATCAAGGTGACTATATATATATATATATATATATATATATATATATATATTTGTAGTGGTTCCAGCTAAAAGGAAAATGCTTGTTTGGTCTCTCACTACCTGTATTAGACTGCTTCACTCAGGTGCAAGAGAGGAACTTGCCTTCCCACTGGAGTTGAAGTCAGGATCAATAGCCATTCCAATTCATTTTTGTACATTGGACCAGGGACAGGGGAGAAATTACCTAATCCTTCGCCCCAGGCATCAAAATATCTTGGGCTGTTCTGCTTTACCAGATTCCTTCCTCCCAGACTGTTAGGATGCTGTGTGGCAAGTCTCAAAATTACTCTAAATTACAGCCCCTGTGAACTCAATGAATAATCATGTTTAGAGCTGTACTATTAGTGGCTTATAAATTTTAGCAGGACACGCATAGTTCCTGTTGGGATCCTGGAATGAAACAGCTGCTGCTGGAGGCATTAAGCAATCTAGATTTATAATCCATGGCAGAAGCCTATTTTTGGAAGTCACTTTCCTCTTGTTACAAAGCTGGTGTATGACAGCCAGGCTGCTAAAAGTTTCCTGAGTGTGCCCTTAAAAGCTTTTTATGGGAAGTCATGACCCCAAATAATATTTTTATAGGCATTCACCTCAGGAATGTTTGTAATTTTACCTAAAACAAAACACAGTTACATCATTACCAGATATATTTGCTTGATTGTGTTGGTGGCTTCTAGCCATTTATCCAAAATCCTTTTTTTAACTTCATGGATTTCAGGAAATTATTTCTGTCCATTAATTAAAATTGAGTAATAGTCAACTAGCCTGTTACTGAGGTACTTCATCAGTGAAGGCTCCTCCACCAATAAACATTCGGAGCTTCAGTAAGCTTGGAAACAGGAGCCTGTGCTGCTGTGGATGACAAGAGCTCCCTTCACCATCCTTCTGATGCTTTCTAGTGCTTTAGGAATGACCATCTGGAATGTGAGCATTTAAGCCAGGACAGCAATGACTGACCGACTGACCGACCAAGATATGCACACACACACTGAGTTCAGGGCATCAAAACATCCTCTGTGTCGCCTGCAACATGAAGGTTTGGTAAATATTTCCCATTTTGTGGTAAACATCCCGCTAGCTCCAATTCTACTCCCCCTGCTCTCATATTTACTATAAGCTTAGCTAAGCTAATTCATCCTTCTAAATAATCCCACAAAGAGCTTGAGTTCAATAACGGTGGTGGCAGTAGTGATAATGCCATTCATTAAGGAGCAAGAAAGAATGCAGATTCTTTGGTGCAGATATCAGCATATTCCCCTGTACTGACCATAACAAATAAATGGAAGGGATAAATCATTCAAGTTCAAAAAAAATCTGCAAGGACATTTAGAAATATTTTCTTCCTCCAAAGTCCATTTCATCATGGCAAGAGCTATCTGGGTTACATCATTATCTAAAAGAAAAATCCATTTTGCATTTCCTTGTGAAGAAAGGCATACCTATTTCCTTGAAGAGAGAGATACAATCCTAAAGGGTTGCTTGAGTCCAGAGCTCCCACTACTGGAGCATTTGCTCTTTCCAAGCTGGAGAAGATGGAAAAGGGAAGCATCCCATGCCAAAAGGCTTTCTAAAAGTCTTGCAGAACTTTGTAGTCTACTCTGTATTTCTTAGGGGCTAGAGAAAAAGCAAGTGTCAACTTCACTTTGAAGCTCATACGCATACACTGCCACAGATGACAACTGTCACCAATGGATCCAAAAAGCCTAGGAAACTGAAGAGGTGTGTGATATTTTTAAGCAAAGCTCTAATACAGGCACTCCCCAAGTTACGAACAAGATAGGTTCTGTAGGTTTGTTCTTAAGGTGAATTTGTTTGTAAGTTGGAACAGGTACATATTTCAAGTATTACTCGTGCCAAAATATATATCTTTTTGCTTTAGATTGCATAGGGAAGGGTGAAAATCCCTGTGGAGTTTGTTTTGCTGTCTGTTCCCCTGTTCAGAAGATTCTACCTCACTTTCTGTCTCTGTGAGAATTGGATTTTGAAAAATTTTATGGTTGTAGAAACAAGGATTGGAGAGAAAGCTTCAGTGGACACCCAGTGAATTTCCCTTCCAAGGGGTAGATTTCTCTTACTTCCTGTTGTCTCACCCCTGTTTTTAACTATGAGTCATTTGTATGTCAGATGTTTGTAACTCAGGGACTGTCTCTATAGGCAACATAAAAATTGTGATCAGTGAAAGGAGTTCCAGTTACCTGCCTTATTCAGTTCAATGAAATCAGACATCATTTTCCATTATGTTTAAGTGCAATGGAAATGATGGGTCTCACTAATACATGGAACCAACTTTCTTAAACAAAGGGCAGATATATACAATCAGCTCCAAAAAAAAAATCTGCCCAAAAGCTTCTGTCTTCCTTGAACAGTAACAATTCTTAAGTTATATTTCTTTCTTTCCCCTCAACGTCAAATACTGATAAAGAAACAACACATGTAATTCCCAGTGAGCTGTTCAAAAGTTAACCCCTCCACCTGATAACTTTCCCATATTACACAAGTTATGGACATGGCAAAACCCCACATGTGCATATTCTAACCCCAAGATATAGAAAGGAAAAAAAATATTTCTATAGTAAGTCAACTCTGCAGTTAGCATCCGGCATGGCATCTTCCCGCAACACAAATGTAATATCAGTACCGAGCCTTTTGGGAGAGCCACTTGCCCGAGGTCACACACAGCCTATCAATAATAACTTGGCTCAGCTTCCCTGGCCCCATACGCCACAGGATCTTACTTTGCCAACTTCCCATTGTGTCCCAATGACACAATGATTTCCCTAGAAAAATCTGCTTAAAGTTACCCCTAATCTCTGAGAAAGATGCCTTCCTGTCATAAATATATTTACTTACACTTCTTTTTTCCAGAGAGGGGAGTAGACAATCATTTGGGCATTGCTCACTATAAAATGGATTTCTGTGGGGAAAAGTTTACATAGTCAATGACAAAAAAATAACTTTAAGGCATTTTAATTAGAAACTATGTTTCTACAACAAAACAGTTGTGTAAACTAAATAACAGTGACTACAAAATACATGCACACTGTTCAAGTTATTCTAGTCTAATAATCTGATCTTTTAATGAAACTTAAGCTGTTATGTCTTTGCTAACTAGCAGGGAAATTGTCCACTTGAAATTCCTTGAAAGATGTTATTTTTGAAATATTGCTAAATTTACTTTCTCTGATGAAGCAGAAATCATAACCCTGTGATAAAATGCAACAAACTATTTATATATGTTTGCCCATCTGAAATATGCTACAATGAACTTAATGAATACATCCAAGGAAGTACCTTCTCCAAAAGAGTAGCGAGTTACACTATTTTATTAACTAAATGAATACATCCAAGGAAGTACTTTCTCCAAAAGAGTAGCGAGTTACACTATTTTATTAAACAATGTAGCATGCTAGTGTAGCTCAAGAAAACCAACCCAGGCCATATCCCTGTTTAAGAAGAGGACAGATTAATGGGGAGAAGAGATCACGCTGGCTTCAGGGATCTGATTGTGAAACCACAGACCTCCCACCCATGGTTTCTTTCTCATGATGTCTGAACACGAACATTCAACTTTCTATGCAAGAAAATCTGTCTCAGATTGTTCCCACAGCTCTTTAAGAGAGAACTGATTGAATCTGGAATTGGGACATCATTGCGAGAAATGCCTGTGGCCAGAAACAGGAGCCTGCACATATGAATGCTGGAAATCAAGGGTTCTCAGGGACTTATGGATCACTGTGACATCCAAACACAGCTAAATTGTCTTGTGGCATCTTCTTCTAACCAATTCCTTATGGCATTCATTTTTGACAGTTCATGAAAGTTCACACTATATGAGACCCAAATCCAACCTATGTTGTCGTTACATGCCTTTGAATTGTATCTGACCTATTTTAACACTAATGCAAACCTATTGCAGGGTTTTCTCCACATTACTTGTTCAAAGGGAGTGTGGGTTCGCCTTCTTCTGAGGCTGAGAGTGTGTCACTTGTCCAGTTCACACAGAGGGTTTCCACAGTCAAGCAGACATTTGGGCCCTGTTTAGAATCAATTTCTATAGTGGAGCACCTTAGGCCTACCCTATATCTTACAAGTTAATGGTGTTTAGGAAAAGGGAGGACAAGGGGATAGATAGTATGGGGATGTAAAATAAAGAAGTATCTAAATAATTGTGCAATATCAATGCAATTAGATTGTATTGTAAACACTTTGAAATTTACCATAACATCTCAATTTATTATCATCTTATTCTTTAATTTCATTCAATTTTTATTTATTTTATCTTATTGGAGTGTCTGCAGAGTCCGTAACATTGGGAACTGCTGCACTACACCATTTTGATTCCCTTATATAAATATACATAGAATTAAATACTATGCTTCCCCCTTCCCGAACAAGCTGAAACTCCTTATATGAACCAAACTGGTTGACAAGATTCTTCACTGTCCCCGGTTGGAAATTAATTTTTAACTTGATCCATATTTTATATTAAGCAGAGTCTTAAAGTCCAATAACATCGGTTCCATCCACTCCCACTCAAACATGGACACAGGCAAAAAGCCTGCAAATGCTAACACAAGTAGAGGATTCTCATTACACCCCATGGCGAAGTGATGTGGCAAAACTCCCCTTTCCTGCTTCCAGAAAAAAAAGCTACCCAACTCTTATACTCTCCTGGCTTCTCTTCCCTTGCTGTATTGCTTTATGTCTTGGAAATCTCCCAAGTACCTGGTCAACTAGATGCTAAGTCATTTCATGCTAACACATCAGACATTGATGCTTTCCCCATAAACTCTTTGTTTCCTAGCTGTATATGAGAGCAAGTGGCAGTCTCATCCACAGCCAAGTTTGCAACAGATGTGTAATCTGACCAGTGAGCCAGTTGCACTGGATGAAGATAAAATAATTCTGAAATGAGGAGAAATTATTTTAAACTTATTGCATACAAAGCCAGAATTATTCTTTAATCCATATAAAAATTCAGTGATTTAGTAATAATTAATCAAGTCAAAGATGAGTCCTAGAAGTTATTAATACTTAGCAGCAAAGGGAAACTGTTTACCAACTAATACTGCATGCATGCACCAGTCTTCAAGTAAAATAGCTATCGTAAGTTCTCGGGAGGACATAACCACTATTCCAAGGACTGTCCCAAGCACTTATTTCACTGAAGTTCCCACATCAACAATGAATATGTTTTACCTATATTGCTTGGATTTGATGATCAAACATCTTAATGTCATTAAATCCCAGATAAAGTAGAAAATGCCCTGAAATCTTCCCATAGTGTACTACTGAAAAGCAATAAAATTAATACAAGAGATATAGTGAAAATACAAGCTCGCAATAGTCTTATCATTCTAAGGTTTTTCATCACACCTGTGCTATTTTATAAAGTAGAACTTGAAAGATATTCTCAAAGAAGACCCATCAGTGGAACCAGTAGAACTGAATTACCAGCTGCCCATAGGACAGCCAGATAAGCACTGCTCAAAAAACTGAATGGGGGAAAAAGGTTGTGGGATAGCCTATTTCTGTGAGTACGTCTCTAGAGTAGTCTTTAAACCCAAATCCAAATTTTAAGCATTTTGTGCTGCTCCTGCCTGCTCTTAAACCCAGATGACCAACATCAGGAATGCAGTATCCTCCCCCACCTACCCACACACACACACAATAAACCTAGCCCAAGCTATAGTGTCAAAAGGGAGAGGAGAGACCAGTAGGGAAGAAGTGTGGCAGCCAGAATCCACACGTAGAACTTGCAGCTTCCTCTAGGACTGGTATGGGCAATGTGGAAACCTGCCAATGTTACTGAACTGCAACTCCCAGCATTCCTCATCATTGGCTGGACTTGTTTTGCAGTAACATCTGAAGGAAGACTGCACAGTCGCTGCCTCTGCTCTCAGGGAAAGAGAGTCCTGTGGCTTTCCATCAAGGGGAGGCTGTGTAGGAGGGCACGTTGCCTTATGCTAGAGCAAATGGCCCATCTAGACTGTCTTGAATGGCAGAACCCTCTGATGGGAAAGTGGAGGTCTTGCCTCTTACCTCCTTTTAACTGAAGCTGTGGGAGTAACCCTGGACCTTCGGTGCAAAAAACAAATAGATTCCCACTGGTTGATAACTTGTTGTGTGCCCATGTGACAGCTGCCTGTAAGGAATCGCTGATCTTCACCTACTAACCCAAGCAAGTAGGTGCAAACGCATGCTGACGTTTATAAAAAGCCACTCCTTGAGGCAGGTATTAGTAACTCAGGAGAGGGTGTTGGAGGAAAGTTTGTTTATATAATAATGCTTATTACAGGCAGGAATGGTGAAGCTCAAGGGTGTTCATTCTTCCGTCATCTAGATACAATCCTCATTAAAGCATCACAATCACTTCACGGCTTCCTTTTGCCACATCTACAAAGCATTTGATGACTATCATACCAGATAAGGCTGCCATGAACTACTAACCTGTAAAGCATTAGATTACTCGTTCAATGCAGCAAAGCAGCAGTTTACATGCACACATTGATTTGGAACTCTCTCTGTACACACAGCGTTCAAATTGGTACAACATTGGCATAGAAATACAAGATGCCACTCCTCTCACTTCCTTTTGAGTCCCATCTCAAAGCATACCCTTTCCACAGTGATGTTATTTCAACAACTGAATTCTCATTCACTACTGCAGCCAATCTTCTAATCAAGTTTAAGCTACCCCCCCCCCCCCCCCAAAAAAAAACTTCTACAATCCCTGTTCATCCTCTCCTCAACCTCCATTTCCAACTTGTTCTTTCTTGGACTCTGTAAAAGGCCACACTCACTGTTGATGCTATATAAACATCAAAGAAGAATTTAATCCATAAACAAGATTTGAAGACTCCTATATTAAAATAAAGCCTAGTATCAGTGTAGAATCCAGCAGACATTGTGTGCTACTATTTCCACCAGGCAAGTCGTAGACAGGTCAGACATTATGAATGACTGCATCCATTCAAGTGGATGGTACAAATAAAGATATTCTGAGAGGCATCTTTAGTACAGAAGTCTTGGGCTTTGGTGTGCATTTGCATACCCACACAATCCAACTACTCCTACTGTGTCACGAAACTGTTATGTGAATAATATGGCCCACCCACCCCAAAACTTCTTCAAGCATATTCTATGCCATTGCACTGATGGCCCATAAGGTCACTTCATCCTCAGAAATGGCAAACCACTGAAGCCTGACTAAATATTCTCTATGAGACCCCTTGGGAGATAGGACAGATATAAATAATGTATTGTTATCATCATCATCATCATCATCAATATCCCTCAATATTTGATGGGAAAACTACTGGTTTATGTTTGGTTTGAATGCAGTGAACAAGGACCCCAGATTATTGGTGGCTCACACACCTTTCTGAAAGGCCAGTTTAAACTGTAGACTTTCTTCCCTTAAAATAAACACGGAAATAATCTTAGAAAATGATGCCTGCTCCTGAACACCAGACATGTCTTTAATAGCACTACTGCCTTACCCCTAGTCCCAACATGTACACTGTATTTCTCTGATTCTAAGAGATCATAGGGTATAATTTCAGTGTGGCCAAAAGGGGGAAAAAAGCTCTCTTTCTCTATATGTATATATATCTCTCTACATGTAGGACCCATGATTCTAAAACATACTCTGTTTTTAGAGATATTTATATGGCGGAAAGGTGTGTCTTAGATTCCAAGAAATACATTAAAATACAGTCAGAGGAACCTCAAATATATGAGAAAAGAATGTAGTCAGAGATTATACACACATACACACACATACAGATACATAAACATACAAATTCCTACATCAATATAGTTCCATGGAGCCCCCAACTTCCCATGCCCAAATAATCATGTTATGTTGTGAATGGTAAAGCTTAAGTATAAATCAAGGAGCTGGGGATGTTTAGCTTGGAGAAAGAAGGATGAGAGGGGACCTGATAGCAACAGTTTGTCTTAATTGGCTTCCAATAACTGTATCTAAATATAAATACCAAGCCAATATACAGTTTATGTTATGACAATAATAATAATAAATTATTTTATATGTTACCCGCCTCTCCTCAGGACTGGAGGCGGGGAATAACACAGTCAAAACACATCAACATAAAATACACACAATCAAATCATATCATATCAAAACACACCATTCTGAAATATAAATATAAGGTCTGGCAGTAGAAAGCAGCACATATGGAGTGCTATAGTAATAATAATACATTTTACTTATAACCCACCTCTTCTGATAGCTCGAGGCACAAGAAATTCAAGAAAACAAATGAACATTTTTAAAATTACATAAGTAAACTCACAATATAATATCTAATATAATAATAATAATAATAATAATAATAATAATAATAATAAACTTTATTTATAACCCACCACCATCTCCCCAGAGGGGATTCAGGGCGGCTAACATGAGACCAAGCCAAAATAATACAACACAGTTAAAACACAAAATAACAAAAAATACACCATAACACAAATATGAAATAACAATGAAATCAACAATATGAAATAGCATAAAATCAGATCACTTCAGGAGGTGCTGTGGTTTTTAACTTTGAATTTGTTTTGATGGTTTTTAACTGGGAATTTTAAAATATTATTTATATTTAATCCTGTTTTAACGTTCATATAGTTGTATATTTTAAATGGATATGATGATGCTTTCATGTAGGCCCTGCTCTTGGTTCTGCCTCCTTCGCAGGCACGGTTGGTGGGGACAACAAACAGGGCCTTCTCAGTGGTGATCCCTCGGTTCTAGAACTCCCTCCCCAGTGAAATTAGATCAGCATCCTCCCTCCTGGCCTTGAGAAAAAACATAAGGAGATGGCTATGGGACCAAGCCTTCGGGCAGTAAAGTAATGCAGTACAAGAAATGATTAGGAAATAGGTACAATTGACAATAGGAATGTTTTGGATTACGATTCTGGATTGTGTGATTTTAATGTTATATTAAGATGTTTTGAATTCTATGTTTTAACTGTTTAAATGGAATCCGCCCTGAGTCCCCCTTGGGGAGATAGAGTGGAATACAAATAAAGTTTCATTCTTATTATAATATATATACGTATATGTATTAGTCTAAGAGGACATGTGAGACCTGTATTACATATATGTAATATAGTATAATGTATTATAACATAGAACAGTATGAATGAGGCCTGTATTACATATATGTAATATAGTATAATATATAATGTAGAGTAAGATATAAGAGGACGAACAAGGCCTGTACTAGATATATATAATATAGTATAATATATAATGTAGAGTAAGGTATAAGAGGACGAGCAAGGCCTGTATTAGATATAAGCAATATAGTATAATATATAATGTAGAGTAAGATATAAGAGGACGAGCAAGGCCTGCATTAGATATATATAATATAGTATAATATATAATGTAGAGTAAGATATAAGAGGACAAGCAAGGCCCGTATTACATATACCGTATATACTCGAATATAAGCCGACCCAAATATAAGCCGAGGCACCTAATTTTACCACAAGAAACTTGGAAAATGTATTGACTCGAGTATAAGCCGAGGGTGAAAAATGCAGCTGCTACTGAAAATCATCAGTAGGTTAAATGTTTTTGTGTATTTACATAAAACTGTAATTTAAGATAAGACTATCCAACTCTGATGAAACCATTATTCTAACCTTCTTTATGTGCTTACGTATCCTTCCAATAATAATAGAGTAAAATAAGAAATATAATAATAATAATAATAATAATAATAATAATAATAATAATAGAGTAAATAATGGAAATTTAATAACAGTAAGAGAGTAAAATAATAAATGTAATAATAATAATAGAGTAAATACTGGAAATTTAATAACAGTAAGAGAGTAAAATAAATGTAATAATAATAATAGAGTAAATAATGGAAATTTAATAACAGTAGTAGAGTAAAATAATAAATGTAATAATAATAATAATAATAATAGAGTAAATAATGGAAATTTAATAACAGTAAGAGAGTAAAATAATAAATGTAATAATAATAATAATAATAATAATAGAGTAAATAATGGAAATTTAATAACAGTAAGAGAGTAAAATAATAAATGTAATAGAATCATAGAATCATAGAATCCTAGAGTTGGAAGAGACCTCATGGGCCATCCAGTCCAACCCCCTGCCAAGAAGCAGGAATATTGTATTCAAATCACCCCTGACAGATGGCCATCCAGCCTCTGTTTAAAAGCTTAATAATTAATAATTACTCTATTATTAATAATAATAATAGAGTAAATAATGGAAATTTAATAACAGTAAGAGAGTAAAATAATAAATGTAATAATAATAATAATAATAATAATAGAGTAAATAATGGAAATTTAATAACGGTAATAGAGTAAAATAATAAATGTAATAATAATAATAGAGTAAATAATGGAAATTTAATAATGGTAATAGAGTAAAATAATAAATGTAATAATAATAATAATAGAGTAAATAATGGAAATTTAATAACTATAAGAGAGTAAAATAATAAATGTAATAATACATTGAGTAAAATAATGAACGTAACACAATAATAGTACAGTAAAAAGAACATAATAATAATAGAGTAAAATGTAATAAAAATAATACTAATAACAGAGAAAAATATTAAATAACCTTGACTCGAGTATAAGCTAAGGGGAGATTTTTTAGCCTAAAAAAGGGGGCTGAAAAACTAGGCTATATACACCTCCTGTCACATCAGCACTTTTAATCTTGTACCCATTGCTCTGGCCCGGCCCAGTTTTATTGTGTTTAGTGTATTGTGCCTGTTGTTTATTTTGCTTTATTCTGTTTTTAATTGTTTGATTTGCTTAGATTGTATTGTTGTGTTGTGTGTTGAGGCCTTGGCCTTCGTAAGCCGCATCGAATCCTTCGGGAGATGCTAGCGGGGTACAAATAAAGTTTAATAATAATAATAATAATAATAATAATAGGCTTATACTCGAGTATATACAGTATGTGATATAGTATAATATATAATGTAGAGTAAGTTATAAGAGGACGAGCAAGGCCTGCATTAGATATATGTCATATAGTATAAGATATATCAGGCATGGGCAACCTTAGGCCTTTGGACTTCAACTCCCACCATTCCCAACAGCCTCAGCAGGCCCCTTCCTTTCCTTTGAGAGGGAAAAGGAAGAGGCCTAAGGCTGTGAGGAATGGTGGGAACTGGGAGTCCAAAACACCTGGAGGGGAGGCCCAAGCTTGCCCATGCCTGATACATAATGTACAGTAAGATATAACAGGACGCGCGGCGCTTGTATTCTTCCAGAGCTGCCTGGGCGCTCTGCACGTGCTCAGAGGCCCCCTGCTCGCCTCCCCTTCCTCCTTCCCTGACAAGAGCCCACCCCACTCCGACTGCGGCCTAGTCCTCCGAAGAGAGCGGCCCTCAATTTACCTGAGGGGCGCGAGAGGGAGGCTTCTGAGGGAAGGGCGTCCCTGGAAGCCCTTCGCCTTCTTCCTTCTTCCCGTCCTTCCTTCCTTCCTTCGGTTTCCCCTTCCTTCCTGCCCGTCCTTTCCTTCTCCGGCTCCCCAGCGGCCGGGACTGACCGCTGCTCAGCAGCAGCCCCGGCAGCGGCCCGTCGCCATTTCCCGCCTACCGACCTGCTGCACCGCACGGAAGGACCCGGATGCTGCTGGCGCGAGGGGGGAGAAATTGAGGGAAAGGGAGCTGGGGAATGCCGGTGCGCATGCGCGGAGGGGATGAAGGGGAAATCTGACTGGGGGAAAGGCGCATGCGCGGAGGGTAAGGGAAAGCTGACTGGGGGGAGGTGCGCATGCGCGGGGGACGGGCGCGGGAAGGAGGTACTTTTTTTCCTTCCCCCTTGACAGACTGACGGGCACACCGAATGGCTCTCCGCACATGCTCAAGGGAAAGCCTCGGCCCACCTTGAGGACGGCTCCCTTCGCCACGTGAGTTTCTCCTCCACACAATTAAGCCCCAAAACTATCGAGAATCGTAGCTGGGCGAAGTTGGAAGGGACCTCTAAAGGGCATCTAGTCCAACCCCTTTGATTCTGCTTTCCTGCAGCGAAAGCACAATCAAAGCCTTCCCGGCAGATGGCCAGCCACCCATAATGATTAAGATAGACATGTGCCTATTATATATATATATATATATACACACACACACACACACACACACTCCTACATTTGGAAGGGATCTCTAAAGGGAATCTAGTCCAACACCCTTGATTCTGCTTTCATGCAGGAAAAGCACAATCAAAGCCTTCCCGGCAGATGGCCACCCACCCATAATTATTAAGTTAAACATATGCCTATGATATATACATATATATATATATATATCTCCTACATTTGGAAGGGACCTCTAAAATGCATCTAGTCCAACCCCCTTGATCCTGCTTTCATGCAGGGAAAGCACAAGCAAAGCCTTCCCGGCAAATGGGCAGCCACCCATAATGATTAAGATACTCCTACATTTGGAAGGGGCCTCTAAAGGGCATCTAGTCCAACCCCCTTGATCCTGCTTTCATGCAGGGAAAGCTCAATCAAAGTCTTCCCGGCAGATGGCCAGCCACCCATAATGATTAAGATACTCCTACATTTGGAAGGGGCCTCTAAAGGGCATCTAGTCCAAACCCCTTGATTCTGCTTTGCAAGAAAAGTACACTCAAACCTTCCTGGCAGATGGCCAGCCACCCATAATGATTAAGATACTCCTACATTTGGAAGGGGCCTCTAAAGGGCATCTAGTCCAACCCCCTTGATTTTGCTTTCATGCAGGGAAAGCACAATTAAAGCCTTCCCGGCAGATGGCCAGCCACCCATAATGATTAAGATACTCCTACATTTGGAAGGGGCCTCTAAAGGGCATCTAGTCCAAGCCCCTTGATTCTGCTTTCATGCAAGAAAAGTACACTCAAACCTTCCTGGCAGATGGCTAGCCACCCATAATGATTAAGATAGACATATGCCTATGATATATATACCTATATCCCCTACATTTGGAAGGGACCTCTAAAGGGCATCTAGTCCAACTCCCTTGATTTTACTTTCATGCAAGAAAAGCACAATCAGAGCCTTCCTGGCAGATGGCCAGCCACCCATAATGATTAAGATAGACATGTGCCTATTATATATATATATACACACACACACACACACACACACACACTCCTACATTTGGAAGGGATCTCTAAAGGGAATCTAGTCCAACACCCTTGATTCTGCTTTCATGCAGGAAAAGCACAATCAAAGCCTTCCCGGCAGATGGCCACCCACCCATAATTATTAAGTTAAACATATGCCTATGATATATACATATATATATATATATATATCTCCTACATTTGGAAGGGACCTCTAAAATGCATCTAGTCCAACCCCCTTGATCCTGCTTTCATGCAGGGAAAGCACAAGCAAAGCCTTCCCGGCAAATGGGCAGCCACCCATAATGATTAAGATACTCCTACATTTGGAAGGGGCCTCTAAAGGGCATCTAGTCCAACCCCCTTGATTTTGCTTTCATGCAGGGAAAGCACAATTAAAGCCTTCCCGGCAGATGGCCAGCCACCCATAATGATTAAGATACTCCTACATTTGGAAGGGGCCTCTAAAGGGCATCTAGTCCAAGCCCCTTGATTCTGCTTTCATGCAAGAAAAGTACACTCAAACCTTCCTGGCAGATGGCTAGCCACCCATAATGATTAAGATAGACATATGCCTATGATATATATACCTATATCCCCTACATTTGGAAGGGACCTCTAAAGGGCATCTAGTCCAACTCCCTTGATTTTACTTTCATGCAAGAAAAGCACAATCAGAGCCTTCCTGGCAGATGGCCATCCATCCATAATGATTAAGATAGACATATGCCTATTATGCCTATTATATATATATTATATCTATATATGTATACAACTCCCTTCATCAGGGCAAGAAAACGTAATCAAAGTCCTTCTGACAAAGAGCCATCCTCTAAAGGTCAATCAGTCCAATCCTCTTCTGCCAGGCAGGAAAAGCACCATCCAAGCTCTCCCAACAGATGACAAGCCAGCTATAGATATGATAGATGTGACTGAGATAGACATATGTGTATGGTATATATAATACTACAGTTGGAAAGGACTTCAAGGGGAATCTTGTCCAACCCCCCCCCCCCCAATTATTCTGCCTTCATGCAGGAAAAGCATCACCCAAGCCCTCCTGGCAGATGGCCAGCCAGCCATAGATAAGATTAAGATAGACATATGTCTATGATATATATAGAATACTGCAATTGGAAGGGACCTCTAGAGAACATCCAGTTCAATCCCTTTTATTCTGCCTTCATGCAGGAAAAGCACAATCGGCAAATGGCTGGCCAGCCATAATGATTGAGATAGACCTATGTCTATGATATATATATAGAATACTACAGTTGGAAGTGACCTCTAAAGGGCACCTTGCCGAACCCCCCCCCCCCCTTTATTCTGCCTTCTTGCAAGAAAAGCACTATTAAACCTTCCCGACAGATGGCCAGCCAGCCATAGATATGATAGATGTGATTGAGATAGACATATGTCTATGATATATACAGAATCTAAGTTGGAAGGGACCTCTAAAGGATATCCAGTCCAACCTCCTTCTGTCAGCCAGGAAAAGCACCATCAAAGCCCTCCTGACAGGTGGCCACCTAGCCTCTGCTTGTGGACTGATAGAATCCTGGAGTTGGAAGAGACTCCTAAAGGATATCCAGTCCAACCCCCTTCTGACCTGCAGGAAAAGCACAATCAAAGTCCTCTTGACAGGTGGCCACCTAGCCTCTGCTTGTGGACTGATAGAATCCTGCAGTTGGAAGAGACTCCTAAAGGATATCCAGTCCAACCCCCTTCTGACCTGCAGGAAAAGCACCATCAAAGCCCTCCTGACAGGTGGCCACCTAGCCTCTGCTTGTGGACTGATAGAATCCTGGAGTTGGAAGAGACTCCCAAAGGATATCCAGTCCAATCCCCTTCTGACCTGCAGGAAAAGCACAATCAAAGCACTCCCAGCATATGGCCATCCAGCTTCTGAATAATAATAATAATAATAATAATAATAATAATAATAATATGCCAAAGTTGGAAGAGACCCCCAAAGGACATCCAGTTCAATACCTTTCTGCCAGGCAGGAAAAGCGCAATCAAAGCACTTCCAACAGATGACCATCCAGCCTCTGCTTCAAAGCCTCCAAGGAAGAAGGTTCCATTAGATTTCACCAAGTTGGGGCACCTCTATATTGGAGAATGATGGCTCAGGGCTGTGGTATAATAATAATAATAATCATCATCATCTTTATTTATACCCCGCCACCATCTCCCCAAAGGGGACTCGGGGCAGCTTACATGAGGTAAAATTAACCCGCTGTCCTTCAAAATACACAAAACAAAGATCATTCATGACTTTCTAAAGCTACAACTTCCAGGATTCTGTGAGCCCTGGCTATTCAAGCAGTGCCAAACTGCATCTGTTCTACAGTGTCATTGGCTCCTTTGTATACATGGAAGCCATGAGAAGCATGGCTTCCATGTCGCTGTCTTGGCCATCCAAGTAAACCAGTGGTTCCCAACCAGTGGCCTGCAGACCACTAGAGGCCCGCAAGAACTAAAATATGTCCGCAAAACATTTAACATTTAAAATCTTTATTCATTTTAATGAATCAGTTGCTACACCAGCAAGTAGGATGTCGGACGAACGCTTGATGTCATGTGTCAAGTACTCATGTACTCAGTCGCATGCGTGGTCTCATTAAGAGCCACATCCACTGTTTTAACATGTTGAGATGTATTCCACACTGGGCCTGCGTATTCAGCAGCAGAGTAGCAAAGCGCAAGGGCAGATGTCTTCATTGTGTCTGGTTGTGATCCCCAGGTTGTGCCAGTCAGCTTTCATATGATATTGTTTCTAGCTCCCACTTTTTGCTTGATAGTCAAGCAGTGCTTCCTGTAAGTCAGAGCACGGTCCAGAGTGAATCCCAGGTATTTTTGTGGAGTGTAAAACTGGGGTATAAATAATAATAATAATAATAATAATAATAATAATAATAATAGCTGACATGATATGAGGATTTAAAAATCGAACTGCAAAGACTCTGGCACAAACCAGTAAAGTGGTGATCGGCACCCTGGGTACAGTGCCTAAAGACCTTGGCCTGCACTTACACACAATCGGCACTAACAAAATTGCCAGCTGCAGAAGGCCACCTTACTGGGATCTGCACACATTATTCGCCGATACATCACAGAGTCCTAGACACTTGGGAAGTGTCCGACGTATGATCCAATTCAACAGCAAAGTGTCTGCTGTGGATTCATCTTGTGTTTCAAATAATAATAATAATCTGGGTAAGGGATGTACGACAAGTACAGTGCCACCCACATTCATAATTCATGTGAAACACTCACTTCAGTCAATAATAATAATAATAACACTGCGTAACACAATTTTTGATCCAGAGTTATAAATGTCATTTCCTAATTGGCCCAATCATCAAAACAGTGGAAAGTTTTATTAAACTCCAAAAAATTGGGGGTTTTTTTGTGGGAGGGGCATCATCCTGCAGCACATTTGGCGATTGTTTTTCAGGGACTATTTCATCATTGAATCTCAACCAATTCAACCTAGTTCGTGGCAGCCACAAAAACAAAGTTTCTGAAGTAGGACAACTACGTTCAAACTAAGGACTGCACAGTTAAACAGGAAATAACACTTTCAAACCAGGAACAGATTTTTCCCCCCAAATGTTGTTACATAGTGTAATTTATGTGAAACACTGCAGTCAATAGTAACTATAATGTATCATTTATCATTTATTACTCACCTCACGGATTGATAGTTTGCACAGGGGGTTAAACTGCCAGCTACGGAAAATCTTGACAAACCAGAAGCTTTGCAGTTCAAGCCGCAGGAGGGGTGTGCTCCTGCCATCAGCCCTAGCTTTTGCTCCCCTAGCAATTCCGAAAACTGCAATGTGAGTAGATAAATAAGTACTGCTGTGGTGGGGAGGTAAAAGGCGCCCCTGGAGACATGCCGGCAATTTGATCAGGAAGGCTTCCATTAACAACAGACTCCTTGACATGGAAAAATGGAGCAACAACGCCTCCCCATGGTTGAGTCAAGCACAGCCTCCAGATGCCGGAAACTTATTTATTTATTTATCGTGTCAGGAGCGAACCAAACAGTTGTATTGCATTAAAAACAAACAGACAAACAAAACACAAAGTTTGCAAGCTTGGTAGTTGATTAAATGCCCTTTGACCAGTAGCTGGCCACTTGGAGTGCCTCTGGTGTTGCTATAAGAAGGTTCTCTATTGTGCATGTAGCAGGGCTCAGGTTGCATTGCAGCAGGTGGTCTGTAGTTTGCTCTTCTCCACACTCGCATCTCATGGTGCCAGAGCACAGTCTGTTTAGTGCCTTCCAAGTCGCCCAGTCTTCTGTGTGCCCAGGAGGGAGTCTTTCATTTGGCATCAGCCATTGATTGAGGTTCTGGGTTTGAGCTGCCACTTTTGGGCTCTCGCTTGCTGAGGTGTTCCAGCGAGTGTCTCTGTAGATCTTAGAAAACTATTTCTTGATTTAAGTCGTTGCCGTGCTGGCTGATACCCAAACGGGGTGGGCTGGAGATGTCACTGCCTTGGTCCTTTCACTATTGGCTGCTACTTCCTGGCAGATGTCAGGTGGTGCAATACCGGCTAAACAGTGTAATTTCTTCAGTGGTGTAGGGCACAGACACCCCGTGATAATGCGGCATGTCTCATTGAGAGCCACATCCTCTGTTATAGCGTGGTGAGATGTGTTCCATACTGGGCATGCGTACTCAGCAGCAGAGTAGCATAGCGCAAGGGCAGATGACTTCACTGTATTTGTATCTTCACTATAGCCGGAAACTAAAAAAGAGGGAACCCTCGCTTCTTCCTGTGTACTGTCTGTCTTTGTTATTTGTATAACGGCATTGAATGTTTGCCATGTATGTATTCTGTAATCCGCTCTGAGTCCCCTCGGGGAGATAGGGTGGAATATAAATAAAGTGTGTGTGTATGTTTAGTTGAGTCCAACTTTCAAGTAAGGGATTCCCCCTTATAAGAAGGGACTAGTAGTGTAGATGCCTGCTTTGTGTACATTGTGCAATGTTCACAGACTCCCAGTAAGTAGCATTAATTCCCCATGTTAACTGATATTTCTTAAAATAACACTTCAAGGGAAGGGAAGGGTGTGTTGTGGTACCTTTAAGGCAAAGAAGTAGAGAGGAGTCTTGCAAGCGCTGTTTGACTGATGGGTTTATTTTCGCCTGAGCTGTTTATTATTACATTTATTACAACCCCACCCTTTCTGCAGCCTTTAGAAGAGTGTTGAAATTAAAATAGATGCAAACCTAAGGCAGTTGGTCGCAAAAGTAGCAGAAGTCTTCCTCTCTAGAATCTGTATCACTGATTTGTATTCGGCCAAGTTTTTGTAGATTTCAATATACTTTTCCTAAGAGCTCTTATGGAGTGCAATGTTCAGAGGTACTTTGAGCAAAAGCATAACATATGATATGACATAACACTATGTAATTTGAAAAAAAATGTTCTGTATCTTGTTTGAAAGTGTTGTTTTCTGTTTAATTGTGCGGTCCTTACTTTGAAAGTAGTTGATCTGCTCCAGAAACATTTTTTTGTTGGTACCACTAACTCTGTTGAATTGGTTAAGTCTCTATGACAAGACATTAGTGGACAGACTCTATGATAAGGCATTGGTGGAGGCTCCTTCCTTAGAGGCTTTTAAACAGAGACTGGATGGCCATTTGTCGGGGGTGCTTTGAATGTGATTTTTCTGCTTCTTGGCAGGGGTTGGACTTGATGGTCTCTTCCAACTCTATGATTCTATGACAATCATTCAAAAACTATATCTAAATGTGCTGCAGAATTATGCCCCTCCCAAGGAGCCCCCGGTGATGCAGTGGGTTAAACCTCTGTGCCAGCAGGACTGAAGACTGACAGGTTGCAGGTTCGAATCCATGGAGAGTGTGGATGAGCTCCCTCTATCAGCTCCAGCTCCTCATGCGGGGACACAAGAGAAGCCTCCCACAAAGATGATAAAACTTTAAAACATCTGTGCGTCTCCTGAGCAACGTCCTTGCAGACGGCCAATTCTCTCACACCAAAAGTGACTTGCAGTTTCTCAAGTCGCTCCTGACACGACCAAAAAAAAATGCCCCTCCCACAAAAACTCCAAAGTTTTAGCTGTTTAAAAAACTTTTCCCATGTTTTGATGATGGAACCAATTAGGAAATGACATTTATAATCCTACATAGTGTCTTACGGCTCTGTGCTTGGATGCTGAAATATCTGTCTCCTTCATAATGCATTGGCGCAGGCCTGCACAACCTGCAAATATCACTGCCAGATTGCCCTCACATCCCTGTATTTTGTTAGGATGCTGACTTCATTCCCATGTCTTGTGAGCTAGGTTGCCTTAAGCATGGCTTTTTGAGATAGAAGACATCTAGCAAGGGATCCCTTTTCTCCTGCTGATTGTGCCAATTTGATGGCTTTGCCTGCCACCTAGTGGACTGAGCAAAGCACTTAACAGAAGCAGCTGCCCACAAAAAATATGCTTTCTGAGTTTTCTTCAGATGGAAACGGCTAAAAGAATGCATTCCTGGGAAAAGAAAAAAGTCCAAGCCGGGTTGCTGTGAATTTCTGGGCTGTATGGCCATTTTTACAGAAGCATTTTTTCCTGAAGGGTTGTTGTAGGTTTTTTCAGGCTATATGGCCATGTTCTAGAGGCATTCTCTCCTGAAGTTTCACCCACATCTATGGCATGCATCCTCAGAGGTTGTGAGGTCCGTTGGAAACCAGGCAAGTGGGGCTTATATATCTCTGGAATGTCTAGGGTGGGAGAAAGAAGTCTTGCCTGCCTGAGGCAAGTGTGAATGTTGCAATTGGCCACCTTCCAACAAAGGATACCCCTAGGCAGCAACCAGCCAAGCTTTGAACATGCAAAGCCATTAAATGCTGCACTAGTAGATCTCCCTTCTTTTTGAGGGGATGATTTCTCTCACTTCCTGTTGTCTCATCCCTGATCTTAATTATGAGTGGAGTGTAACTTGGATGTTTGTAACTCGAGGACGGCCTGTACAGCCCTTTCATATCTTGCCTGTTTTGCTTGTTAGAACAGCCCAAATCTAGTCTAGGCGATGGTCGATTGAAACCCACCCTTCCAGAAAATTCAAAGCAGTCCCTCTGAAAGATTTATGTCAAGATTTAGGCTGATGGTTATTATCCCCAGGATACAGCATGAATTGCTAAGGAGAGATTTTGTCACCATGGGTGCCATTCAGCAGAAAGGACTCTGTTACTTCCAAGCTTTATGACCCAAGGAGGCATCTGGGCCAAATTGAAGGGGGAGGGGGCCAGGGGACAGTTCCATCTTGTCTCCTGCATATGCCATCAGTTGGGGACCCCTCCACCCAACACCAACTGCTGCTCTGGGCCAGAGTGAAGGGGGGGGGGGGGGCGGAAGACAGTTCCACCTTTTCTCCTGTGCTATTCTAATAATATAATGTAATATAATATAATATATTGTATATACATATAATATTTATAATATTATAATGTAATGCAATCTAATGCTAATATGATATTATAATTATATATTTATATTACAAGTAATATTACTAATAATATTACAATATAATGGTATAGTACAATATAGTAGTATTTAATACTGATATTGTACTATGCTGATAATATAATATATGGTATGTATATATATCTTGTAAGCTGCTCTGAGTCTCTTTCGGTGTGAAAAGGGTGGAATATAAATGTTGCAAATAAATAAATTAATAAATTTGTCATTCTTCTATTGTCTGAGTTAAGTACAGAGGAGTACTTTACTCCCGATATCGTCTTTGTTTCTCACCCTTGCATGCAAAGGGCTCCTTATAGCTCCTTATAGCACCAGGTGAGAAACAACTGCTTATACTTGTAAAGCAGTGGGATGGGACTTCCGTTTGGGATTTGCCTGCCAGGCCTTGTTTTGTTTTGTTTTGCAAGCATGAAGAAGCCACCCAAGAAGCTGAGATGCCGCCCAACGATCCCAACAAGCCTGATCACATCTTGTTCTAGCTTCAAACACCGCAGCAGAAGAGCATGCCCTGTAGGGTTTTAGGAGTTCTAGATTTTTATGCCAAGTATTCCTAAGAAAACTCTTATGAAATTCATAAGTGTAACAGGCGTTGTTCTGGAACAGCTGTTCCAGGAGCTCCAGATTTATTTGCTGTGTTTCCATGTTTGTGTGCAATCCCATGCTTGGGATTTTGTAGCAGGGGGTTTCCTGTTATAATTTGCATTTATAGGGTAAGCCACCTGCCAGTTATAGTTAGGTTCCCTGATCCCGCCCCTTTTTGAGTTTTGGAGGGAACAAAGCCATTTTGAGTTAGTTCTCACAAAGAAGCCTTGCGCACAGGACATAGAACGAAGTGGCTCCTGTAGAAAAGCTTTGTCTTTTACAGCTTGGCCGGGGTTATACAGCCCTACGGCTTGGCCAGGAGACATACAGCCACAGCTTGGCTGAGGGACTCCAGCCCACCATCACAGCAACCTGAACTCCTTCTTTTTCCATGGAGGTCTACAAAACTCTGTTGAGGCAAGGGTCACTCGCGGAAGCCAGACGCAGTTGGTACCGGGTGCAGGGGCTCCACGTCAACAGAGGCAAGTACAGACTGCCCAGATTAGAAGCTAGGATTTCCCCATCAGTTAGTTACAGTTGAGAAGACAGTGCCTGTTCCTAGTGGACAAGACTGAAAGAGCCTATAGACTGTTAAGAAAACCATTAAAGTACCTGTTTGTTCCTTAATAAAAGAATTTTGTTGGACTTACTTTAAGCATTCTAAAGACTCTGTTTGGGGGAATCTAAGGGCCTTTATTCTGAGGCAGCCCCGGCGTCCCGTTGGGCACAGAGAATTTATGTCCTGTGTGCAGTCTAATGCACAGGCCCAGCGTGCGACAGCACAGGCGTCTCAAAGGCATACACAACTTTTACCCATTTGGCTCTAGAATCCTATCCCTGCCTGAAATCAAGAGCTAAATTGCAACCTCGGGTGCAAGATCCAATATTATAATAATATAATAAAACTTTATTTTTACCCCGCTCCATCTCCCCCAGGAGGACTCGGGGTGGCTTACATGAGGCCACACCCACCAGTACAATAAACACAATATAACACAGAAGAATGTATTGTTGAAGGCTTTCATGGCTGGAATCACTGGGTTGTTGTAGGTTTTTTCGGGCTGTATGGCCATGGTCTAGAGGCATTCTAGAGGCATAAAAATTGTGTTTTTATGTTTTTTATGTTTTTATGCTTTTAACTGTATACTGTTGATTGTTATATTATGTTGTAAACCGCGTTGAGTCGCCGGCTAGGCTGAGAAACGGCGGTATATAAATATAGCAAATAAATAAATAAATTCTCTCCAGACATTTCGCCTGCATCTATGGCAAGCATCCTCAGAGGTAGTGAGATCTGACACAGAAGCATAACAAAACCAGGACATAAAATACATAAAATACAAAACCAATATAATAAACGACATAGCAGTATAAAATCAGACATTAAAACACAAAAGATTACATTGGGCAGGGCCTAATTCAAAGATAAAATTTTAAAGCACTGGAAGATAGGACAATATAAATTGTCAGGGAGGGGGATCTGGGGATGAGGAAGGATTTAATTGCACGAACCATAAAATAAAGTGCTTCTGAGGTCATTTTATACAAAGTTTGGTCAGGGAGAGTTTTACATTCAATCACTGAAGGCACATTGGAATAACCAGGTTTTCAAGTTCCTCCTGAAGATTGCCAGCGTGGGGGCTTGTCTAATATCTCTGGGCAGTGAATTCCAAGGGGCGTTCATTAAAGATTTCCTTTGACCCACTTCCTGTGGAGTGAGAACAATGAAACTTGGTCCAGTTATGAGTCCTTCTCTCAATGGGTGCCACCTAGGGACACACTTCTCCCATCTTTTGAAGCAACTGTAAACATCTCAGTTGTAAAAGTCGACAGGTTGTTCCAAAAACCATGTTGTGACTTTAGAAATCAGAGTCTCCTCATCTGAAAAATGCTTGCCCTTCAAACATAACTTCCTTGTTGGAAAGAAGTAGAAGTCTGATGGTGCGAGGTCAGGTGGATGCAGGAGAATTCCAAAGCTACAGGAGCATGCTTCTTCCATTTGGGCAACAGGGAAGTCATGCTACCCCTCTATTCTGCCGTGGTTAGACCACACCTGGAATATTATGTCAGATTTTGGGCACCACAATTGAAGAGAGATATTGACAAGCTGGAATGTGTCCAGAGGATGGTGACTAAAATGATCAGGGGTCTGGAGAACAAGCCCTATGAGGAGTGGCTTAAAGAACTAGGTATGTTTAGCCTTCAGAATAGAAGGCTGAGAGGAGAACTGATAGCCGTGTATAAATATGTGAGAGGAAGTCATAGGGAGGAGGAAGCCCTGGAGACTAGGATGGGTAACAATGACTTCAAACTACAAGAAAGGAGATTCAATCTGAACATTAGGGAGAACTTCCTGACTGTGAGAGCTGTTCAGCAGTGGAACTCTCTGCCCCAGAGTGTGGTAGAGGCTCCTTCTTTGGAAGCTTTTAAACAGAGGCTGGATGGCCATCTGTCGGGGGTGCTTTGAATGCAATTTTCCTGTTTCTTGGCAGGGGGTTGGACTGGATGGCCCATGAAGTCTCTTCCAACTATGATTCTAGGTGAGTTGTGAACTGGTGCATTGCCTTTGGTGAGCATGCCACATTGTCTCTGGGTTTTGATGGCCTCCCGCAATTTCTGCAGCAGTGTAGCCTAGTATGTCCCAGTGATCATAGTACCCATTGCTTGGAAATCCATCAATACTACTCTGTGCTGGGCCCATAATACTGTGAGCATGACCTTGCCTGCTGAAAGTTGGGCACGTGCGGTGAGTCATGACGCTTCCATTGCCATCGACTGGACTTGAGTCTCAGGATCATAGTGATGGACCCAGCTTTCATCCTGTGTGATCAGTCTGTTGGAAAAGTCCTCCTGGTTTCCATGACACATCGTCAGTAGAGCCTAAGAGCATTCGACAGCCCTCCCCTTGGCTGAGAGGCCAGCCAATCACAGCGGAGTAGAACCTTTGGTGGGAGGATTTGCTGTTTGTTTCCAAAAACGAAGCGAGCCTAGATGGCCATCTGTTGGAAGGGATTAGATTGTGTCTTCCTATATCTGTGTTTCTCAACCTTCTGAATGCCATGATCCCTTAATACAGTTCTTCACACTGTGGTGACCCCCAACCATAAAATTATTTTCGTTGCTACTTCATAACTGTAATTTTGCTACTGTTATGAATTGTAATGTAAATATCTGATATGCAGAATGTATTTTCATTCACTGAACCAAATTTGGCACAAACATCTGATACTCCCAAATTTGAATACTGGTGGAGTTGGGGGGGGGGGGAGGTGATTTTGTCATTTGAGAGTTGTAGTTGCTGGGATTTATAGTTCACCTACAATTCAGAGAGCATTCTGAACTCTACCAGTGATGGAATTCAACCAAACTTGCCACACAGAACTCTCACAACCAACAGAATATACTGGAAGGGTTTGGTGAGCATTGAACTTGAGTTTTGAATTTGTAGTTCACCTACCTCCAGAGAACATGGTGAACTCAAACAAGGATGGATCTGGACCAAACTTGGCACGAATATTCAATATGGCCAATTATGAACACTGGTGGAGTTTGGGGAAAATAGACCTTGACATTTGGGAGTTGTATTTGCTGGGATTTATAGTTCACTTTCAATCATAGAGAATTTTGAACCCCACCGACGATAGAATTGGACCAAACTTTCCACACAGAAGCCCATGACCAACAGAAAATACTGTTTTATGGTCATTGGTGACCCTTGTGACCCCCCCCCCCAGGGGTCCAGACCCCCATGTTGAGAAACACTGTTCTATATGAAAGAAGAGATCTTCAGCCTTATCTGCTAAAGGGGTTCCTAAGACCATCAGAAATATATGTTTTCTGGTGGTCTTTGGTGAAATTCTGAAATTCTCTTGCCACCCCCCAAGGGTCACGACCCTGATTGAGAAACACCGTCCTATATATACCTCTATCTCTGTACTGTTGTTGTCTTGTCAGTGTATAATGGCATTTGTCATATATGTGTTCTGTAACCCGCTCTGAATTCCCTTCAGGGTGAGAAGGGCGGAATATAAATACTGTAAATATATATCACTGTATTAACATGGGCACAAAATACTTGAGCATTGTAATGGGGAAGCGAAGTCCTTTTAAATATATACCTGGCACGTGGCTTTCATATCAGGTCTCGGATAATCAGGAAACCAAATGATTATGTAATGTTATGAGCAGGGGTCCCCAAACTACGGCCCGCGGGCCGTATGCGGCCCGCCAAGGGCCTTTATCCGGCCCGCGCGGCCTGTCCTGGCCTGTCCAAAGCCCCTCGCCGCGCGGCCCGTCCAAAGCCCCTCGCCGCGCGGCCCGTCCAAAGCCCCTCGCCGCCGCCGCCGCCAATGGCGTCTGCTCTACTGCGCTTCTCCCTCCACAGGCTTCTCCTTCCACACGGGATGGAGACGGCTGTGGAGGGAGAAGCGCTCTCTGCTCTCCCGCGGAGAACAGAGAGCGCAGCAGAGCGGGCGCCATTCCTCTGTAACAGAAAATCCCTGGTGGCGCGAATGGTGGAGGCGGCGCCGGGTGGGCGTGGCCAGGGAAGCCAGCATCGCTTGGTCACGCCCACCCGGCGCCGCCTCCACCATTCGCGCCACCAGGGATCGTCTGTTACAGAGGAATGACGCCCGCTCTGCTGCGCTTCTCCCTCCACAGGCTTCTCCATCCCGTGTGGAAGGAGAAGCCTGTGGAGGGAGAAGCGCAGCAGAGCGGACGCCATTCATTCCTCTGTAACAGACGGTCCCTGGTGGCAAGGAAGGCGTGCGCGAATGGTGGAGGCGGCGCCGGGTGGGCGTGGCCAAGCGATGCTGGCTTCCCGGCCTGGAAGCCTGGCCACGCCCACCCGGCGCCGCCTCCACCATTCGCGCACGCCTTCCTTGCCACCGGGGATCGTCTGTTACAGAGGAATGAATGGCGCCCACTCTGCTGCGCTCTCTTTTCTCCGTGGGAGAGCAGAGAGCGCTTCTCCCTCCACAGGCTTCTCCATCCCGCGCTGCTCTGGAAAGGTTTGGCCCAATTCTATTGTTGATGAGGTTCAGAATGCTCTGTGATTGTAGGTGAACTACAAATCCCAGCAACTACAACTCGCAAATGTCAATATTCTATTTCCCCCATACTCCACCAGTGTTCACATTTGGGCATATGGAATATTCGTGCCAAGTTTGGGCCAGATCTTTCATTGAATCCACAGTGATTTATGGAGGCAGGTGAACTACAACTCCAAAACTCAAGGTCAATGCCCACCAAACCCTTCCAGTATTTTCTGTTGTTCATGGGAGTTCTGTGTACCAAGACTGGTTCAATTCCATCATTGGTGGAGTTTAGAATGCTCTTTGATTGCAGATGAACTATAAATCCCAGCAAATACAACCCCCAAATGCCACCAGTGTTCACATTTGGGCATATTGAGTATCAGTGCCAAGTTTGGTCCAGATCCATCCTTGTTTGAGTCCACAGTGATCTCTGGATGCAGGTGAACTACAACTCTAAAACCAAAGGACACTGCCTACCAAACCCTTCCAGTATTTTCTGTTGGTCATGGGAGAACTGTGTGCTAAGTTTGGTTCAATTCCATCATTGATGGGGTTCAGAATGTTCTTTGATTATAGGTAAACTATAAATCCCAGCAACTACAACTCCCAAATAACAAAATCAATTTTTTTGAGTGGAGGACATACATTGGGTTGTTAGGTATCCAGTGGTTTTTGAGTTCTGTTAATCCCACAAACGAACATTACATTTTTATTTATATAGATTTATTTCCTATATTTATACCCTGCCCTTCTCCCCCTGAAAGGGGACTCATGCTTTCATATTCCAAAAACCACTTTCAAAAAGACAGAAAATAGAATGCTTTCCTCATTTTAATTGGAACTATTTTATCTCCAGAAATGCTAAAACCATGCTTTATGTTCAGATTGTAACAATAAAAATACATAATGCATATCAGATATTTACATTACAATTCATAACAGTAGCAAAATAGGACATATGCAATTTGGTCATCATTTTTTAAAAAAAACTATAGTCCGGCCCTCCAACGGTCTGGGGGACAGTAATTCGGCCCCCCGTTTAAAAAGTTTGAGGACCCCTGGTTATGAGTATATTGAGGAAAGGCTACTAGGGAGAAAAAGTCAATTGGGATAATCTGCAATAGGAAAGACACGTTCTATAGCAAGAATAGTGAGGCTGAAAAGGTTTTTGTTTCGTAGCATATACTGGTTCATGTTTCGGTGATAAAGGCACAACATCCCTTGCAGATGTGCAGAAGATGCTGGGGCAGAAGTCTTGAATTGCTTTCACACACAAAAACATCTTGGCTCTGCACTCTACATGGAGGAATCTAATCCAAAATTATGCAAAGCTTCCAAAGTAGGTGGCAAGTTGCTATCGTGAGATTACTCTACTTAAAACATACTATACTGAATGGAGGAACCGCATTGCTATTTATAACATGGGCATTGGAATAGGAATTAAATGGGGTCTGTGGCTGAGGTCTTGATGTTGCTTCCCGTAGAAGAGAAAGTGCCTTCTTTGCAATTCCAGTGCATTATGGCTGCAGATTTCAAATCAAGGAACGTCTCCAGAGGCAGGCTGATGGTTGGGCTGGAAGCATCTCCGTTGTGCGGCATTGCTCATGATGAATTGGTACCTGTTTCCATGGCGATGGCATCTCACTCAGTAGATGTGCAACCCACCCATTTTTAAAAAACACGGCCCCAACAGGCAGCTCTTATATTACTTGGAAGGAAGGAAAACCCAATAATTAAATATAAACCCGATCATTAAACCATCGCCTCTCTCTGTATTAAATCCATTGCAACACATGAAAGGGAGAGGAAAAATATGTCTGTGTTTCCCCGCTTTATTTCCTGACCATTCCCAGCAGAAGCTACTCTAGTTTTGTGCTCCAAATCCCTGCTTATTGCTTACCTTGTCTTCACAAAATTCACAACCAGGTTGACCTGTGTTAAGTCAAATGTCATCACCAACCAATCAAGAAAGAGTGCGTTTCACGGCACGACGTGGAATTGATCAACTACTAATTTTGTCCTGCTAATATCACTGTCCTGTAGAAAAATTCACTGCTACCTCAATAATCTTAGAAATCCATGCAGGCTTTTGCCACAGACACAAGAGCTTGCAGCCAGATGTGACTTGTCTAGGTTTATGCATCAAACGTATTGGGTAGCAAATGGAAATTTCCTGCATCCAGATTACATGTGCAAGGAAATTGCTCGCATCAAGCACCTTTATATGAGAAATGCCGAAGGAAACATGAAGCCTAAAAAAGTGCTGTATGTTTGCAATGCTTCATTTATTTGAAACACCTCAATGTTGACTGCCTACTTAAATAGGGATACAAGACATCTGTTGCCCAGGTCCCTTGACAAAAAACAAAAAAGAATACTTACCACCACAGTCCCACAAACTGTTCTGTGCATTGTAATATGTATTTTATAGAAATACATTATATGTATTTTTATCGAAATACATTTTAATATGTAAATAAAATATTTTCAATGTTTATGTGTTTTAATTATGCTGTAACCTGCCTCAAGGAGAGGTGGATAAGAAAAAATTATTATTATTATTATTATTATTATTATTATTAGATACACAAGATTAGTACACCATAAACAAGATCATTGTGCTGGCTTTTGTATTGAATCACACGTCGGACACTTCCCAAGTGTTTAGGACTGTGTGATGTATTGGTGAATAATGCATACAGATCCAAGTAGGGTGGCCTTCTGCAGCTGACAGTGATTTTGTCAGTGCCAATTGTTTTTAAGTGCTGGCCAAGGTCTTGAGGCACTGCACCCAGTGTGCTGATTACCACTGGGACCACCTTGACTGTCTTGTGCCAAAGTATTTGCAGTTCAATTTTTAAATCCTCGTATGTCAGCTTTTCCAGTTGCTTCTCATCTATTCTGAGGTCACCTGGGACTGCAACATCGATGATCCATACCTTGTTTTTTTCCACGATTGTGAGGTCAGGAGTCTTGTGCTCCAAAACCCTGTCAGTCTGAATTCGAAAGTCCCAGAGTAGTTTGAAGTGTTCACTTTCTGTATACTTTTTCAGGCTTGCGATCCCACCAGTTCTTTGTCACAGTCAGACGGTATTTGTTCCAATGCATCATCTGAGCAACGGTATTATGCCTCTGCTTATAGTCTGTCTGCACAATCTTCCTGCAGCAGCTAAGGATGTGATTCATCATTTCATCTGCTTCCTTGCAGAGTCTACACTTGTAATCTGTAGTCGACTTTTATTATTATTAGAAATTTTCCACACAATGTTTGCACCCTCTGATGGGCCTCACAACACTATGTAACAAAATTTGGAAAATGTTCTATTCCTGGTTTGAAAGTGTTACTTCCTGCTGAATTGTGTGGTCCTCACTTTGAAAGTAATTGTTCTACTCCTGAAACTTTGTTTTTCTCTGGCACAAACTAGGTTGAATTGTATTGTCGAAGGCTTTCATGACCGGAATCACTCAGTTCTTGTGGGTTTTTTCGGGCTATATTTCTCCTTAGGAGAAATGCCTCTAGAACATGGCCATATAGCCCGAAAAAACCCACAAGAACTAGGTTGAATTGGTTGACACTCTTATGAGATATTTATTGAAAATCTAGAGCAAAATGTGCTGCAGGATGTCCCTCCGCAAAGACGAATGGTATTGCAGTTTAATAAACTATTTCCATGTTTTAACCAATTAGGAAATGACATATATAACATAGGAACAAAAATCAATGTGTCACGTAGTGCAATAAAACAACGAGGGGCCATTTTTCATAACGCCCTTCATGAGGCATGGGCAAACTTCGGCCCTCCAGGTATTTTGGACATCAACTCTCAGAATTCCTATCAGACTACCGGACCTGGCATACCTAACACCTGGAGGGCCGAAGTTTGCCCATGCCTGTCCAACATCATTATTCACTCTACTAGTTGAAGTAGCACAGAGACGGACACTAACACCATATTAAGATTTTATTAGAACCTATTAAATGATGTATTTCAACAGCAGCATCTCAATGAAATCACACCTACCTTGGGGTACACACATACTTTGGTCAATTCCACAAAGTACAACACTGAAGACGGATGGCGATGGGAAGAACTACTTTTAAAGAGCTGTGTGTGAATCCCAAGAAGGCTTATAACTTGTAGATGAAACCGTGAGAACATTCCCAGCTTGAGCAATTGCCCAGGCGCAAACCTTCCATTTCTGCAGCCAGAAATCAAGGCCTCCTTTTTCTGCTCTTCAGCAAACGCATCCCTCTTTTTTTTCAATGCACATGAGCCATTAAATTACGATAAAAAGATTGTGGATTTCTTCACAAGCGTTAACCTGAGTACAGAAATAGTGAAGTACAATCGACCCTGTCGTGTTGGAGCTATACATATTATTCACAGTAGCCCTTTGTTGATTGCTAGAGCGAGGGTTGAATCGTGTGTCGCGGGTAGAGCGTCGATGCACACAACCATTTCTGTGGCACTGAAGAAAAGTGCTAAACGAAACCGAACCAGCCCTAAAGACATCTTACATTTTTGACACACACAAACACACACAAAATTAGGAAAAAACAGAGAACGTCCCCCATGTTCTGGATGATCCATCTGGCAGCAGCGAAGATGAAATGAAACTGTCATCCGATACTCAAAATACATTAGGGTTCACGCAGGCATTAATTTAGAATTTGCCAATAGATTCAGCTCTTACTGCATACAATCAGAACGGCTGTAAATTTCTTGGAAAATAAAATGTTTCTAACTCTTTGCTGGAAATACTGGTTATAGTGTTTACACTGTAATGCGAGACTAATTATCTCGACACGTTTGACACTATGCGTAACTTTTTATCACTCTTCTGGTGTCTCACTGTATTCATGTACAGTGTTGCACCGTCACATAGACTTTCCTCGTTTCTAAAGGAACATTCCTTCATAAAGCACTAAACATGTTTCTCAGCCAACTTTTCAAAATGAAATGTTCCTGGAAATGTAATATTTCCATCGCAGGAAATGGAAATGTTTTCAATCGCAGGAGAAAAATAATGTCCTTGCGTGGATGAAATACTTCACTGTATCAAAGGGTGTCCCATCTGTACAATTATTTCTTCAATGGCGTAGTTAAAAGTATGTTAGATACAAACTGTACAAGTTCTCCAGTTTTACAAAGTGGCTTCGTTTCGGAAATAGGTCGACGCAAGTTACACTGCAAGGTTACTTCTTAATTCAAGGGTTACAGGTAAGGAACAGTCTGGACGCCTGACCCAGGATAGTTAGTTGGGCTTTGCTCTACCACCATATTCAGGCTCATCATTGTTTTGTAGAAAAACCAACAGTCTTCTACACTACGTTTGCAAATGGTCAGAACCAACTATATACATGGACATTTTTTTACCTTCTCCTTCCACTTCTTAATGTTAAATAGCTGTATTTATGCTCATGGCTGTTTCTCGTTTCAGTCCTTTACAGTAAATACTGAAAGATTGCTTTGGGTGTTCGTTTCTTCTTCTCCTCCTCTCCCAGGATACCTCAGATAAAGTTAATTTAGACTCTAAAGTACATCATTGAAGTGCGGCTTTCCATAGTCACCAAGATCCATCTGAAGCTCTCGTTCTTCATCATCTGCAATCAAGGGAAACAGGCCAGAATTATATTTTCCTAAGGAAGTTGACTAGAAATCCACAACACAAACTCTCCCCCCATTGCCCCTCTGTATAAGCTAACTGTTAACATGAAAGAAATAATACTATGTGACAAAATCTGGAAAAAAACATGTTCTTGGTTGGAAAGTGTTACTTCCTGTTTAATTGTACAGAAGGAGCCCCCAGTGGCGCACTGGGTTAAAGTGCTGAGCAGCTGAACTTGCCGACAGAAAGGTTGCAAGTTTGCCGGCTTTTGCCAACCTAGCATTTTGGATACATGCAAATATGAGCAGATCAATAGGTACCAATCTGGTGGGAAGGTAAGGGCGCCCCATACAGCCATGCTGGCCACATGACTTTAGAGGTGTCTGCAGAAAATGCCAGCTCTATGGCTTAGAAATGGAGATGAGCACCAACCCCCATAGTCAGACACGACTGGACTTAATGTCAGGGGACAAACTTGAGTTTTACCTACTTTGAAAGTCGTTATTCTACTCCAGAAACTTTGTTGTTTTTGTGGCTGTCACAAACTACATTGAATTGGTTGAGACTTGATGATGAGATATTGATTGAAAAACTAGAGCAAAATGTTCCTCCCGTTTTGCATGTTTTAATTATAGAACCAAATAGGAAATGACATTTATAATCCAGGAACAAAAATCAACAATGTTACACAGTGCAATGAGGAATGCTTCAACACAACACCTTGGCTTCCAAATGTGGAATTTCAATAAGCTTCCTATGTTTAATATTATGTAACAATTTTCTCTGTCCATGCTATACAAAACTAAATTGAATACATCAGGACTTCCCCCATCCCTTTGCGGTTGTTATGTGAATGTTGTTGACTACCCTAAGATATGTGTCCAGAGAAGGGCAACTCAAATTATCAAGGGTCTGGAGAACAAGCCCTATGAGGACCGGCTTAAAGAGCTGGGCATGTTCAGCATTCAAAAGAGAAGGCTGAGAGAAGACATGATGGCCATGTATAAATTTGTGAGGGGAAGTCATAGGGAGGAGGGAGCTAATCTGTTTCCTACTCGCCTAGAGACTAGTATGCGGAACAATGGCTTCAAATGACAGGAAAGGAGATTCCACCTGAACATGAGGAAGAACTTCCTGACAGTGAGAGCTGTTCAGCAGTGGAACTCTCTCTCCGTCCCAGATTGTGGTGGAGGCTCCTTCTTTGGAGGCTTTGAAACGGGCTGGTTGGCCATCTGTCAGGAGTGCTTTGAATGTGATTTTCCTGCTTCTTGGCAGGGGGTTGGACTGGGTGGCCCACAACGTCTCTTTCAACTCTAGGATTCTATTATTCTAAACCTATCACAGGGTTTTCTTGTCAGGATTCCTTCAGGGGAAGCTTATCTTTGTTTTCTTCTGAAGCTGAGAGGGTAAATGTCAAAGAATACAACTTTTGTTTAAAATTTTAACTCTTTTTAACATTCTTTTGCACTGAAATGATTGGGAGCTGCACAGGGATACATCTCATTTCATGAAAGGGAATGGAGAAGGCATACATTAAATCTGTCCCATTTCAATTCTTATGCTATTTAGAAGGGATCTCTCAAGAAGCTATTTTGTTGTCACTTTTCCCTGCAAAGAAGACACTTTTTGTTCCAGTTGTTGCAAGACACAGTTAACGCCTGGATGGAAATGATGCTGCACCTGCCGTAGCAGACAGACAATGAAGGATGCCACACCAAAGTGCATGCAAAGTGGGAGATGGAGCAGGTGCACACACACAATGCAGATGTTGCGCAAGGGAGGCCCACTGTGTCCGTAATATTAGCAAAGCAGAGAAATGAAGGTGTTAGGAAGCGCCATGCACTCAGGATGTCCAGGCAAGCAAGAGAGCTGCAGTCCTATGATATGAATCAACCTGCGATGGTTATGAAATATGCTCAGCATTCGGTCTACCAGATCCACATGCGCTCCGCATCAAGACATAGCCCTTCCACTTCATACGACTACAAGACCTAAGACAGCCACCATGTTAGTGCTCAGCAGCAGGAAAAGAGAAAGCGCTGCAACACTTTCCCTTGAACCACACCGCCTTTTCATCACAGCCAGCGCCTTCATGCCGCATGCAAGAATTAATAACATCCCTCCTTTGAAAAAGAGAAGACCCCCAGAAAGCCAAAGGTATCTGTAGACTTCAGACTAAACTGCTACACAAAGACAACACACGCTGGAGCTCCTCTGCCCATTCGCAGAACAGCCAAAGGGTGAAACACCACAAATGCACACACATGTCATTCGATGTGGTGATGACATGGGAGAATTATGCGTATGGGATGGAGACCAGGCCCAAGCTCACCTTGGACGTCTTCTTCACCACCATCGCCATCCTCTTCCTCATTGTAGGCCAGCTCAGCCTGCTTGTCTGCCTCATACTCACCCACGTTCCCATCATCCCCATTATAATCCGCCAGTTTAGAGCCATGCTGCGGATCAACAGGGGACTCATTCTCATCAAAGAACCGGCCTGTGAAGTAGGCAGAGGATGTACAGTCAGAAGCAAGGAGGAAAGGGTAAGGCCATCGGGGAAAGAAGAGGAAGAGGATGGAAAGAGGATGGAGGAAAGGAAGGAAGGAAGGAAGGAAGGAAGGAAGGAAGGAAGGAAGGAAGAGCGTCTGCGGACAGAAATGCACTGAGCTCCACTTCAGCATCTGGGACTCCCCTTTGGCCCTCTCTGCTTGGGTCTCCCATCTGCTTTCAGAGGCAATGCTGGAATGATTGACTACTGAATAGTTGCCTATATGTAAAGCCACCTTGGGTCCCCTTCTGGGTAGAGAAAGGTGGAATATAAATAGGGTAAATACATAAATACTGTTTCTGCCCATGGCTACCACAATGAGGACAGAGAGGGCACAAGCGTTTAACCATAAACCAGTGTGGCTAGGTTAACTGTGACTGGAAGGTATATGTGAAGGTACAGGGAGATCCACACTCTTCAGGCGAAGGGAAACAGCCTCTCGTTTCAAGGGGTCCGCTCAAGCAAAGCAAAGCAAATCGTACAGCAAAGTGCAGCTTTAATCTAACAGCCTGATATTCCCAATCTGCGCAAAGCTGTTAACAGCATGAGCAACAGGATAGGATCCTAGTGTATTTAACAAAAACTTTTTTTCCTCTAGAATATGATGAAATTGCCAAGACGTTTGGAAAATAAGGATCCAGAAGCTTTTATGACAAAGGCCGATGAAGTTAGCCAGGCATCGGCAAACTTCAGCTCTCCAGGTGTTTTGAACTTCAACTCCCAGTGGGCTGTTAGGAATGATGGGAGTTAAAGTCCAAAACACCTGGAGGGCCGAAGTTTTTCCATACATGAGTTAGCCTGATCCAAGTTATCAGTTAGTGCCACTGTAAGAAGTGAAAAGGCTCTCCGAAAGGCATTTCCCCAGCATGTCTTACACTTAGGAGATGCTGGCAGAGCTGCTGCTGGGATGAAAAAACAAAACAAAACAAAACAAAAAACCGAAGACACTCCAAAAGCTTGCACCAACCTCTACCAGCCTTAATACTTTGCACAGAAGCGTACTTTCAGAAACTAAAACAAAAACGAAAACCAGTAACTCTTTGAGAAAAAGCAAGGTCCTCTTTTGTGCTGATCCGCAAATATTCAAGGAATGAGTTCAAAGTGTCTATTAACTAAAAATGTGAATTGTGCCATTTAAAAGCAATTCCTCAGCCTTACTCTCCTCAGCAACTGGCAGGAACTGAGACTTGCAGGAAAGAGAGTGCTGATGCCCACTCCCCTCTTTGAAATCTGCTGATATTCAAAGGTTGCATTTTGCAGTAAACCTCTTGAAATCTGTGTACCAATGTCTTGTAGGCAACAGTAAGTCAGTATTAACTCATTTTTCTTCATTCCAGAATAACTGGCTCTCAAGAAACCACACATATTCCTAATATACAGAACAGGTAATCACAATTGTGCCATACACGATGACAAAAGCCAGCAAAGGACAATAAGTTAAAGTGGTGCAAACCTCCATGTGGACACTTCTAATATTAACTTCTCCCACATCCTGTAACCCATACTCTTCAACCTTCCTCAAATTAGAAAAAGAGATCTCCAGTACAATATTTTGAACTACCCTTCCATACCTTACATTTTCCATTAATTCATTCTAGTCCCGTTCCTATGGTGCTCAGTTATATTTCTCATTATTTGGGTTTTACAGCACTGTTCTTATGGTGAGCATCCTGCAAGTCATCTAGGAAGAACCTGCTCCAAAGACCATGAAATCTATCAAACTCAGTGCTGCTTTCTGCCCTAGAAGCTACATCAAACCATCGATTGCTCTCCCCAGAAAGGCCAAGCTTTGCATTATAGAAAAATATATATGCAAGTATTGTGTTGCTCCTCAGCTCCGGGAAACATCCATAAGGACCCCGATTTGTTTCTTCCGTATCTCAAACTCTTTCAAGCTGCCTAAAAAATATCTGCCACAGTGGTTCTTCAGGCATGCTTTGTCTGCACTTCAGTTTTAGTGGGGTTATAAACCGGTATTTTCACGCTATTCCATGCAGCTTTCAATTTATGTTGACTCATCACAAACACACCTGCAACTATAATCAGTTCCTGGTGCCTCGATGATAACTTACTTTGCTTCATTCTCTGGAAGTCAGCGACTCTGTCCTTGGAAGGTTGTTTTATGAATTCTTTCTCCGCTTTCTGGTTATCCAGCACTTGGACAGGCATTATGTTATGAAGAGAGTTTGGTGGGATCTGCTTCATTGCGACATCTGCGTTTCCATCCTGGTTGTTGACATCTGCAGAAACAAGTATCCAAGGAGTTGCATTTGGTGACTTTTGACAGACAGGCGGTCAGCAGCCTGGGTCCAGAACCCCAGGTCATCCTTCCAAAGGTTTTTTAGTGGGATTTTACTGGCTTTACGACCATCCCCTCTCCTCGTCTCACTTGTGGGGTGATTTCTCAACTAAAGGGACAAGAATCAAGGTAGTAAATGGAGGGAAAGGGATTCTGCCACTGTCTTACCAGGCTGCTCCTTTCTTTCTTGCACCTCTTTCCTTGAGAAAGATGGGAGAACGTTTTGGAGCATGCAAGAAATCAGCTTGGGTGTGTGTCAACTGTAAAACAAGATGCACTAAGCTGATTGGTCGGACTTTGTGCAGGGAGCTGGTTGAGCCTGGGACTTTTGGTTACTTTGGTTCAGGCTCGAGCTATGCAGGTGTTTGGAGAGAAGCAGAGTGAAACAGAGAGAGACAGAATTTGGTGTGTGCCCTTGCTTCATGGGCTGCTGAAGGAGTTTATCCACATGGACAAAGAAAGACCATTTTAAATTTCTCATAAAAGGACATTATGTGAGTTGATGCAACTGACCACAGTGCACATATGTTGTTCTGAACTACGAAGAGTAAACTACTTCATTGTTCAGATTTTCTTTCTCTAGCAAGGCAGTGTATGGGCTGATCAGACGTGAACTACACATGGTTTATTTTTACATTATGCCACAGAAGGTCCAAAGGAAGTACCTGGCAGAAAGCCATCCTTGCCCCCCCCCCATCTCTTCGTGAACCTGGGAACGCAAAACAGGAACTGGGAGGACCCTCCCATCTGGAGAGGGTGAAAGAGGATGCTTCTCAGATTCCCAACCATAACAGATTAAAGAGCTGATTGGCCAAAACTAACAAAATGAATTTCAACAAGGACAAAAGTAAGATACTACACTTGGGCAGGAAAAAAAATGAAATGCAAAGATACAGGATGGGTGAAGCTTGGTTCCACAAAAGAGTTACAAATGAAAAAGAGCTTGGAGTCTTTGTGGAGAACAAATTGAACATGAGCTAAGAGTGTGATGCAGCAGCTAAAAAGCCAATGAGATTTTGGGTTGCATCAGAAGGAGTGTAGTGTCTACACTGAGGGAAGTCATGGTGCCTCTCTCTTCTGCTTTGGTTAGACCTCTTTCCCTGGAATATTGTGTCCAATTCTGGGCAGCACAGTTTAAAACAGATATTGAAAAGCTGAAATGTGTCCAGAGGAAAAGGGTGGGTAAAATGATCAAAGGTTTGGAGACCATGAATCCCTCTGAGAAGCTGCTTAAAGAGCTGGGGATGTTTATCCTCAGAAAAGAAGATTGAGAGAACACACAATAGCCATGTATAAATATGTGAAAGGATGTGATCAGGAAAACGGAGCAGCCTCGTTTTCTGCTGCCCTGGAGACTAGGAGCAACGGCACGAAAGGAGATTCCACCTGAACATTAGGAAGAACTTCCTGACGGTAAGAGCTGTTCAGCACTGGAAATCTCTGCCTCAGTGGAAGTTCCTTCCTTGGAGACTTTTCAACAGCTCTGAATGTGCTTTTCCTGCATGGCAGAGGGTTGGATTAGATGACCCATGTGATCTCTTCCAACTCCAGAATTCTATGATGCTTACTTCAAAAGGTCTTGAAGAGGGGGGCACCTTTGCCACATCCTTTTCAACTGAACTAATAATCGTCCTGTCTCCTGTTGTTGTTATTATTTGATACACAACAATATTAGTACACAGCAAACAAGATGACTATGCTGGGTGTTGTACTGGATCACACGCTGGATACTTCCCAAGCGTCTAGGACTGTGTGATGTATCGGCAAATAATGCATGCAGATCCAAGTCGGGAGGCCTTTTGCAGCTGAGAGATGGTAATTTTGTCAGTGTGAATTGTTTTTAAGTGCAGACCAAGGTCATTAGCCCCTGCACCCAGTGTGCCAATCACCACTAGGATCACCTTGACTGGCTTGTGCCAGAGTCTTTGCAGCTCAATCTTTAAATCGTCGTATTGTGTCATTATTATCCTTATTGTGTTGGTTTATATCCCACTTTTTCTCTCCAAAAAGGAGACTTAAAGTGGCTTACATTAAAAGCATTTCAGTCTATTTTTAAAATATACAAATATTAAAATTTATTATTATTTCACATATTTGTATTCTGCCCTTCTCACCCTAAAAGGGGACTCAGGGCGGCCTTACAGCAGGCAGCAATTCATAAATATTATTAGTATTAAAAGAAATTCAGGTATAAACAACGCAGCTAGTTCAGAGCAGCCTCTCACCTTGAGCCAGGTTTGGGGCGTGAGGGTTTTCCGTAGGGAGCTCTCCTATGGGCTGATGTTGCAGCTTCTCAGAATCAACAAATGGCTTCTTCAGAACTACACGAAACAAATCCACGTTACAACCAATACTCATCATATCCTATTGAGCACTCAGGACTTGGAACTGGTTTGTTTGGAAATGATGCTGTGCTGGTGGGAAGCACTCTTCTACGTTTTTACACAAAATGAAAAGGCTTTCATGCTAGGACACAATTCAATAAGTCCTACTCCCACAAACGTCCACTGAACTCACCACTAGACCTCAAAAGGCTTTAACCACCACAGCACATGAAGGAATTTGATTGCTGTGAAGAGTTATACAATTCCACAGCATTGTTATTTCTAGCTGTGGTAGCTAATTCAAGTCAGTGCATACTAAGAAGCCAAAAATAAATCCAGCAGTTCAGGTGTGGCATCCATCATTTCGATCAATCCTCTGCACCACTCCTTTTAAATGGATGTCATCTTAGGACAGGGCTTCTTACACTTTTTCAGCTTGTGATTCCTTTTTTGCCCAAGAAATATTTATGTGACCCTGAGTATATAGATATATCTCAAAGGTATACAAACCAAACTTTTTTTCAATATTGGATGGTTAAATCTGTGGATACAAGGGACCAGTTCAGTTGTGCCACAGCTATAACAATTAGGGCACACTCGACTCCCAAGAACATTAAAACCAAACCCCTTAAATAAAATACAGTGGATTTCAGTATCTGATAGGGTTTGGACCCACAGCGGATATTTATTTATTTACGACATTTTTATCCCGCCCTTCTCATTCCGAAGAGAACTCAAGGCGGCTTACATAATTGGCATTATTCCATGCCCAAACAACAACAATTAAAAGCAATTAAACAACAATTTAAAACAACATTAAGCAACATATGTAAACATGAGATGACTATTGTGCACAGATAATAAAATAATCATATTCATCAATCCAGGGTCAATTCCAATTGTATTGCACAGATAATTATGCTGGGCCAAATGCTTGCTCCCAAAGCAAAGTTTTCACTTGTTTGGAAGATGTCTCTCATCCCCACCAGTCGCACATGCAATGGTGGTGGGATTGAGAGCAGATCCTCCCCAGGAGATCTTAACCTACGTGGTTGTTCATAGGGAGAGATGCATTTAGACAGGTAAGTTGAGCCGGGGCTGTTCAGGGCTTTATAGGCCAAAGCCAGCACTTTGAATTGTGCTTGGTAGCAAATGGGCAGCCAGTGGAGCTGGCACAACAGGAGGGTTGTGTGCTCCCTATACGCTGCTCCCGTTAGCAATCTGGCTGCCGCACATTGGACTAGTTAAAGCTTCTGACCAGTCTTAAAGGACAACCCCAGGGATAGCAAAACCCATGGAGGCTCAAATCCTATGATATACACCGATGTCCCTTATATATAAGATTAGAGAGATATTGATACTGTCCTTGGCTCCCTCAGCTCCAGGAGAAACGACAACAATAATAAAACATATACTGTTGCTTACCAGTGAGTGTGTCTTCAGCTTTGGCAGGGTCATTCTCTTCTACTCCGGGCATCCCTGCATCATCTCCTAGTTTAATTTTCTCTGTTGAAAGAACAGGAGATTTCTCCTTCCTGCACTTTACATTCAGTTCGCAGTGATTTCAGATTTGTTACAGGGACAGAAATAGCAGCGTTGGATCACATTTCTTTCACAGAAAACAAATCCCACTGCTTCAAGGTAATAATACCCAGTGAACAGAGGTGCCAGCAATGCCAGCACTCCCTACTTTGAAAGAGAATGGCTTTACTGGTATCTTAGCACAGCTGCAACCAGACTGACCTTTGCCATCTGAGATATTGTTGACCGAAGGCACTTCGTTCTTAACAGTGTCCCTTTCGCCCGCTTCTTGAGTTGTCTTCAAAATGGTCAGGTTATTGCTCAGGCCCACCTCAACGTCATTACTGGGCAGATTCCTGCGTAATGCCTATGGAAACGTTAACAGCTTTAGGAAAGAAAAGCTTCTCTACCTTTGTGCCAGACAGAAATCTCGTCACACTGAACTATCAAGGAAAATATTCTCATATCTTGCAGCCAACGTCATGATTAAAGGAGAAAGGCCATGACCCACATCCAAGGCAATTGAATACTGTATGCCTCTTTGACCCATTTCAAACTGGCTTCAAGAGCAGGATATGGAAATGAGACTGTCATGGCCGCCTTAGAGAAGTGTTTCTCAACCTTCCTAATGCCACGGCCCCTTTATACAGTTCCTCATGTTGTGGTGACCCCCAACCATAAAATTATTTTCGTTGTTACTTCATAGCTGTAATGTTACAACTATTATGAATCATACTGTAAATATCTGATATGCAGGCTGTATTTTCATTCACTGGACCAAATTTAGCACAAATACCTGATACACCCACATTTGAATTTTGATTTTGTTATTTGCGAATTGTGGTTGCTGGGATTTATAGTTAACCTACAATCAAAGAACATTCTGAACTCTACCAACGATGGAATTGAACCAAACTAGGCACACAGATCCCCCATACCTTGAAGGGACTTGCTGACGTGAGCCTCCCTCCAGCCTCACACACTCTCCCTTGCCCACACATGTGCACTACACTGCCATGCACCTAGCACGGCTGCTCTCCCCTCCCTGCTTGGAGTCTCAGAAACAACCCTCCCCTTGGCTGAGAGGCCAGCCAATAACAGCAGAAGAGGGCTTTTGGTGAGAGGAATCGCCATCTGTTTCCAAAAAGGAAGAGAAGAACAAGCTGAGAGATCTTCAGCTCCTAAGGGCTCCTAAGGGGTTCCTAAGACCATCCGAAATATATGTATCTGATGGTCTTTGACGGTCCCCTCCCCGAGGTCCCGACCCCCAGGTTGAGAAATGCTGCCTTAGAGGATGATCTTAGTCTTAACTCTGACAAGGGGTGGGGGTCTTTGTTGGTGCTTCTAGACCTCTCTGTGGCTTTTGATATGATCTCCTTCTGAAATGCCTTAAAGGCGGTTTGGGAATTGGGGCACTATGTTGCAATGGTTCCAGTTTTATCTCTCAGACAGATTCCAGGTGATGGAGCTTAGGGGTAGCTGCTACTCAAAAAGGAGCTGGTATGTGGCATCCCACAAGTTGCTATTCTGTCTCTAATGCTTTTTAATATTTACATGAAACTGCTGGGAGAGATCATCCAGAGGCATGGGGCACAGTGTTATGAGGATGCTGGTGACACCCAAATATATTTCTCCATGACTCCTCAGAATGAATGCCTGGAGGAGGTCATGGGCTGGATGAAAAAACAAACAAATTGAAAATGAATCCAGACAAGTCAGAGGTGTTTGCCATCAAGGGGCCTAATCTGTGGGTGGGGGTGTGTTAGCTAGTTATGGATGGGGTTACACTCCCCCTGAAAGACTATGTCCACAGCTTCGGACAAGAGCTCCTGGACCTGTCTCTACAAATGTCAGCCCAGGAGAGGCGATGGTCAGGAGTGCTTATCATCAGTTTCGGCTGATGCACCAGATGCGCCTCTTCCTAGATTTGGAGGACCTAAAGATGGTCACCTCCAGGCTGGGTTTCTGCAAGGGCTTTTCACCTTTGTACCAAGTTCGGAAATTCCAGCTGGTTCAAAATATGGCACAGGAACATCTAGGATTGAGCATATCACCCCTATTCTAAAGTCACTCTACAGGCTGCCAATTTGTTTCTGGGCAAAGTACAATGTGTTGGTTTTAACCTTTAAGACCCTATATGATTTGGGTCCAGCTACCCTACAGGATTGCCTTCTCCCCTACAATCCACCCCCTTAAGACCAAGGTCCTCTGGGTTTTGCATTGTCTCCAACCAGCCTAAATCCAACTAGCAACCATCACCCAGATGACTTTTTATTGCCCCCCTCAAGATTGTACTGGAAGAGCTCCCACAGCTAAATGAGCTGTAAGAATTTAAAACCATTTGAAGTCCTCTATCTCTTCCAGCAGGCCCACCCAGACACATTTTAAACACAAATCATTTGCATTTTCTGTTTAATCTTTGTTCTGTCTTTTAAGATATATGTTTTAATATGTGTATTTTATAGAATGTTTTAGATGATTATGTGTTTTAGCGATGCTGTCACCCACCTAATAAAATAATATTTTATTATTTACTTCACTTGTATTTTATTTATTTATTTACTGTCCTTGTATACCGCCGTTTCTCAGCCTAACTGGCGACTCAACGCAGTTTACAACAAAATATACAGTGCACAGTATACAATTAAAACCATAAAAAACATAATACACAATATTACACATAAATCACAATCCAATACATCTCCTAACTAAAATCGTGGTCCAATTGCATCATCCATATTACCAATCCGTAATCAACACATTCATTGCACCGAATTAACCAAATGCCTGCTTGAACATCCAAGTTTTTAGTCTTCTTTGGAATACCATCAGCGAGGAGGCTGATCTTACCTCCATGGGAAGGGCGTTCCAGAGCCGAGGGGCCACCACAGAAAAGGCCCTGTCTCTCGTCCCCGCCAGCCGCACCTGTGAAGCAGGCGGGATAGAGAGCAAGGCCTCCCCAGAAGATCTTAGGGTCCTGGTGGGCTGATAGGCCGAGATACGTTCGGATAGGTAGGTTGGGCCAGAACCGTTTAGGGCTTTAAAGGCCAACGCCAGCACTTTGAATTGAGCCCGGTAGCAAATCGGCAGCCAGTGGAGCTGGTGCAGCAGAGGAGTTGTGTGCTCCCTGCGCTCCGCTCCAGTTAGTATCATGGCTGCCGAGCGTTGGACTAATTGGAGCTTCCGAGCTGTCTTCAAAGGCAACCCCACGTAGAGAGCGTTGCAGTAGTCTAAACGGGATGTAAGCAGAGCGTGGACTACCGTGGCCAAGTCAGACTTCCCAAGGTACGGGCGCAGTTGGCGCACGAGTTTTAACTGTGCGAATGCTCCCCTGGTCACCGCCGAAACCTGGGGTTCCAGGCTCAGCGATGAGTCCAGGATCACACCCAAACTGCGAACCTGCGTCTTCAGGGGGAGTGCGACCCCATCCAACACAGGCTGTAACCCTATACCCTGTTCGGCCTTGCGACTGACCAGGAGTACCTCTGTCTTGTCTGGATTCAATTTCAATTTGTTCGCCCCCATCCAGACCGTCACAGCGGCCAAGCACCGGTTCAGGACCTCGACAGCCTCCTTAGTGACAGGTGGGAACGAGTGACAGAGTTGAACATCATCTGCGAAACAAATGACATCGCATCCCGAAACTCCGGATGATCTCACCCAGCGGCTTCATGTAGATGTTGAACAACATGGGAGACAATATTGAACCCTGAGGAACCCCACAAGACAAAGGTTGTGGGGTTGAACAGGAGTCTCCCAGTAACACCTTCTGAGACCGACCCTCGAGGAATGAGCGGAGCCACTGTAGAACAGTTCCTCCAAGACCCATTCCCGCGAGGCGTCCCAGAAGGATACCGTGGTCGACGGTATCGAAGGCCGCTGAGAGGTCCAGCAGCACCAACAGGGACACACTCCCCCTGTCGAGCTCCCGGCGCAGATCATCGACTAAGGTGACCAAAGCTGTCTCGGTACCATGCCCCGGCCTAAAGCCAGACTGTGCCGGGTCCAGATAATCCGTGTCTACCAAGAATGCCTGGAGTTGTGAGGCCACCACACGTTCCAGGACTTTGCCCAAGAAGGGGAGATTGGAAACAGGTCGATAGTTGACGAATTGAGTGGGGTCCAGTGATGGTTTTTTCAACAGCGGTTTTATCACAGCTTGCTTTAAGCTGGCTGGAAATATGCCTTCCCGAAGGGAGGCATTAACCACCACCTTCACCCACTCGGCCAATCCCCCTCTGGCCTCCTTCAGAAGCCAGGATGGGCAGGGGTCTAGGATGCATGTGGTAGCTCTCATTCCTCCAAGCACCTTGTCCACATCCTCAGATTGAACCAATTGAAATGAATCCATCAAAATAGGACAAGCAGATGCTCGTGTTACATCCTCAGAGACTGCCGTTAATATGGTATCCAGACCAGAGCGGATCAAAGCGACTTTGTCTGCAAAGAACTGAGCAAAGGCTTCACAGCGAGCTGCCGAGTCATGTATACCGCTTTTCTCACCCCAAGGAGGACTCAAAACAGTTTCCAATATATTTGTGGCAAAATTTAAAGCCTTAGACACATATGAAATCTAACACAAAACAACAATAATATAGAACTATAAATCATAAAAATGTAACAACATTTAGTCATTAAGACATGGAGTTAAAAACATATTAATATAATTGTTAAAATCACATAATCAAAAAACCGTAGTCCAAGGCATTCCAAATATCAAATGTCAATTGCACATAATCCCTGGTCATTCCTTGTATTGCTTACTGCCCAAAGACTTGATCCCATAGCCAAGTTTTTACTTTTTTCTGAAGGCCAAGAGGGAGGTGGATCTAATTTCATTGGGGGGGGGGGAATTCCATAGCTCTGGGGCCACCACTGAGAAGGCCCTGTCTTTCATCCCCACCAGTCATGTTTGCAAGGGAGGTGGGACCGAGAGCAGGGCCTCCCCGGATGATCTTAACCTACGAGAAGGTTCATAGAGGGAGATACGTTCAGACAGGTAAGCTGGGCTGGAACTGTTTAGGGCTTTATAGGCTAAAGCCAGCACTTTGAATTGTGCTCGATAGCAGAATATAAGCAGAATATACCTTTTGATCTTGTGTAACTTGCTCCTCTAGTTTTTTCATATCCTCTTCATGTTGTATTCGCAATTCCTTGATTTGTTGCCCACACTGGAAACTGGTAAAAGACAGCCAAGTCAGAGTATTTCAAATTTGCCTAGTAATGATAAAACGCACTGCTTCATAGGGACTCCCTTTCCGTGGCATTTAGTAAGGGAAAAGGTATACTCTGGCCCACTGACCAGGTTTAGTTGCCCTACAACACACTGTTTCTTCTTACTCCTTTGACAGAGGGACAGAGGCAAAAGAACGTTAAAGATACAATCTGTTCACAGATACGGATGATAACGTTTGTGAGACTAGCAAACACCCAAAGGCCACAGGATTCTAAAAATATTATATTATTGTCCCACTCACCTTTCATACTCTAACCGTTTAAGAAGCTGTGTGTTGTTCTTCTTATATTCATGAAGCTGATCCTCCTGACGGATGAATTCTTGTCGCAACTCAGCAAGTTGTTCTAAGCCAAAGCATAACAGTCAGTGGGATTAAAGAAAAGACCTCTTTCAAAGTGAACGCCAAAGTCAGGGAAGGAGAGGTAGGCAGATTCACCTTGTCCTTTGACAGAACTTCTTACCTTTTAAGCGATGGATGTCTGCCATTTGGTATGATATGTTGTTCTGAAGCTTGACCTGGAAAGGAGATACAAAATAAATAAGGACTCAGATTACAAGATATAAGTCTCTTGAATGACCACTTCATCACATTAGAGAAAAAAATCCACTTAAAATCCAGTTTCTGCCTCCTGCAGAATTCTGTGATTTGTAGTTTAGCTGTTAAAGGCTCCTCCCTAAACTACAAACCCCAGAATTCTGCAGGAGCCAGAAACCAGATTTTAAGTGGATTTTTTCCTAGTGTGATGAAGTGGTAGCCACATCATCACACTGGAGAAAAAAACCAACTTAAATCCACTAGTAGGACTTAAAAGATAAATATTGACATTCTTCTACATTCATTTCTTATTAGGTAGCCAGGAACACCAATCTAATGAATCTGTGTAACACAATAGTAGTGCCCCAAGGGTTATTTATACCCATGGTTTCTATACACAGCTTACAAGATAAAACTAAAATCTTCAACACTTTGTTTAACCAGATTACAGGTATACTGCAGTTAGCAAAGTAAATGTGTTCTGGAGCATTAAGTCTTTGACAGAATTTGAAAATGGGAGTACATGTGTCTTTCACTATGCTCTCAATAACACTAATGAGCTAGACAATTGACTTAGGGCTCTTCCACACAGCCCTATCCCAGAATTATCAAGGCAGAAAATCCCACATTATCTGCCTTGAACTGGGTTATCTGAGTCCACACTCAGATAATGTGGGATTTTCTGCCTTGATATTCTGGGATATAGGGCTGTGTGGAAGGGCCCTTGATTAATGTCTGTACTTGATGGTCAACCCAGTAGGAGCAGCATCCACAATAAAGCCAAGGCAAACCAACCAGGATCTTTCAACCAAAGCTACAACCATCTGGGAGCGAGGCTGGCCAAAATCACACACCACAGACTGAATGTGCTCTCAGCCCAAAGGAAGAGAACCCCTTAGAATCATTAGTTGGAAGAGACCGCATAGGCCATCTAGTAAAAAAAAAAACCCTTGTCAGGCAGGGAAAGCACAATCAAAGCACCCCAGACAGATGGCTATCCATCCTCTGATGAAAAGCCTCCAAAAAGGAGCCTCAACTGGAGTTCAAGGCAGAGAGTTCCACTGTTGAACAGCTCTTACATGGCTCTCATGTCTCCTCTCAACTTCTTCTGAGGCTAAACAGACCCACACACTCCACAGAGGGATTATTCATGGTTCCCAGACCTTTGATCATTTTAGTCACCCTCTTCTGGACCCCTTCCAACTTAGAGTCAATTTCCCCCTTGAACTGTTTTGCCCAGAATTGGACACAGTATTCCAGGTGAGGTCTGATCAAAGCAGAATAGAGGGGCACCATGGCTTCCCTTGATCTGGACACTAAACTCCTTCTGATGCAGCCCAAAATCCTGTTGGCTTTTTTAGCCACAGCATCACATTGTGGGCTCATCCTCAACTTGTTGTCCACAAAGACTCCAAAGTTTCTTCTGAGGATAAACAGAGCCAGCCACTCCTCAGAGGGATGTGACTCTGTTGTGGAGCCAGGTGTCACCCATCCTGTATATGCAATTCATTTTGATTGCCTAAATATAGTATCTTACACTTATTGAACTTTATTTTGTTAGTTTTGGCCAATCAGCTCTCTAATCTGTTGAGGTCATTCTGAATTCTGATCCTGTCCTCTGGAGTATTAACTATCCCTCCTAATTTGGTGTCATCTGCAAACTTGATCGGCCTGCCCTCTAAACCTTCTCCTAAGCCTTTACCTTGCTCTCTTCGCACTTGCGGATCTGTCCATCCTTGGCCTGCAGCTGGCTGCTGAGGTGGCTCCGGTCAGCCTCTTTCTGCTCCAGGAACTTCTTATGGGACTCCACTTGCAACAGGAGCTCAGAGTTGCGCTTTTCCAGCCGCCCACGAGCCACATCGCTGCGCTTGGCCTGCCCCTGCAGCTCGGCCACCTCCTCCTGCAGCACTGTCTGCCGGGTGGTGCTGCTCCAGTAGTTGAAGGCCAGGATGGCCACCACCAGCAGAAGGGCCACAAAGAGGAAGGAGGGCAGGCGCCCGCCCCGCCGGTTGGCCCCAAAGCCCACCATCAGGCAGGCCGGGGAGGAGGGGGAAGGCCCTCCACCCTGCAACGACACTCCCCCTGCAAGGGGGGAAAAGAGAGCACAGTGCAAAGTCAGCACTCACATTCAAAGGAGCTGCGGGCATAGGACCCCAAAGAAAGGGAACTATTACTCTATGTAGCACAATTTTTATTCCTGGGTTATAAATGCCATTTCCTAATTGGTTCTATCACAAAAACATGGGGGAAGTTTATTAAACTACAAAAACTTTGTTTTTGTGGGAGAGACATCCTGCCATAGCACATTTTGCTCTAGTTTTTAATGAATCTCTCTCAAGTCTCAACCCATTTAATCTAGTCTGTGGCAGTCACACAAAAAAAAAACTTTTTTGGAGTAAAGTTACTGTTGTCAAAGTAAGGAGTGCACAATTAAACAGGAAATTGTACTTTCAAACCAGGAACAGAAAATGTTTTCAAATTACATAGTGTCACATAGTGGTTGGTCATGTGGGATAGGATTGGATATAAAAGCTGGCTATTTATTGCACTGTATAATAGGCGCATGCAATAAAATGTGTTCTATTGCTTCTATTTCATTTCCTCCACAGGGGCATAGACTTTGTGAGTAAGGAATTCCAGACAATCTGTGTCTTAGCAGCTCTGAGGGAAATATGTTTAACCTCGTCTTGGTAGAGTGTGTGATATTTAGTCACTGTAAGGCTTTTTAGGTATTCACATGTCCTACATGGCTCCCTGCATGGTAAATTTAGAACTCTGGGGGTACATGGTGAATTTGAGCACCGGGACTGTGGCACAGCTGGCTGGGAGTCAGCATTAAGATCACTACTGACTGAAAGGTCATGAGTTCGAAGTCAGCCCAGGTCAGAGTGAGCTTCCGACCAATTTGTGTAGCTTGCTGTCGACCTTTAATAATAATAATAATAATAATAATAATAATAATAATAAACTTTATTTAATACCAAACTACCATCTCCCCAATGGGGACTCGGGGCGGCTTACATGAGGCCAAGATCAACAGCATATTACAATAAAGTAAAACCAAAACACAATAACAACACAGTAAAATACATACAACATATGAGTACAAAAATGATAAAGCAAAATAATACACAATAAAATAATATAATATAATATATAACAATGAGAGGGCCACATGTGCAAGATAAAAACTAAATACTAAAAATACTTTGCAGCTGAAAGGCAGTTGCATCTGTCAAGTAGGAAATTTAGGTACCACTTATGTGGAGAGGCTAATTTAACTAATTTACGAGGCCATAAAAATGTCCAGCAAGCATGCAAAGAATGAGGAAGTACTTCATCAGTGTCACAAATGGATGGTGAAGCAACAGCTCCCCTGGTGGCCAGACTACCCACATGAAAAGCTGGAATGTTAAATAGCCTTTGAGTGTCTGTCTATATATGTTGTGTGTCTATGGCATTGAATGTTTGCCATGTATAGGTACATTGTAATCCACCCTGAGTCCCCTGCGGGGTGAGAAGGACGGAATATAAATACTGTAAATAAATAAATTTGAGTAGGCTCTGAGCTCTCCCAGGACAATGTGTTTTGTTTGTTTGTCTGTTTCTTTAATGCAATACAACTGTTTTGGTTCGCTCCTGACACGATAAATAAATAAATAATATATTACATGTAATATTACTAATAATATTACAGTACAGTGGTATGGTACAATATAGTAATATACAGGGTTAGTCAAAATGAATAGGCCAATTCGGGTACAATTAATTTTCTTATTGGCCTATTCATTTTGACTAACCCTGTATAATGTTAATATTGTGCTATGCTGAGAATATAATATATTGTATGTACATATAACTTGTAAGCCACTCTGAGTCCCCTTCGGAGCGAGAGAGGGCAGGGTATAAATGTAGTAAATAAATAGTAAATAAATAAATGTCCCACAACCTTTACTTTGAACTTCTTTCTACTCTTCCTTCTCATTTCCCATCTTTTTCTCTTTCTTTCCTCCTTCCCTTTCCACCCTTCCTTCCCAGCGAAAGGGCCACGTCACCTAGCAACATAAGGTGAAAAGCACATGTCTAAATCACAGACATGTGCTTTTCACCTTAAGAACAGACATGCATCCCAAGCTCTGAGGACTACCTGGGAAGGAATCCCACTGGAGCATTGCTGCGCACCCAAATACTTGGGAGTCACTTTGGACCATGCTCTGATCTACAAGAAGCACAGCCTGAATATCAAGCAAGAAACAATATCATACGAAAGCTGACTGGCACAACCTGGGGATCACAAACAGACACAGTGAAGACATCTGCCCTTGCGCTATGCTACTCTGCTGCTTAGTATGCATGCCCAGTGTGGAACACATCTCACCACGTTAAAACAGTGGATGTGGCTCTTCATGAGACATGCCACATTATCACGGGGTGTCTGCGCCCTACACCACTGGAGAAACTACACTGTCTAGCCGGTATTGCACCACCTGACATCCGCTGGGAAGTAGCAGCCAATAGTGAAAGGATCAAGGCAGTGACATCTCCAGCTCATCCTTTGTTTGGGTATCAGCCAGCATGTCAACGACTTAAATCAAGAAATAGTTTTCTAAGATCTACAGAGACACTCGCTGGAACACCCCAGCAAGCAAGAGTCCAAAGTAGCAGGCTCAAATCCAGAACCTCAATCAAAGGCTGATACCAAATGAGAGACTTCCCCCCTGGGCACACAGAAGACTGGGTGACTTGGAGGGCACTGAACAGACTGCGCTCTGGCAGGAGATGCAGAGCCAACCTGTCATGTCCAGCACTTTTAATTTTAGACATTACATTTGGCCTGGCCCTAGTTTTAAATGTGTCATGATGTATTGTTTTAATGTTTTACTGTTATTGCTTTAATGTTTGTTGGTTCGCTTTATGAGTTTTATTGTTGTATTTGTTATGCTGTTGTTTTATTGAGGGCCTTGGCCTTTGTAAGCTGCACCGAATCCTTGGGAGATGTTAGTGGGGTACAAATAAAGTTAATAATAATAACCTCAAGAAATGGGGCTACAAAGTGGAATCCACAACATGCGAGTGTGGAGAAGAGCAAACCACTGACCACCTGCTGCAATGCAACCTGAGCCTTGCTACATGCACAATGGAGGACCTCCTTGCAGCAACACCAGAGGCACTCCAAGGGGCCAGATACTGATCAAAAGGACATTTAATAATCCTTTTTTCCCTTCTTGAAGATTGGGAGCACATTGGCCCTCCTCCAGTCGGCTGGAACTTCTCCCGTTCTCCAAGAACTCTCAAAGATGATTGCCAATGGTTCTGAAATGACTTCCGCTAGTTCCTTCATTACTCTTGGGTGTAGTTGATCTGGCCCTGGGGACTTGAACTCATTTATAGCAGCCAGGTAATCGTGGACGACTTGTTTCCCAATTTGGGGTTGGATGTCCTCTAATCCCTCATCCACTCCATCTTGCTGAGGTTGAAGATGACTTTTTTTTGTGAGAAGGCAGAGGCAAAGAAGGCATTAAGTAGTTCTGCCTTTTCCCTACCCCCTGTCAGCATTGCCCCATCTTCTCCTCGAAGAGGAGGCCCTATCGCCTCCTTTTGTTTCCTTTTTCTACTGACATAAGAAAAGAAGCCCTTTTTATTGTTTTTAATCAGGGTGGAAAGAAGTAGTTTGTCATGGGGGAGAGGGCAAAGTCAAAGGCTGGGGAGGCAGATGGGTTTGGTTGTTGTTCACTGTAAAAATGAGATACTGTTGTGACAGAGCGAGAGTTCAAAAGTGGCAGGCTCAAACCCAGAACCTCAATCCGTGGGTGATACCAGATGAGAGACTCCCCCCTGGGCACACAGAAGACTGGGCGACTTGGAAGGCGCTGAACAGACTGCGCTCTGGCACCATGAGATGCAGAACCAGTCTTAAGAAATGAGGCTACAAAGTGGAATCCTCGGCATGCGAGTGCGGAGAAGAACAAACCACTGACCACCTGCTCCAATGCACCCTGAGCCCTGCCACATGCACAATGGAGGACCTTCTTGCGGCAACACCAGAGGCACTCCAAGTGGCCAGATACTGGTCAAAGGACATTTAACCAACTACCAAGTTTGCAAAATCTGTGTGTTTTTTTTCTTTTTCTTTTTAATCTCTGTGTTTGTTTTGTTCTGTTAGAATTGTAACACAATGATATGGTTGCTGATGACACGATAAATAAATAACCAAATGGGAGACTCCCCCCAGGCACACAGAAGACTGGGCAACTTGGAAGGCGCTGAACAGACTGCGCTCTGGCACCACGAGATGCAGAGCCAATCTTAAGAAATGGGGCTACAAAGTTGAATCCACGACATGCGAGTGTAGAGAAGAGCAAACCACTGACCACCTGCTGCAATGCACCCTGAGCCCTGCCACATGCACCATGGAGGACCTTCTTGCGGCAACGCAGGGGTCCTCAAACTTTTTAAGCAGAGGGCCAGGTCACAGTCCCTCAAACTGTTGGAGGGCCGGATTATAATTTGAAAAAAACATGAATGAATTCCTATGCACACTGCACATATCTTATTCGTAGTGCAAAAAACACTTTAAAACAATACAATAATTAAAATGAAGAATAATTTTAACAAATATAAGCTTATTGGTATTTCAGTGTGAAGTGTGGGCCTGCTTTTGGCTGATGAGATAGGGTTGTTGTTGTTGTTGTGTGCTTTCAAGTCATTTCAGACTTAAGTTGACCCTGAGTGAGGGCCGGGTAAAACACCTTGGAGGGCCTTAGTTTGTGGACCCCTGTTCTAGAGGCATTTCTTCTGACCTCACCTCTGAGGATGCTTGCCATAGATGCAGGCGAAACGTCAGGAGAAATGCCTCTAGAACATGGCCATATAGCCCGAAAAAACCCACAAGAACTGACTTGTCTAGTATTTCTCCTCTTAATAATACAGTTATTATTAAGAGGAGAAATACTATTAAGAGGAGTAATATTATTAAGAGGAGACTGGCTGACTTTTTAAGATTCACCTGTAAGCTAATAAAAGAGTTCCCTTCAATATCAGTATTTTGATTGATATCCTTACTTATCTTTTAGAGGGAGAGGCAAAGCGACCCACAACATCAAAACACAATGCGATTTAGAATCTAAAACACATAAATATTTGAATAGAGTGAAACATGTGAATCAGTTTAAATAGGCATGGGCCAAGTTGGGCCTTTCCTGCAGGCGGTTTAAGCGGCTGAGAGGGAAAAGGAAAGGGCCTGAAGCTGTTAGGAATTGTGGGAATTGAAGTCCAAACCCCCTGCAGGAAAGGCCCAACTTGGCCCATGCCTGAGTAAAAATCAAAACAGTTATAACACAGTCCTTCAGCATGGAGATGAGGGAATTGGCCTTTGGAGGAGCCAGAGAGGCCTACAGAAGCATCTCTAGGCCTCAAAAGGACCCTCTTTGGGCTTTATTTTCAGTTAGAATGCCTGTGGATAATGAAAGGCGAAGGCCCACCTGCCTCAACGCTCCAACCGCCTTCCTCCGACGCTCCTGCAGCGACTACTTCCGCGTTCGCGTTGCCTTCCTCCGCCTTGCCAACTCTCGCGAGAGCCGCCTCGCCACGAAGCCCCGCCTCTGCTGGGGTACTTCCGCTTCTTCTCACTCTCGCGCGGGAAGTCTCGCGAGATTCCGGCGCTCAGGCTTATTTGACAGGAGCTGAGCTAATAGTAGAAGGTGACGGGTTAAAGCCGCCTTTTCTCCCCTTTTAGAAGTATCTCGAGGAGGTCTGTAACGGTTTAAAAGGTTCTGGGATTGTTTCGAAAGAATAATAAGAGGCCGGACGTATGACGGGGTTTGAAAGGAGCCGTGAGGGATAGAGGTCTGCTGCGCATGCGCGTCACATTGCCTCCTCGCCCAGTGCGCATGCGCAACATGAGGCGCAAATTGGTCGGGGAAAGGCACAAAGGCATACGCATGCGTACTAAGCCAAGTCCGGAATTTGGCGGGAAACACAGCCTCCGTTTAATAGCCGCATGTTATGGAAATGTCAAAGGGTTAAGAACGATTGGATTGGAAGAAGAAGATACATAGTATCTTACAAGTCTCAACCAGCCCCTACTTAATAATAATAATAATAATAATAATAATAATAGACTACTAAATTCGAAAGGGAATCCAAAGACCATCCAGTCCATCCCCTTTCTACCATTCTGGAAAGGCACCATCAAAGCCTTCCCAACAGATAGCTATCCAACCCCTGCATAATAATAATAATAATTGTTGTTCATTTGCTCAGTCGTCTCCAACTCTTCGTGACCTCATGGACCAGCCCACGCCAGAGCTCCCTGTCGGCCGTCACCACCCCCAGCTCCTTCAATAATAATAATAATAGAAGATTCCTAAAGTCGGAAGGGAATCCAAGGGCCATCCAGTCCATCCTCTTTCTACCATTCTGGAAAGGCACCATCAAAGCCTACCCAACAGATAGCCATCCAGCCCCTGCATAATAATAATAATAGAAGATTCCTAAAGTCGGAAGGGAATCCAAAGGCCATCCAATCCATCCACTTTCTACCATTCTGGAAAGGCACCATCAAAGCCTTCCCAACAGATAGTCATCCAGCCCCTGCATAATAATAATAATAGAAGATTCCTAAAGTCGGAAGGGAATCCAAAGGCCGTCCAATCCATCCACTTTCTACCATTCTGGAAAGGCACCATCAAAGCCTTCCCAACAGATAGTCATCCAGCCCCTGCATAATAATAATAATAGAAGATTCCTAAAGTCGGAAGGGAATTCAAAGGCCGTCCAATCCATCCACTTTCTACCATTCTGGAAAGGCACCATCAAAGCCTTCCCAACAGATAGTCATCCAGCCCCTGCATAATAATAATAATAATAATAATAATAATAATAATAATAGACTACTAAATTCGGAAGGGAATCCAAGGACCATCTAGTAGTCCATCCCCTTTCTACCATTCTGGAAAGGCACCATCAAAACCTTCCCAACAGATATCCAGCCCCTGCATAATAATAATAATAATAGAAGACTCCTAAAGTCGGAAGGGAATCCAAGGGCCATCCAGTCCAAGCCCCTTCTGCCATTTTGGAAAGGCACCATCAAAGCCTTCCCAATAGATAGCCATCCAGCCACGGCTTAATAATAATAATAATAATAGAAAACTCCTAAAGTTGGAAGGGAATCCAAGGGCCACCCAGTCCAACCCTCTTCTGCCATTTCTGGAAAGGCACCATTAAAGCCCTCCCAACAGATGGTCATCTAGTCCCTGCTTAATAATAATAATAATAATAATAATAATAATAATAATAGACCCCTAGAGTTGGAAGGGAATCCAAGGGTCATCAAGTCCAACCCTCTTCTGCCATTGCTGGAAAGGCACCATCAAAGCCTTCCCAAAAGATGGTCATCCAGCCACTGCTTAATAATAATAATAGAAAAATCCTAAAGTCGGAAGGGAATCCAAGGGCCACTCAGTCCAACACTCTTCTGCCATTTCTGGAAAGGCACAATTAAAGCCCTCCCAACAGATGGCCATCCAGTCCCTGCTTAATAATAATAATAGACTCCTGGAATCGGAAGGGAATCCAAGGGCCATCCAGTCCAACCCTGTCATTTCTGGAAAGGCACAATTAAAGCCCTCCCAACAGATAGCTATCCAGTCCCTGCTTAATAATAATAATAATAATAGACTCCTGGAGTCGGAAGGGAACCCAAGGGCCATCCAGTCCAACCCCCTACTGCCATTCTGGAAAGGCACCATCAAAGCCTTCCCAACAGATAACCATCCAGCTTAATAATAATAATAATAATAATAGAAGACTCCTAGAGTTGGAAGGGAATCCAAGAGCCATCCAGTCCAACCCTCTTCTGCCATTCTGGGAAGGCACCATTAAAGTCTTCCCAACAGATGGTCATCTAGTCCCTGCTTAATAATAATAATAATAATAGACCCCTAGAGTCGGAAGGGAATCCAAGGGTCATCAAGTCCAACCCTCTTCTGCCATTTCTGGAAAGGCGCCATCAAAGCCTTCCCAAAAGATGGCCATCCAGACCCTTCTTAATAATAACAATCATAATAGACTCCTGGAGTCGGAAGGGAATCCAAGGGCCATCTAGTTCAACCCCTTACTGCCATTCTGGAAAGGCACCATTAAAGTCTTCCCAACAGATGGTCATCGAGTCCCTGCTTAATAATAATAATAATAATAATAATAATAATAATAATAATAGACTCCTGGAGTCGGAAGGGAATCCAAGGGCCATCAAGTCCAACCCTGTCATTTCTGGAAAGGCACCATCAAAGCTCTCCAAACAGATGGACATCCAGCCCCTGCTTAATAATAATAATAATAGACTCCTAGAGTCGGACGGGAACTCCCTCTTCCTTAGAACAGCCTTTCAAATGTTTCAACATGACTCTCGTGTCTCCTCTGAGGCCCCTTGAAGCATCCTACATGAATGAAGTAATAGTAATAATATTAATACTTTATTTGAATCCTGCCCCATCTCCCTGAGAGGACTTGGAGCGACTTACAGCACAATAACAGTGCAAACCATAAACAATAATTCATTAAGATCAAGAACAGAATTAACTTAAATCAACACAAAACCTCATATTAAATTGACACAACAACATAATTCATAAATGAAAATAAACAGTGGCGATGTTGTATAAACCAATTAAAACATCCCAACCATTGGTCTGGTTAAAAGTGAAAAATCAGTTAAAACTTAGTCCCACTTAAGTTCTCTGCCCATTAGAGAACTTAACATTAACCATTGTCAAAGGCTTGTTTAAACCTTCATCTAAGTCATTCATAAATCTTCATCTAAGTGATGAAGGGCCACATTATGATCCAAGGGTCATTGAATCTGTGGATAGGGAAACGATGGAAATAGAGGGCCAACTGTGTTTTTCCCTCATAGTGGTTTCTTTTTTACTCAATGTTAAAACAATGTTCAGTGTTATTGAATAACAATCCCCATCACTTTTGATGATCCGCTCTGCAGACTGGATATTATTATTATTCTTATTACTCACCTCTCTTGACAGCTCGAGGTGGGGCAGAACAAGCACATATGAACATAAAATATATACAATAAATTAAATATAGATAGAAACACAATTTTTTTTTAAAAAAAGCTTGCAACAAACAGATACAAAACCAACATCTTGTACTTGGCCCGGAAACTCATTGGGAGCCAGTGGATTGAATTTAATATGCATGTAATCGGCTTCCTTCTGGATATTCTTGTAACCAATCTGGCTGCCATGTTTTAAACCTATTGGAGTTTCAGAACTTAAGTTTTTGTGTGGACATGTTTCCACTGGCATTATTTGTCAGCTATTTCTCCCATTATTGCTGCTATATTACGCTCTATATGGGGTGCTGTTTTAGCCTTGAAACCCCCCCCCCCCCCAATTTTGGTATGCATCTAGGACAGTGGTTCCCAATCTTTAGTCCTCCAGTTCTTTTGGACTTCAACTCCCAGTAATCCCAGCCAATTTAAGAGCTGTTAGGGATTGTGGTAGCTGAAGTCCCAAACACCTGGAGGACCCACGGTTGGGAACCACTGGTCTAGTTGGCTAAAACAGCATCCCATGCACAGAATACTATAGCAGCCAGAATGGGAATGGTTAAAGGCCATTTTGAAGTCAGACATCCTAACCACAAGCCTTGCATCTCAAGCCAAATCCCACTTTCCTGACTAAACAAGATGCAGCCTTTCAGATGTTCTTGCATCAACTCCCATCAGCTCTAGTCTTAATAATGTCTAATGATGAAAAAGACAGGAGTTGTAGTCCAACATCTGGAGGAGGGCCACATTCAATGACACGGCAGGGTGAAATTATTATTATTATTATTATTATTATTATTATTATTTGAAACACAACAAGATTAGTACACAGCAAACAAGATCACTATGCTGGTTGTTGTGTTGTTGTATTGGATCACACGTCGAACATTTCCCAACTATGTGATGTATGGGCGAATAATGTGTGCAGATCCCAGTAGGGTGGCCTTTTGTAGCTGACAGTTTTGCCAGCGCTGATTGTGTTTAAGTGCAGGCCAAGGTCTTTAGGCACTGAACCCAGTGTGCCGATCACCACTGGGCCCATCTTGACTGGCTTGTGCCAGAGTCTTTGCAGTTCAATCTTTAAATCATCGTATGTCAGCTTTTCTAGTTGTTTCTCTTCAATCCTGCTGTTGCCTGGGATTGCAACATTGACAATCCATACTTGGTTTTATTATTAATTAATTTATTTATTATTATAGCCTGCCTTTTCTCTCCAAAAGGAGACTCAAAGCACCTGTGGGCCTTGAGTTTGACACCTGCTCATAAATACCATGATTTGAAACCTCGAATTTGACTTTAAAATGCTGGCATTTTCTTGTTTGTCAATTAAGAGAAGGTTGGTGATTTTTGGAAGTATGGAGGCCCCGTGTTCCTTAGCAATGAGTGAATGTGGAAAGGAACATCTCTATGAACAAAGCAGCTTCTGCCTCTTGTTTCTTGCCAGCTCGAGCCGAAACATTCATACATCCTCTCTGCATGAGACCGAGATCAAAATCTGGCGACATTTCAGCTTGCTCAAACAGCCCGTTCCAAAACTTGTTTATAACAACAGGATTTTGTTTTTTGTGCTTGTTCTTGTCAGCAGATTCTCTGCATGCAAAACCAAGGATCTCTATCCCCTTTGCACAGGGTCCCATGCTGATGTTGCGGTGCCGGAGAAGCATCCTTCCCGACCGGCTCTTCAGAATCAGACACTGGAAGAATTGGGCAGAGTTCAGAGCAAGAAATGCCACAAGTCGTTTAGCTTAAGCCCGAATTACGCCCAGCGCTTGTCAAACACTATGATATTACTGCACCGCGGATGGAGCCGAGAGGGCAAAGCTCATCACTCTGGAGTGCCTCTGGCGACGGCGAGATCTGCTTCCTCAGCCTCTCCTCCCGGCTCTGTAGGAAACAGAAGTGTTTACAAGGTCTTCTGGAAAGAACTAACTCAGCACCTTGGAAAGTTGGAGGGCTATGTGTTCTCTGGGGAGTTCTAGATGTCTCCCAGACTTATGCCTGGTGGGGCTGGAGATGAAACTGTTCTTCTCAGAAGCTCACAGTCATATCTATAAGCAACCGAACCCAAAGGATGTTTCTCCCCAGTGGCTCCTCTTCATCATGGAAAGAAGTGACTATTTGGGTGCTATAAAGAGGGTTTTGTCTTGGGCCTTTCAGGGCTGCTCAACATCTTTATTAATGACTTGGATGGAGGTTTAGAGGGTATGCTTATCAAGGTGGCAGATGGGACCATATTAGGAGGGAGAACTAATATTCCAGAGAACAGGATCAGAATTCAAAACAACCTCAACAGATTATAGAGCTGAATGGCCAAAACTAACATAATAAATGTCAACAAGGAGAAATGTAAGATATTTCACTTTGGCAGGAAAAAAAACAAAACAAAAAAGTGCAAAGATACAGAATGGATAACTCCTGGCTCCACAACAGTGTGTGAAAAAGATCTTGGGAGTCTTCGTGGACAATAAGTTGAACATGAGAAAACAGTATGATGCTGCAGCTTAAAAAATGTATTCTAAGTTGCATCAAAAGGAGTATAGTGTCCAGATTGAGGAAAGTCATGGTGCCTATTCTGCTTTGATTAGACCTCACCTGGAATACTGTGTCCAATTCTGGGCACCACGGTTTAAAAGAGAGTTTGACTCTAAGCAGGAAGGTGTCCAGAGGAGGGCAACTAAAATGATCAAAGTTCTGTAGACCATGAATCCCTAGGGGGAGCATCTTAAAGAACTGGGTCTGTTTAGCATGCAGAAGAAAAAGTTGAGAGGAGACATGATAAATATGTGAACAGATGTCATAAGGAAGAGGGAGAGACTTGTTTTTTACTGCCCTGGAGACTAGGACTGAGCAGTGGGTTCAAATTGCAAGAAAGGAGATTCCACCTGAACATTAGGAAGAATTTCCTGGCTGTAAGGAGAGCTGTTCAGCAGGGGATTCTCTGCCTCAGAGTTTGGTGGAAGCTCCCTCCTTTTAACAAGCTGGATGGGCATCTTTCAGGAGGACTTTGATAGTGCATTTCCTGTGAGGCAGGGGGTTGGACTAGATGGCTCATGTGGTCTCTTCCAACTCTATGATTCTATGAGATATAAAAGAGAGGGGAGTGCGAGAATAAAGTGGAATGCAAGGTCAGCTACCTGCATCTGGAATATGGTGTCCAGTTTTTGGGTTATTGCAGGTTTTTTGGGTTGTATGGCCATGTTCTAGAAGCATTCTCTCCTGACGTTTCACCTGCATCTGTGGCAAGCATCCTCATGGCCATACAACCCAAAAAGCTTACAACAACCCAGTGATTCCAGCCATGAAAGCCTCCGACAATCTATTGTCCAGTTTTTGCTTAGACCTCACCTGGATACTCTGTCCAGTTCTTGGCATCCCAATTAAATTAGAATATTTATTGGTTGGAAGATTTCCAGAGGTGGGTAACCAAAATGGTCAAAAAGCCAGTGGTTCATGTAGTCTCTTCCAACTCTTATGATTCTTTGAAGAGAAAGCTGAGAGGAAGGGGACTGAAAAGGGTATCCCATTGAGGAAAAGAGGGAAAGCTTGTGTTCTGCTGCTCCAGAGACTAGGACACAAGGGAGCCGTGGATTCAAACTGCAGGAAAATATATCCCACATAAACATTGGAACATTAGAGCTTTTTATCAGTGAAATATGCTTCTGCCTGGGAATCCATCGGAATCTCCTCTCCAGAGGTTTTTAAGCAAAGGTTGGATGGCTATCTGTCAGGACAGCTGGATTGGATATTCCTTCATGGCAGGTTGGACTAGATGGCCCTTGGGGGTCTCTTCCAACTCTAGGATTTGATACACAATGAAAAAAAGGCCTGATTAATAGATATTAACTTCAGGAAGGCATGTCTGAAGGAGTGATGGGTCAAGGACCAAAACAGCAGAGGATGAAAATCCCAATGCTCCTGCCATTAGGAAAAGACTCCCACAGCTTTGAGGCCAAAAGGTTGCCCGCAAGAGTGATATAGAGCTGCAGGAAGAAAAGGAGAAGACTAATGAATTCATCATGTAGCTCTTTTCAGCCCGGCTGCAGAGGACTGCAGAACAACTCACAGCTTTCTGCAGAATTGGCACCAGCGACGCTTTCCAAATGTGCGAGACTTCTCAGGAAATTGCAAAGTACAGATGTTGAAGCTGCTTCAGTATCATTATTTCATGGCCCCAAACCCTGTAAAATGCCACTTGGGAGTAAACCATGTCATCCTGTTGTCCTGAAGGAAAAACTGGTAGTTTGTGGATTCAGTTGTAGATAAATTCAATGCATAGGATCGTAAAGCAGCCTAGACAAGAACCAGAAAAGAGCCGGAGAATATCTCTGAACGTGTAGGATTCACATCTTCCTAGGAGAAGAGATCAGCGGGCCTGATGGTTCCAGGTATTTTGTTTTTGGCATCTCAGTGGTCCTGGGAAACTTAGATTAGAGAGATGGGCCAAAACTAACAAAATGAAATGCAGATACAAAATGGAGGGCAATGCCTGGCTCAACAGCAGGATGTGTGAAAAAAACTTGGGAGTCCTCATGGACAACAAGTTAAACATGAGCCAACAATGTCATGCGGTGGCTAAAAAAGCCAATGGGATTTTGGCCTGCATAAATAGGAGTCTAGTATCTAGATCCAGGGAAGTCATGCTACACCTATATACTGCCTTGGGCAGATCACACCTAGAATCACACCATGTCCAATTCTGGACACCGCAATTGAAGGGAGATGTTGACTCTAAGCTGGAATGCATCCAGAGCAGGATGACTCAGATGATCAAGGGTCTAGAGAACAAGCCCTATGAGGACCATCTTAAAGAGCTGGGCATGTTTAGCCTCCAGAAGAGAAGTCTGAGGGGAGACATGATGAGGGCCATGTATCAAGATGTGAGGGGAAGTCATAGGGAGAAGGAAACAAGCTTGTTTTCTCCTGCCCTGGAGGCTAGGCTGGGGAACAATGGCTTCAAACTACAGAAAAGGAGATTCCACCTGAACATTAGGAAGAACTTCCTGACTGTTCAGCAGTGGAACTCTCTGCCCCAGAGTGTGGTGGCGGCTCCTTCTTTGGAGGCTTTTAAACAGAGGCTGGATGGCCATCTGTCAGGGTTGCTTTGAATGCAATGTTCCTGTCTCCTGGCAGAATGGGGTTGGACTGGATGGCCCACGAGGTCTCTTCTAACTCTAGGATTCTATTATTCTATTCTATGAAACAACCAGATAGTAATGTGTTTAGGACTTTGCTCCATATTTGCAGGAGTCTTGACAAAGACAAGTGTAGTTCATTGACAGAAGCATAGGCTGTCCCCGAGTTACAAACATCCAACTTACAAATGACTCATAGTTAAGAATGGAGCTGAGACAACAGGAAGTGAGAGGAATCTCCTCCTCAGAAGAAAGGAAGGGAAAAGGTGTCTCCACTGACGCTTTCTCACCAATCCTTGTTTCCACAACAAGTTACATTTCTCAAAATACAACTCTTATAGGGACAGAAAGTGAGGGAAAATCTTCTGAACGGGCACAGACAGCAAAGAAAACCCCACAGAGGTGTTCACCCTTCCCTATGCTATCCAAAGCTATATATAGTGAAGGTGTTCTGTTTCGGAGCAATTCCAGACATTGACAGAATCAAGAGTCTATGGGAGAGCAGGCCTCTCTCTTTCAGGGCCCAAGGTTGGACTGGATGGCCTTTGGTGGCCCTCCCTCTGCGGCCCAGGCCTTAGCACCAAGTGTGTTGTACATGCCAAGGATATTTACACCTGTGAAGAGATGCAGGCCTTCAATCCTGGAAACCAGGTTGAGAGCATCTTGATAAGAATTAAGGGAACGAGGTATGAAAAAGATGCAATTGTGCGGGGTCTATCACAGACTTTTAAGCCAGACAAAAGAGTAGGATGAAGCCTTCCTTGAACAGAGGATCATACGTACATGCAGAAAGAAGGAATATAGTCATGATTAGGGATTTTAATGATTCTGATATTTGTTGGAAAACAAGCTCTGCCAAGGGTACAAACTCCAATGGCTTGGAGAGCATCCCTCACCCTCTTCCCTTTTGAGGGGGCGGGTGGGGCTCCTTCTTTCTGTCCTTCCTTACTCCCTCAATTTATTCCTTCTTTCTTCCCTTCCTTTCTTTGCTTTCTTCTATCTTTCCTTCCTTTCTTGATTTGTCCTTTCGTACTTTGCTTTCTTCCTTAGGTTATTTTTTCCCCTTCCACCCTTATTTTATCTTTTCTTTCCTTTCTTTCTCTTTCCTTCGATTCCTTCCTGCTGCCCTTCTTTCCTTCCTTAGTCCCTCAAATTCCCCCTTCTTTCTCCCCTGACGTTCTTTGCTTCCTTCTATCCTTTGTTCCACCCTTAATTTCTCCTTTTTTCTTTGCTTTCTTCCTTCAATTCTTGTTTCCTTCCACTGTTAATTTGTCCTTTCTTTCTTCCCTTCCTTTCTCTTCCCTTCTTTCTTTGCTTCCTTCCTTCTGCTCTGCTTTCCATCTTTCATCCATCCCTTAAATGGTCTCTTCTTTCTCCCCTTCCTTTCTTTACTTCCTTCAATTCTTCCTTCATTCCTTGTTTTGTCCTTTTTTCCTTTGGTTCTTTCCCCCCTTCCACCCTTAAATTGTTCTTTCTTGCTTGTTTTCTTCCTGTCCTTTCTCTTCCCTTCTATTCTTCCTTCCTTCCTTGAATTATCCTTTCTTTCTTTGCTTTTTTCCTTCAGTTCTTTTCCTCTTCTCCCCCTTATATTGTCCTTGCTTGCGTGCTTTCTTCTCATCCTTTCTCTTCTCTTCTTCCTTTGCTTCCTTCTATCCTTCCTTGATTTCTTCTTCCTTCCTTCCTTCCTTCCTTGATTTCTCCTTCCTTCCTTCTTTTCTTGGGCTCTTTTCTCCCTCCCTTAATTTCTCCCTTCTTTCTTCCCTTCCTATCTTTGCTTCCTTCTAACCTTAATTCTTTCCTTGCCTTCTCCTTTCTTCCTTGGAAGGTTCTCCCCCCCCCCTTCCAACCCTAATTTGTCCTTCCTTCCTTTTCCCTTCTTTGATTCCTCCCTTCTGCCCTGCTTTCCATCTTCCCCCTCCCTTAAATTGTCCTTTCTTCTCCTCCTTTCCATATCCCCCCTCCCACTCCTCCTTTGCCTTGAAAGGCATTTTTCTCCCTTTCCTTCCTTCCCTTTCCCTTCCTTCCTTCTTTTCTTCCCTCCCTCCCTCCCCCCTTCCTTCCTTATCCCCCCTCCCACTCCTCCTTTGCCTTGAAAGGCATTTTTCTCCCTTTCCTTCCTTCCCTTTCCCTTCCTTCCTTCTTTTCTTCCCTCCCTCCCTCCCCCCTTCCTTCCTTATCCCCCCTCCCACTCCTCCTTTGCCTTGAAAGGCATTTTTCTCCCTCTTCTTCCTTTCCTCCTTCCTTCCTTTCCTCTTTTCCTCCCTCCCTCCCTCCCTCCCTCCCCCCTTCTTCCTTCCTTCCTTCCATATCCCACTCCTCCTTTGACTTGAAAGGCATTTTCTCCCTCTTCTTCCTTCCTTTCCTCCTTCCTTCTTTTCTTCCCTCCCTCCCTCCTTCCCCCTTCCTTCCTTCCTTCCTTCCATATCCCCCCTCCCAATCCCCCTTTGCCTTGAAAGGCATTTTTCTCCCTCTCCTTCCTTCTTTCCTTCCCTCCCTCCTTCCTTCCTTTCCCTCCATTCCTTCTTTTCTTCCCTTCCTCCCCCCCTTCCTTCCTATCTTTCTTCCATATCCCCCTCCCACTCCTCCTTTGCCTTGAAAGGCATTTTTCTCCCCTTCTTTCCCTTCCCTTCCTTCCTTCCTTCCTTCCTTCCTTCCTTCCTTCCTTCCTTCCTTCCTTCCTTCCTTCCTCCCTCCCTCCCTCCCTTCCTTCCTCTTCCTTTCCATCCTCTCCTTTCCCAATTTTGGCTGCTGCAGCCGCACAAAGGGCTGCAGGCACCCTCCTCCTCCCCTTGCTTTGCAAAAAGGGGGGGTTGCAAAGGAAGAAGGACCCTCCCCCTTCTTCTGTGTGTGCCCCCCTCCCTTTCTATCCTCTTATTGGTTTAGAGCAGAGCCCGTCAGAGGCGGCAAGGGGCCCGGATTGGCAGAGGAGGAGGAGGGCCCGACTTGTGCTCTTTGGGAGCCGGGCTTTGTGTGTGAAGCAGGCAGCGGTGAAGAAAGGCAGCCTCTTCTTCCTCCTCCTCCTCCTCCTCCTCCTCTTCTTCCTCACCATGTGAAGAGGGCCCAGTCCCCGGCCTCGGGGGTCTCCTTCATCCTCCTTCCTCCTCCTCCTTTCTCTCCTGGGTGGTCCAAGATGCTGAGCCGGCTGATGAGTGGCAGCAGCAGGAGCCTGGAGCGCGACTACAGCTGCACCGTCCGCCTCCTGGATGACAGCGAGTACGCCTGCACCATCCAGGTAGGAGAGACAGCCCACCCCTCTTTTTCCTTGCCTTTCCAAGGACCTTTTTGCAGGGATGCCCAGCAGGAAGAGGCTTCTCACTGGGAACTGGTCCCAGCCTCGTGAAACCTGAGTTCAGTGGCTCAGGGCTGCATCCACACTGCCCTATCAGCTCAGCATCTGGTCCTAGATTATTATCTACTTTGAACTGGATTATATAGCAGTGTAGACCAGGTATGGGTCAATTTGGGCCCTCCAGGTGTTTTGGACTTCAACTCCCATCATTCCTAACAGCCTCAAGCCCTTTCCTTTTCCTCCTCAGCCGCTTAAGCGGCTGAGGAGGAAAAGGAAAGGGCTTGAGGCTGGTAGGAATGATGGGAGTTGAAGTCCAAAACACCTGGAGGGCCCAAATTGGCCCATGCCAGATCTACACTCACAGGCAGGATCTATGCTGACATATCATTATTAAAGCAGATTGTAATGCACATGGCTTGCGTTGAACCAAATTATATGAGTCCACGCTGCCATCTAAGGCAGGCCCTGTCTACATTGCCATTTAAAATCCAGACTATAATCTGCTTTGAATTGCATTATATGGCAGTGTATACTCGTGTCATCCGGTTCGAAGCAATCAATGTAGATCACACTCTACTTTCATCATCTGGACAATACGCCAGTGCAGAAGGGGCCCCAGTTCAAAACAGATTCTAATCTGGATTTTATTTGACAGTGTAGAAAGGTACCACATAAGGCCCTACGTTGCCAACTAAAAATCCAGATTAGAATCTGCTTTGAACTGGATCATATAGGCCCTTCCAAGCAGGTCCTATATCCCAGGATTTGATCCCAGGTTTTCTCTTTAGCCCAATTGTCTGGCAGTGTGGACTCATATAATCCAGTTCAAAGCAGAAAACCTGGAATCATATCCTTGGATATACGGCCTGTCTGGAAGGGTCCCGTATCTAGTTCAGAGTATATTCTAATCTGGATTTTATTTGGCGATGTAGAAAGGGACCACATATAATCCAGTTCAGAACAGATTATAATCTGGATTTTATTTGGCAATGCAGAAAGGGACCACATACAACCCAATTCAAAGAGGATTATAATCTAGACTTTATTTGGCAATGTAGAAAGGGAGCACATATAATCCAGTTCAAAACAGATTATAATCTGGATTTTATTTGGCAATTTAGGACGGAACCACATGTAATCCAGTTCAAAACAGATTATAATCCGGATTTTATTTGGCAATGTAGAAAGGGACCACATATAATCCAGTTCAAAGATGATTATAATCTGGATTATCCAGCCTCAGACTGTGTGGCCTGGGCCGACGGAAGTAAGAAAGCGAATAGACACCTGGCTTTGTGGTAGATGCCATGCTGAGCCCAAGAAAGCCCAGCTCAGGGAGGCAAGGCCTGGATGGGAAGAGGCTTTGGTGATCCCCTCTCTGGTTTGGCACTTTGCTGTTCCTTGGGCAGCATCCCTCTTTCTATGTATGTACAGCTTCCATTCTGCATGGTTTTGGTCCCAGAAGGGCCTCTGCTGCCCTTTGCAAACACAGACAGGGCTGTCTGAGAATTGTTTTGTCCACTCCTTGCCTTTTGTTCCTCCCCTGCAAACCCAGTGTAGGCAAACAGGCCAGCCTGAGGTCTGCTCTTCTGCCTTGACTTCGGGGCCAAAAGTTGGTCAGCAGGGCCTTGCTCCCTCTGCGAAGCCAGTTTTAATCGGGGTTGTCCATCCACACTGCCACACTGCAGGGAGAGGCGTCCCTGAGTTACAAACATACGATTTACAAACAAATCCAAGTTAAGAACAGGGCTGAGAACAGAAAATGGGAAGCATCTTTTCCTTGGAAGGAAGAGAAATCCACTCCTGGAAGAGTTATTATCATGGGGGAAAGGGGTCACCACTGACACTTTACCCCCAATCCTTGTTTCCACAATTTTTGGGTTGCTGTGAGTGGCCATGTTCCAGAAGCATTCCCTCCTGGAGGTTGTGAGGTCAATTTTTGCAAATTATTATAGATTCCTTGAGGTACAATCTTCTGTGCAGCAACACAGACAGCAAAACAGACACAGCAATGGTGTTGCCTTCCCTGTGCTATCCAAAGCTTTTATATATATCTATCCCCCGGTGGCGCAGTGGGTTAAAGCACTGAGCTGCTGAGCTTGTTGATCGAAAGGTCACAGGTTCGATTCCGGGGAGCGGCGTGAGCTTCCGCTGTCAGCCCTAGCTTCTGCCAACCTAGCAGTTCGAAAACATGCAAATGTGAGTAGATCAATAGGTACCGCTCCGGCGGGAAGGTAACGGCGCTCCATGCAGTCATGCCGGCCACATGACCTTGGAGGTGTCTTTGGACAACGCTGGCTCTTCGGCTTAGAAATGGAGATGAGCACCACACCCCAGAGTCAGACATGACTGGACTTAATGTCAGGGGACTACCTTTACCTTTATATCTCTATCTATATATATGGAGTTACACTAAAGAAATGGACCTGTTCCCACTTACAAACAAATTCAACTTCTGAATAATCCTACAGAGTCTCTCTTGTTCGTAACTTTAGGACTGCCTGTCACTCCTAATTTCTGGAAATCAGGTTCTGAGTGGATCCTTGCTTCTGCCATGGGAACTTTCCTCCACTGCCTTTGTTTCCTGACTCTCTCACAGCTCTGTTCTGATGAGAAGCTGACTCTTTCATGTTAATGCAGAAGCCTAGCTCTGCCTGCCTTCATCTGCCCCTTAGAGAACTATTACTTTCAAATCCCTGCCATACTCTCATTGATTGAAAGCAGACAAATATTGGGTTGCTGTGAATTTTCTGGGCCTCTGGAACATGACCAGACAGCCCTGAAAACTCACAGCAACCCAGTGATTCTGGCCATGAAAGCTTTTGACAACACAGATAAATATTCTTTGACTCCCACTCCCAGCATTCCTCATCGTTGTCTAGAAGGGATGATGGGAGTTGGGCTCACATGGCTTATTGTGTGCCTTCGAGTAGTTTAGGGCAGGCCTTTTCCTTTGCAGGATTTGTTTGGAGGGAGTGTGCCTTTGAGGCTGAGAGAGAGTGGCTGCTCCAAGGTTATCCAAGGGGTTTCCAAGATCTGAGCAAAGCTTTGAACTCAGGTCTCCAGTGTCCAAGCCACTGTGTTTGTCACACAGCTAAGGACAATCATTTCCCGATATGCTGGTGACCGCTGATCAATTAAAGATGTGGTAATCATGTCTGGAATGGAGGAGTGGGGAAACGGGGCAATGCTTTTGCATCTGAGAGAGAGAGATTGTTGCCTGCAAAGAGAGTGCATCTGCAGGCCTGCAAACGGAGCGAGCAGTTGCTGAAGGTCATTTGTTTAAAACATGCCAACACAATCTTCCTTCCCTTCGCTGGGTTCAGGGGTCTTGTTTTGTGCACCGTGTTCCTTTTTGGAGAGATAAAATACATTTTTGTGGCATTTTGTTTTGTTGTTTTGCAAGTGGAGACAGTAACTGACCCATGCAAGGCCAGATTGGCGTTGAAAGTTAAGCTGAAATGAACGATGGCCTTAGAGTTGAGCCCACAGGAATAGCCAGGCCCCCTTCGTGTTTGCACACACGTTTTGTCTGCATGTATAGATAGATGCCGATGGAAGAAGCAGCTTTGTGCGTCTGTGTTTGCTGGTCCTTGCATCGGAGAGCGATCGCCTTTGGGGAGAAAAGGACTGTTTTAGTCAGGAAAATAGGACATCCTTTCAAATCTGGGTGGACGTCAATCCATCAGCAACCTTTCCTCAGAACAAAATAGACCAGGAGGTTTGCCCTGATCTGAATCTCCTTTGTGAAGAGAAAAAGGGGGTAGTATAAATAATAACAATAATGATAATAATAACAACAACAGCAACAGATGCAGGAGTAAATGCGACTTGAACACATTGGCCATGTAGCCTGGAAACCACACAACACTCCAGTGATTCCGGCAATGAAAGCTTTCAAAAATAGAATAATAATACCAGAAGTTTCTTTAGCTGGGATAGCGGTCCATACATAGCTATGGGCACAGCTCCTGGCTCATAGGATGCACCCAAGAAGGGTCATCTAAACCAACCCAGTGCAGGGGATCTGTATTTAAATCCTCACTGACCATTGGTCACCTGCCCTCTGTTTTAAAAACCCTTCCATATTGTGAATCCTATTTGAAATGACAAAACCCATCCCAAGTGCAGGAGAATTGAGGAAGAGAGGCACAAGTCGGATGCAGAGCCCGGCACTTGTGGCACTGCAGCAAATGTGAGGCAAAGGGGTGGAATCCACCTCTGTACTCTGTGTGTGGCCCTGGACCACCTTGTCGTCCCTCTCCTTTGCTTTCCACATAAAAGACCCCGCAACAGCAATGGGTAAAGGAGAGGGGAAAACCCAGCTTCAGCTGCAGCATCCATTTTAGAGGCGGCAAAGGACTCCAGCCAAGTGGGAAGCGAGGGACTTTGTCCAAAGCTGCAAGCAAACAAGGTAAATCCATCTTGTGCCGTCAATCCACCATCAGTGTCCTTGCTCCCCTTGTTGCTAGAATGCTGCCAGTACCTTACAGTACCTTTATAGTCACGTCAACTCTCGCTTTAAGAAAGGAAAGCCAGATATTATTATGATTCTGATAATTATTATGTCCTGGAAAGTCATCCCTTCCATCCCCATACAGAACGAAGACCTGGAATTCACTGAGACAACATGGGGTGCCTTTAGAAATGGCCTAACAAGGCTGTTTAGGGAAGAGAATGAGCTCTCCTTGCTCCGTGCCTTCCCTTCTTGCTTGCTTTCCAAGGAGGAACGGCCAGCTGGCCTCTGTGAGAGGGAATGGGAAGTGGATCCCTTGGCTCTTTTTTGGAGCGGATCCGGTGGAGAGATCTTCTGTCCAAAGAGAGCAACCTTCCCCTCTGCCTCACCAGTTAGAGCCATTCTTCTCCATGCAGACAAGGATCTCCCCCGAAGGAATGGGCTTCTACTAAAACAACAATTTCTATCCCCATAAATACCCCCTCTAATGAATTCCTGCCAATGGCTTTCCCATTCGATTCCATCCCAAGTATTTATTGCTCTCTGTTTTCTCCAAATTAATTTCCCTGTACCCATTGCCCTGTTTTCTTGCTGTGCAAGGAGAAAGGAAGGAAAAGGCCAGTTTTTCATTCCTCTCATTTCTTTAAGCTTTAGTTCAGGCTTTAGAATAGCTGTCCAATGTGCTGACTCTCCAAAACCAGGTTCAGTGTGATGTGGAAGTCCAAAGCGATTCTTCTGTTTCTTGGTCATCATTAGCCACCAATGCATTATTATTATTATTATTATTATTATTATATTTATGTTTATGTTTATTATGTTTATACCCCACTTTTTCTCTCCACAAAGAGACACATAAGACAAAGCAAAGCGGCCTCCTTGCAAAAGAATGGGTTGACAAGGACCTGGTGTAAGAAATGGTGACATTTGTTGGCCTGGGGGCAAAGGGCCCCATTAGCAACTTGGTGCAAACCCTAAAGGGGCCCTCCTGGCATCAAAGATTTCCAAAGACAGATTTCATTGTCAAACTGCAGAATTAGAATTCACCAAGAGGTTCAGCTGTATCTCAACTCGAAGTGGGAATTCATTACATTTCTCATGCATACAAAAATATACATATACACATACAAAGGCAATTCCTCGTAGCCCAAGGATGATGGCCCTCCAAGTGGCAGTGGATACATAGGTGGCTGTGGCAACCTATTCTTGATCTGCATGTTCTTCAGCAGTGAGGACATCAATTTCCAGGTAGAAGGTGGTTCTGGTCAGAGTTGGCTTGACGTGCCATACCCTTGGCCCGTCTCTCCCTTTCGCCCTCAATTTGTGCTTCTTCAAATTCTCCAGCACTGCTGGTCACAGCTGACCTCCAGTTAAAGCACACAAGGGCTAGGTCTTCCCTGTTCTCGGTATCTATGCCACAGTTGTTAAGGTTGGCTTTAAACCCATCTTTCAATCTCTTTTCACGTCCACCAACATTATGTTTTCCATTCTTGAGTTGGGAGTAGAGTAACTGCTTTGGGAGACGGTGATCGGGCATTCGGACATGACCAGTCCAGCGGAGTTGATGGTGTAGGAGCATTGTTTCAGTGCTGGTTGTCTTGTCTTCTTCCAGCATGCTGACATTTGTCTGCCTGTCTTCCCAAGAGATTTGCAGGATTTTTCAGAGGCAACGCTGATTAAATCATTCCAGGAGTTGAGTGTGACGTCTGTAGACAGTCCACATTTCACAGGCATATAGCAGGGATGGAAGGACAATTGCTTTATAAACAATAGCTTTATGAAAATATATTGGTTTCCCTACAGATGTCCTGGTCCTCAAACACTCTCTGCTTCATTCAGAAAAATGCTGCACTCGCAGAGCTCGGGTGGTGTTATATTTCAGTATCAATTTTGACTTTTGTGGAAAAGTGACTGCCATGGGAGTGGAAATGGGCAGCATTTTCTGATGTTTCCCCATTATGTTATATTTCCGGCATTGGAGAGGGATTGGCTGGTGATTGCTGGAAGAGTACTTTGGTTTTCTCGATGTTCAATGACAGGCCAAGCTTCGCATATGCTTCTGCAAACGTGTTTAGAGTGGCTTGTAGGTCTTCTTCTGTATGTGTACAGACTATGTTATCATCAGCATATTGGAGTTCTATAACAGATATTGCTGTGACCTTGGTTTTGACTTTCAGTCTGCTTAATACATACATAAATATGCATGTGTGTGTGTGTGTGTGTGTGCTTGATTTGAGATTGTGGTCAGGCTTAATCAGGACTGTGGTGACATCTCCTCCTCTGGAGGGTTTCAAACAGAGGCAAGGTGGCCATTTGTCAGGAATGCTTTGATAGTGTCTTCCAGCCTTGAAAAAGGGGATTGGACTGGATGGCCTTTGGAGATCTCTTCCACCTCTAGGATTTTTGTGATTCTAAGAAGCAGGTCCACTTGGGCATGATTCTTGCTGGGGCTGCAGAAGTGCATAATCTGAAGGTTTATCATGCTCTCCCTCAATGGGACATCAGTATAGTAGCTTTTATAATCACCCCAAATTTACCTGGTGAAACAGACCCCTTCTACACTGCCATATAACCCAGATTATCAAAGCAGAGAGGCAGGTAAGAATTATTATTATTATTATCATTATTATCATCATCATCATCATCATTACTGTTATGATTATTTATCTTGTGAGGCCAGCTTTCCTCTCTCCCCTTCCCTTCCTCTGTTGCTTGGGCAGCTCCTCAATGTTTGGAAGCCTAATTGGTGTTTGCAAAGCCAGGGGGCATCGGACTGGCATCGAGTCCCTTGTTTTGGAACGGGACCTAGAAACATTGCATGCTTAATGCAGAAAAAGAGAGAGCACAGCTCGCCGAGCTCAAAATTGTGCTGGAGGGTTTCTCCTGTTTCCAACGCATCCTTGGCCTTGGTCCTTGTTCACTTCCTTCTCTCTACAAGGGCTGCAAGGTGCAACGTAAAGCACTGCATGCGTGTCTTGCCTGTCACACATGCAGTGGCCACATGATGAGGATGTTGGTGCCGGAGCAGCTGGATGCAGGAGCCAGGTCCTTTGGGCCTCTGGTGCACGGAACAGGGCCTTGCTCTGCAGAAGTTGGGCGCATGTGTTGCCTCGCAGGGCATTTCGGGAGGCCATCTGTTCTTTTATGGTTGCAGCCAGATTTCCCCGAGATCTTGGAACCGGTCTCCTGTTTGCAGTGCAAAGTGTCCAGCTTGGAAATAGCCTTTGATTTTGGTCAAGAATTATGGGGATGATGTGAGCTGGGGAATAATAATAACAACACTATGTAACAAGATTTTTGTTCCTGGCTCAGTCATTTTCTAATTGGTTCTATCATAAATTGGAACCCACGGTGGCGTGGTGGGTTAAACTGCTGAGCTGCTGAACTTGCTGACCGAAAGGTCAGTGGTTCAAATCCGGGGAGTGGGGTGAGCTCCCACTGTTAGCCCCAGCTTCTGCCAACCTAGCAGTTCGGAAACATGCAAATGTGAGTAGATCAATATGTACCGCTCTGGCGCGAAGGTAATGGTGTTCAATTCAGTCATGTTTGCCACATGGCCTTGGAGGTGTCTATGGACAATGCTGGCTCTTCGGCTTAAATATGGAGATAAACACCAACCCCTAGAACCGGACACAACTGGACTTAATGTCAGGGGGAAACCTTGACCATTACGTCTATCATAAAAACATGGAAAAAAGTTTATTAAACTGCACAAACTTTGTACACATTTTGCCATAGGCCCCTTTGACCCCTTCTACACTGCCATAAAATCTAAATTATAAAGCAGATAATCCACATTATCTGCTTTGAACTGGATTATATGAGTCTACACTTCCATATAATCCTGTTCAAAGCAGATAATCTGGATTTATATGGCAGAGTAAAGGGGGCCCTTGTTTTTCAGCCAATTCAGCATAGTCTGTGGCAGCCACAAAAAAGAAGGAAAGAAGAGAAAGAGTTCAAGGAAGACAGGAAGGAAGGAAAGAGAGGAAAGAAGAAAGGAAAGAGAGGAAGGAAGGAAGAGAGAGAGAGAGAGAAAAGAAGGAAGGAAAGAGGGGAAGGAAGGGAGAAAAGAAGGAAGAAAGGAAAGGTGGGAAGGAAGGAAAGACTGGAAGGGAGGAAGGAAAGAAGGGAGAAAGGAAAGGTGGAAAGAAAGGAGGGAAGAGAAGGCAGGCAGGCTTTGGGAGCGGCCAGCTTGCAGGCCTGAAGCATTTGAAGTACAGCGGCCGCAGGGCTGTTGGTCCTCGTAAATGACAGCGGCAGAGTCGGCTCTTGCCAAATGCGGTTCCGCTGCGATGGGAGAAGCAACGGGGGTTTCCTCTTCCCTGTAAGAGTGGAACCACAAACAGATTTGTTTCCAGAAGTCTTCCCCAGGTGGCCAAACCTTGTGCACAGTGGGTGACATACTCCGCAAACCTTCCTTTGTCTGTTTTAGCAAATTGTTTGGCCTGGGGACCCTCAACCAGGAGCCAAGGGCTGCCTGGGGTTTTTGCACAACCTCAAAAAGCCTGGACAGGCATCGCTTCCCAAGGATATACGTGAGAGATAGGAGTTTGGTTTTTACAAAATTAAAATCACTAAAAGTTATACATTTGGACAGACTTGCCAGCTGGCGCTTACAAATGGCTAGCCTAAGGCTTGCCTTGCTTGTGGGAAGATGGCTTGGTGTTTCTTTGCCCTATATTTCAAGCTCACTTTGGCCCTAACTCTTGGACCCTCTGAAATCCCCTCAAAGTGAAGAGTGACCATTGTGAGCTTTTTAGGGAGCTATTAAGCGTTCTTCCCAGAAAACTCTCCCAAGTCCCAGAATCGCACAATAACAATGAGGCTAACGTAGTGCTTAGTGTGTAGGCAGGGAGAACTTTGCTTCAGCCATCTATACCACTATGTATCAAAATTTGAAAAATTTTCTGTTCCTGCTTTGAAAGTGTTGTTTCCTGTTTAATTGTGCGGTCCTTACTTTGAATGTAGTTTTTCTACTCCAGAAGAAACTTTGTTTTTGTGGCTGCTGCAAACTCTGTTGCAATTGGTTGAGACGACAAAATCTTGAAGTGTCACTCTCGTGAGATTTCAAAACATGTTCGCATCTGCGCAGTAAATTCATTTGCTGATTGCTACCTTTTGGCGCGAAATACAGAGATCTATAGTATGGAGTTCGGAGTAATCTAATTTTTAAAAATGGATCATGATTCATTAGAAATGGCTCCTTTGCTGCATCTACTGATTCTGCTGCTGGGGTTACTTGACCATTATGTGACCATATTTCTGTGTATGAACCCCCGCGATCTCTTCAACCATCTGGAGAGGCCCTGCTCTCGCTCCCGCCCCCTTCGCAGGCGTTATTGGTGGGGATGAGGGAGAGGGCCTTCTTTGTGGTGGCCCCCCGACTCTGGAATTCACTCCCCAAGGATATCAGACAAGCCCTCACATTGGCAGTCTTTAGGAGGAGCCTGAAAATGGGGCTGTTCCAGTGTGCCTTCCCTGAATAAGGAAACAATGCCTTGCTCTGATTAATTCTCTGCAATCGTCCTCAGAAACACTTTACTACCTATTGGGTTGGTCTCCCTACATTATCTTTTAAAACCCTCCTGCTTAGATACATCCTACCTCTGTCCACGCCCAGTGTTTATTTTAAAAACTTTAATTTATTATATCTGGCCCGGCCTTAAGGTTTTAAATTATCTGTGTTATTGTTTATATGTGAGTTATATTAATTGTACTGTTTTATTCGCTTGTTGTTGTTGTTGTTTATTTTATTTTTGTTGTTTTTACTGATGTGTTGTTGGGCTTGGCCTCATGTAAGCCGCCCTGAGTCCCCTTGGGGAGATGGTGGCGGGGTATAAATAAAGTTTTTTAAAAATTATTATTATTATTATTATTATTACTTCTTCAGTTTTATGAGGCTGAACTCGAGGTGATGCAAAGGCAGCAACAGCTTCTGACAACACTACCTCGCCTTCTGAGGAGCAGGTGTAATAGTTAAAAGTAAAAGTCTGTTGCTTCAATGCAAATGCAACAGAGGAAGAAATTGTGCAGATATATAATGAGATAAAGCAGCAATTGCAGATTTCCTTAATCCCAGAGATCTTCCTCCTTCGAAGTCCCAAACAGAAATGGCGGCTGCTTTCCATTGTCATGTATCATGATCTGTAGTTGGTGATGGAAGGGGTTAATGTAAGTCTAAGTCCTAAAGGGCTGAGTAATCTATAAGTAAGAGTTTACAAGTGAAAGCAATTAAGGGTGGAGGCATGCAAGGGATAAGTTGCAGCTAGGTTTTACTGGTTATAAGGAGCTAGCCTGGAGACTGATCTCAGGAGAAAAGTCTTTGTCTTATTTTGGCAGTGGATACTGGTGGTTTTCTCCCTGTTTTGTGGATTTTGAGCATCCTGACCTGTCATATAAACTCGTGGAACTCTGGCACCTTGAATCTCTGGACTGGCTTTTGATCATGGTATAGACCAGGGATCCTCAAACCTTTTAAACAGAGGGTCAGGTCACAGTCCCTCAAACTGTTGGAGGGCCGGATTATAATTTGAAAGAAACATGAATGAATTCCTATGCACACTGCACATATCTTATTTGTCATGCAAAAAACACTTTAAAACAATACAATAATTAAAAGGAACAATTTTAAACTTATTAGTACTGTATTTCAGTGAGAAGTGTGGACCTGCTTTTGACTGATGAGATAGGGTTGTTGTTGTTGTTGTTGTGTGCTTTCAAGTCGTTTCAGACTTATGTTGACCCTGAGTGAGGGCCAGGTAAATGAACATGGAGGGCCGTATCCGGCCCCCGGACGTTAATTTGAGGACCCCTGGTATAGGCTCTTGATCCTTGGACTTTACTCATTGAACTCTCGGCATTTACTCATTGAACTCTCGACTCTTTGACTACGGTGTTCTCTTGAACCTGCATCAGCATTTGCTATCAGTTTTTGTTTTATATTCTGTGGCTGAGTTCTATCTTTATGTTTTACATTTGGACTCTGAAAACAGTTAGTAATTAAGTGCTGCTTTAATTAAACAAGCTGGGTGTTTGTTTTGGTTCACCTCTGCCTGCGTACTGGTCGAGCCCTGGCAACGTGATACCTGTCATGGAAATTCCGAAGTCACGAGACTCTGCACACCAGACACGCCCCCAATGACAAGTTGTATAGTTGTTGACAGGATGCACATGGATTTCCCAATCACATGCAAATGCTGCACTTCAATGATGGAAATCTGTGCAGTTTTCAAATACTGCTATTAGAAATATTCTGCTTCTGCAATGTTTCGCAGATGGATTTCAACGGGATGGGGATCAATATCATGTGACGAGACCCGCTGAAAATCGTCCTCAATCAGTTTCAGAAATGGAGTATTTCCTGATGTGATTAGGTCCCTAAAGGTTTCTCAAAAACAATGCTTTCTTCTCATTAGAGAGTAGACCTGGATCCAAGGAAGGAGGGTACAATTGTCCTGAAAAATCTCTTTGCTACGCTTTCTTTCTTTCCTTCTTTCTTCCAACAAGACAAGGTCACCTTGTTGGGAGGCAGCCATGGATTTGCGGAGCAGTTTAGCCTTGCAGAAGAAAGCCTTGTTTTTGGGCCGACTTCGGCCTTGCATCTGGCACAGAGGGCCCTGTTTTCCCCTTTAGGAAGATCACAGCTTGTCAGTCAAATCGGCAAGTTTTGCAGAGTGGCACGAAAATGTGATTGCGGCCCGGCGGATGTCCCGAGTGGAACGGTCGGACAAAATTACCCAGCTGCTTTGACGGGTGCCACTTTGCATTAGGTTGCTGAGTCTGTCTCAAGGCAAGCCACCCACTTTGTGGTCAGCAGGGGCAGCAAGCGCAAAGGCTCACTTTCAAAGGGAGTTATTCAAAAGCAGGGGGTCTGGATTGAGTCGCCAGTGTCTCTCTTTTTTATCCCTTACCTCTGCTTTGAACCTGGGCCATTTCTGAGGAAAAGGAGCCTCTTTTGCATTGGCTGTTGCATGTGATCCTAGGTTGCCAGTGTGCCTCTGAATGTCTCTGCATGCGCCTGAGCCCAGCCTCCAGCATTCAGAGAACAGTGTAAGCTTCCTGGGCACAGCTGCAGGAAACCATGTTTCTAGGCCAATGTCCTATTTTGTCTTTACCATATTTACTCATATCTAATGCTCACTCACTAAATGACCTCGTTGAATTTGGGGTGCACATTAGATTTGCATCATATGGCCATCTTAGTGCTGAGCCAAAGCCAAATTAGGAAGCTGCTTCAGGAGCTTCTCTTGGAGGGATGTCACCTCTAATTAAATGGCCAGTTCTTTTGGACCCATAATTCCTAACAACCCCAGGCTTAAACGACTGAGGGGGGAAAGGAAAGGGGCTAAGGCTGGTAGGAATTGTGGAAGTTGAAGTCCAAAACACCTAGAGGGCTGAAGTTTGCCCATGCCTGACATAGATGCATCTCAAGGTTTTCTTTTTCCATCACTTTGCTTTGCAATTGGGGCCTCTGGGGAAGTTTGCTGTCTCTTCGGTTCTCTCCAAAGCGGGTCTGCAAGCCGCATGTGACAGTCGGCAATGGTCCCTATGGAGCAGATGCAGCGCACTGATCCATACTGGCTGCTAGTGTGAAATGATGCAGATGGGCAGCCGTTCCTGTCCTCAGAATTACCGTATTTACTTGAATCCTATACTCACATTAAATTTTTTAAAAAATTCTCTTAAAAAAATACAACTTGGGGAAAGGGTTTTTTTATAATCATGTCAGAAGCAACTTGAAAAACTGCAGTTTTCTGGTGTTAGAGAACTGGCCGTCTGCAGGGACGTTGCCCAGGGGATGCCCAGATGTGTTACCATCCTGTGGGAAGCTTTTCTCATGTCCTTGCATGGGAAGCTGAGACTGACAGATGGGAGCTCAGCCTATCTCGTGAATTTGAACCGCTGACCTTCAAGTCAGCAGTTCAGTTGGCACAAGGGTTTAACCCATTGTGCCACCATGGCTCCTGACTTGGGGCAAGTGAGTAAAAAAGAGATATCCCCAAGACTACAAGCAGAGGCATAACACCGTTGCTCAGATGATTCATTGGAACTTGTGCCACAAATACCATCTGCCTGCGACAAAGAACTGGTGGGACCACAAGCTGGAAAAATTTACAGAAAATGAACACATCAAGCTACTCTGGCACTTCTAAATTCAGACAGACAGTTTTGGAGCACAATACGATTGTGTTAAAAAACAAAGTATAGATTGTAGATGTTGCAATCCCAGGTGACAGCAGGATTGAAGAGAAACAACTGGAAAAGCTGACATGATATGAGGATTTAAAGATTGAACTGCAAAGACTCTGGCACAAGCCAATCAGGGTGGTCCCAGTGGTGATTGGCACACTGGATGCAGTGCCTAAAGACCTTGGCCTGCACTTAAACACAATCGGTGCTGACAAGATTACCATCTGCCAGCTGCAAAAGGCCACCTTACTGAGATCTGCACGCATTATTTGCCAATACATCACACAGTCCTAGACACTTGAGAAGTGTCCGACGTGTGATCCAATACAACAGCCAGCAGAGTGATCTTGTCTGCCGTGGAGTCATATTGTTGTGTTTCAAACAAACAAACAAACAAACAAACAAATAAATGTATTTCAGTCCGTTGTTCAGGTTTTTTGTGCTTTGGTGGTTTGGGCCTTGAGGTCTTCATGCATCCAGCCTTACTAGGATTTTCCTTTTGAGTTGCTTTTTGAAAAAGCCATTTTTCTGCTGGAATGCAGCAGCAAAACACAAAATGTGCGAGACTCCATCAGAACAGGCGCTTAATGCCCTCGAGTCAAATAGGTCATTGAGTTCAGTATCAATTTCACTCCACTTAATTCAATATCCAGACTCCCTACCAGTTTGTCACATATTACTACAGTCCATCACAGAACTGGGAAAGGGTTAATACTATTTTACTTATATGTTTTCTTTCTCCTGTCTTAAAACACAAGGGGGAGAAAATTAATAATAATTACACCATGCAACACATTTTTTGTTCCTTTCCTAATTGGATTCTACCACAAAAACATGGAAAAAGTTTATTAAACTGCAAACTTTGTTTCTGCAGGAAAGATATACTCATGGAGCACATTTTGCTCTAGTTTTTCAACGAATATCTCAGCATTGAGTCTAAACCAATTCAACCTAGTTTGTAGCAGCCACAAAAACAAAGTGTCTGGAGTAGAGGAATGACTTTCAAAGTAAGGATTGCACAATGAAACAGGAAACAACACTTTCAAACCAGGAGCAGAAAAAATTTCAAATGTTATTACATAGTGGTTTTTCATGTGATAAACATGAAAACCACATTTCATCACAATACAGGCAGCCCTCAAGTGACTAATAGGAGTAACTCCAGCTCTATCTATCTATCCATCTCTATCTATCTGGATGGGTTGTGTGGTTTCCGTACTGTGTGGCCATGTTCTTGCAGCACCTTCTCCTGACATTTTGCCGGCATCTGTGGCTGGCATCTTCAGAGGAGTATCACACACATAGTAGGAGTCATTTGTAAGTTGGATGTTTGTAACTTGGGAACAGCCTGTATAGTAGACTTTAGAAATGTACAGATAACCGGCACATTTTCCCAAGCGGCAGTGTTGCGTTTCTGGGAAATGCTCAGTGATGAGGATTGAACTCATGATTGAACTGGAAGCGATGGTCAGTGGCATTGGAGGAATGAATGTGTTTGCCTCTTGGGCATGGGCCACTCTGCCCTTTTGGGTGTGTTTGCAAAGACAAAGGCGCTAGCTGTGTGCAGAGGCAGGAGTTTTGCTCAGAATGCATTTGGCGGAAGATGGAAATAACTGGCAAATAACTGGCCTTATTCCAGAAATGAGATCTTATGGAGAGGTTGCCAGATTCTGCAAATGCAGTCTTGTCAGACCAAGATGACTGCATTCGTATTGGTAGCCTTTCCCTAAAGCCCTTGAGTCATTATTATTATTATTATTATTATTATTATTGCACTGTTATCATTATGACATTATTATTATTATTATTATTATTATTATTACATTATTATTATGGCGCTGTTATCATCATTATGGCACTGTTATCATTATGGCATTATTATTATTATTATTATTATTATTATTATTATTGTGACAATATTGTTACTATTATTACTATTATTATTACAGCATTGTTATCATATTATTATTATTATTATTATTATTATTATTATTATTATTATTATTATTATGTCATTAATGCACTTTAACTGCCATGGACCCATGGATTTAGGGGAATTGTAGTTTTGTGAGGCACCAGTCCTCTTTGGCAGAGTACGAGAAAGACCTTTGGAAGCCATAACATTCCATAGCATTGAGCTCTGGCAAATAAAGTGCATTAATTCTACAGTATAGATGTATTCCTAGAAGAGGAAGATGATGATGATGATGATGATGATTATTATTATTATTACTCTGCTTTTTTCTCTCCACAATGGAGACTCAAAGTGACTCTGAATGGCTGGAGACAGCCATTGGATTGTGTTGTTGCTGTTGCTGCTGCTGTTATCTGTATTCCTCTTTCCTTTCTTAAAACTTGTGAGCTTTTCATGTAGTTTTTGGCACCACAGACTTCGGGAGTTGTTTCCTTTTAGGGTTTATTTAGGAAGAAATCCATCTATATTTTTTTGCAATAACATAATGTAAGGCTCTTGTTTTTTAGTGTATTCTTGGGCTTTTAGACACATTCATTTTCCAGACGCGTTGTATCAGCGTCGCGTTTGAGCCGTTTGCAAGAACGAGAACAAAGGCCTTTGTGCAGAAATGGAAAGCAGGGCTCCTCCAAGATGTGGGTTTTTCAGCAAGACGCTGCCATTCCTGCCTTTGATTCCATGTACATTAGTGTTATTTGCAGAATTATACTCTCGACGTAATGACTGGATAGAGGCTGAATTTTGGGTTGGGACTGGTTTATTTTGGGCCTCTCTTGTCTTCATTGATTTAAAATTTTAGCTCTGGTTTCTCTTTATTTTATTGTGTTGCACCTGCTCCTTGCCTCAGGGATGGAGGGCAGGCTATACATTTCAAACAGTGCAAAAAAAGTGATGATCAAGTAGGCAGAGTCAACGGAGGGACAGAATCTCTTTCTTAAATAACTGCACAGTGTGTTGTATTCTATCTGACTATCAAATGTTAGGACTATGTGTTCTGCCCACAAATGCAAAATTAGCAGCTTGCGTTGACGGTCTTTTTGTCCTGTGCTCGTTCTCATCTTCCTCAAAACTCTCAAATATTTAGTCTCTTTCTTCTTGGGTGATTGTTAACCTTCTCAGTGTTTCACTTGAGGAGCTATGTATTCTTATTTTGATAATATTCATGCATCCCTATAGGCCAGTAGCAAATCCCTCTATGTATATGCTTCCCTCTTGTGGTTGCCTCTGACCACTGCAGTAGGTAGTCCTTTCTTTCTATATACTCCCTCTTGTGGATATCTCTGAGCATAGCATGTATGCATCCCTATAGACCAGTAGCTAATCCTTTCTGTGTTCAGCCCTCTTGTGGTTACCTCTGAGCATTGCATGCATGCATTCCTATAGGCCAGTGGTTCTCAACCTGGGGTCCCTTGATGTTTTTGGCTTACAATTCCCAGAAATCCCAGCCAGTTTAGCAGCTGTTAGGATTTCTGGGAGTTGAAGGCCAAAAACATCTGGGGACCCCAGGTTGAGAACCACTGCTATAGGCCAATAGCACATCCCTTCTATGTATATGCTTCTCTCTTGTGGTTGCCTCTGAACGCTGCAATATCTAATCCTTTCATTCTATATTCTGCCCTCATGTGGTTACCTCTGAGCATTGCATGCATGCATCCCTATAGACCAGTAGCAAATCTCTTCTATGTATATACTCACCTCTTAAAAACCTTCTTTGGAGACTTTTAAACAGAGGCTGGATGGCCACCTGTCAGGAGTGCTTTAAATGCGATTTTCCTGCTTCTCGGCAGAAAGGGGTTGGACCAGATGGCCCGCAAGGTCTCTTCCAACTCAACTATTCTATGATTGTGATTGCTTCTGGTCATTGCATGCATGCATCCCTATAAACCAGTAGCAAATCCTTTCAATGCATATAGTGTCCACTTGTGGTTGCTTCTGAACTTTGCTTGCATGCATCTCTATGGGCAAATAGCTAATCCTTTCTTTCTATATCCTGCCCTCTTGTGGTTTCCTCTGAGCATTGCAGGCATGCATTCCTATAGACCAGTAGCAGATCCTTAGTTTCTATATACTGCCCCTTGTGGTTGCTTCTGAGCATTGCGTCCATTCATCCCTATAGACCAGTAGCTAATCCTGTCTATGTATATACTGCCCTCTTGTGGTTGCTTCTGGGCACTGCATACATGCATCCCTATAGACCAGTAGCTAATCCTTTCTTTCTGTATACTGCCCTCTTGTGGCTGCCTCTGAACATTGCAGGCATGCATTTCTATAAGCCAGTAGTTTTTCCTTTCTTTCTATATACTGCCTCTTGTGGTTGCTTCTGGGCATTGCATGTATGCATCCCTATAGGCCAGTATTATAATAATTATAATATTTATTTATTTATACCCCCTTTATCTCTCACAAAGGGGACTCAAAATGGCTTAACATAAAAGCATTAGCATACAATTTAAAATATGCAAATATGCAAACATTAAAACAGAATTAAATATAAACAGTATTTTTAAAAATCACAGTTAAAATTCATTAAAACATATTCAAAGTTCCAAAATCACAGGGAGAAAAAGTGCCCGACACCCTCGAGTCAAATGGGTCATTGAGTTCAATATCAATTGCACTCCACTTAGTTCAATATCCAGACTCCTTATCAGTTTGTCACATTTTAATACAGTCCATCTCAGAGCTGTGAAAGGGTTGATATTATTGTACTTATATGTTGTGTTTTCTTTTGTAATTTGTACATATATGCATGTGATTGGGGATGGCATTTGATTTCGTTGCACAACGTGCAATGACAATAAAGTTATTCTATTCTGTTTTGGAAGAAGCTCTTAAGTACTTGGCCATGGTTTGCTGCAGAGAAGACGGATGTCCAATGCAGCTTCAACAACCAAGGAATAATTCTTGGGAGTTGTAGTGTGGCAAAGATGGTGAAGAACCTCATAAAATTACAAATCCCTTGATTCCATAGAATTTGAACTGCAACAGTTCAAGTGGAGTGTGGCCTCTTGGAAGCGGAGCAAAAGGCCTCTTGGATGGGTTTTCCTCTTGATGCCAAGCGGCCTCTTTTCCTCGCAGGATCCGCACCCTGGCAAAGCTCTCTCTGGCGCCTCTTGGTTCCAGGCAAAATCCTGGCTTGCTCTCCTTTGCTTTCCAGAGATGGCTTGGCCATGGAGATGTTTGCTATTGTTCAAGAGACAGCATTCCTTGGAAGTGAGAACCCAGATTTCTTTCAGTGGCAATTTTGAAGGTGCCGAATCCATTTTGGGCAGGTTTGGGGTTGGCACATTTTTGATGCCGTAATCCACTGAATCTAAGGCATGCTTTTTCCCCGTTTCAGGGACTTCAAAAACAGGGTGTGCTTTACATTTGAAGATACCTTGGATTCAGTGAAACACAGCTGCTCTCTCAGTGTTCGATGCACAGCTACACATACAAATCTATATAAATAAACATGTAATGTTTGTTTGTGGGATTAACAAAACTCAAAAACCACTGGACGAATTGACACCAGATTTGGACACAATACACATATCAGGCCAAAGAGTGACCATCACTCTTTAAAACACAGCGGGGGTGGGGGGGGGACTTTAAAAGCCAAAAAACCCCCAAAAAGACGCAACAGCACATGCGCAAAATGACTCCCCCAGCAAACAGAACACACAATAGCCTATCCACATTCTCTTCTGGACTACAGCTCCCAGATAGATAAAATAGATAGATTAGATAGAGATAGGTAGGTAGATAGATTGATCAGGAGGACTTGCAATCCAAGACTAAGTAGTGAAGGACAAAAGGAAAGCAAAAGGGAAAGGAAGAGGGGGGAGGAAAAGAAGGAAGGAAGGCGAGAAGGAAAGAAAATAAAGGGAAGGAAGGAAAGAGGGAGGGAAGGTTGGCCACAGCAACACATGGCAGGTACAGCTAGTACATATATATACATATACTGATCTACAGACACATATACAAATACAGATATACACATACACATATATTCATACGCATATACACATACAAAGATATACATACCCACATACACAAACACAGATATTTATTTATTTACCGTATTTATATTCTGCCCTTCTGACCCCACAGGGGACTCAGGGCGGATTACAATGCACATATACATGGCAAACATTCAATGCCATTTAGACATACAACATATATAGACAGACACAGAGGCAATTTAACATTCCAGCTTTTTCCGGCTTCATGAGAGTATGCTTGATTTCGACCACTTGTGAACTAGGTCCTTTGATGGAGTACTTCCTCATTCTTCTGCATGCTGTTGGAAGGTTTTATGGTGTCATAAATTAGTTAAATTAGCCTCCCCACATAAAGCGGTAACTAAATTTCCTACTTGACAGATGCAACTGTCTTTCGGGCTGCATAGGTCAACAGCAAGCTAGACTATTAATGGTCAGGAACGTACTCTGACCTGGGCTAGCTTCAAACTCATGACCTCTTGGTCAGTAGTGATTTAAGGCAGCTGGATACTAACTAGTTGCACCAGCCCCGTCCACAGACACATATAGAAATACAGATATACATATACACACGCACAGATATATACTGATACACACACATATACATATATACATATACAGATCTACAGATACATATATAAATACAGATACATGTATACACATATATACATAAACATATACATATGCACATATGTACATACACATATATTCATACATATAGACACATACAAAGATATACATATCTAGATACGGTATACACATACATACATACATAAACATATACACATACACATATATTCATACATATAGACACATACAAAGATATACATACATAGATACCCCTGGGAGTTCCTCCTCCTCCTCCTATTATTATTATTATTATTATTATTATTATTATTATTACAGAGGCAAAAAAATCAAATAAATAATGCATTAAGTAAAATTGACATACAGAAAGAGTTAAGTTTGTCTTAATCTGCTTTGAATGACTGTATTTCAATATCAGTGTCGGGTCAAACAGAGCTTATGGTATGGTATAGTGTGGGATATAGTATGATTTAAGCCTAACTCTCAAGCAACCAGAAACTATATATCCCCCTGCATACCAGTTAATTGAGAGTCTATTGTAATGAAGTCTAAAAATACTATAAAATGCATTGATTGCAGGTTGTTATTTCTGCTTTCTAGCTTCTTAGGATTTTAACTTGGGGCAGTGGCACTGGATTTGGAAGAACAGTCTGTTTGGTTGCTTCTTGTGTGAGGCTTCTTCTTAAAATAGGATTTGATTTGCGATCGTTGATAGGATCTCTATGCGTTTTTGGTGCAAGAAACAGAATGCTTCAAATGCTTCCTTTTCTGAATTTCCCTTTCTGACTTCAGGGACTCCTTTTTGGAGCGAAAAGCGTGGAGGAGATAGCCATTCTGGGCGGAAATTGCGCTTTTCTTATCGGCAACATAGAAAAGGGCCTTCTAGAAAGGAGAAGGGAGAGATAGAGGATCGGCGTTTGAGATCCGCCGTCTTCCTGTTTTTGCAGAAAGATCCACTCGGTTGTGCCTAATGGGGGAATGCCTTTGACACAACAGAGGAAATGTCCTTGGGTTTTCTGCACAAGTCAGGACTGCAGCGTCTCTCGTCCCCACACAGCCCCTCATTGCCAGACTTGCTCTGCATTTGGTGATTTAATCTTTTTTCAACTGTTTTTTTTTCAATAGATCTGGTCTTGGAGGCAGCCTATTCCATGGCTGGACAGCTCTTTCCAGCAGGAAGTTCTTCCTAATGCTCGAGTGGGATCCCTTTCCCTTGCAGCTTGAATCCATAGATGCTTTCTTGCATCTGATTTTGCTATCTCTGCTTTTGCCATGTGAATTCAGCCTTGCAAGTTAAAAAACAGGGAAGGGATGATGCTCCGTATATAGTGAGTGCATTTGGGGTGGAGGTGGCACCTCTCTTTCTCTCTGGTTTCTGTCCTTTGTACTTGATTGGAGAAGCTGTGCATTGCCCCTCTCGCTTCTGCAGTCCCTTCAAGAGGTGCTGCAAAGCAACTTGCACAGTCAGCTGCACCACCAGAAGTGATGCTCAACCTGCATCCTCCCTACTTTTTTCCTTCTCTTGTTCCTCCCTTTTTCCTCTTCTTCCCTTCACTTCTCTCCTTCCCTCTTCCCTTCTGTCCTTCCTTCTTCCTTTCACACTTCTTCCTCTCTTCCCTCCTTCCCTTCACTTCTCTCCTTCATTCCTCCCTTCTTTCTCTCCTTCCCTTTCCTTCTCCTCCTTTCCATCCTTCCTTCTTCCTTTCACTCTTCTCTTCTTCCTCTCCTCCCTCCGTCCCTTCGTTTCTCTCCTTCCTCCCTTCCTCCTCTCCTTCACTTCCCTTCTCCTCTCTTCTATCCTTCCTTCTTCCTTTCACACTTCTCTTCTTCCTCTCCTCCCTCCTTCCCGTCCCTTCACTCCTTCCTTCCTCCCTTCTTTCTATCCTTCATTTCCTTTCTCCTCCCTTCTGTCCTTCCTTCTTCCTTTCACTCTTCTCTTCTTCCTCTCCTCCTCCCCTCCCCTCCCCTCCCCTCCCCTCCCCTCCCCTTCCCTTCCCTTCCCTTCCCTTCTTCCCTTCATTCCTCCTTTCTTCCTCTCCTTCCCTTCTCCTCCCTTCTGGCCTTCTTCCTTTCACTCTTCTTCCTTTTCTCCCTCCTTCCCTTTCCCCTTCATTCCTCCCTTCTTACTCTTCTTCCTTCTGTTTTTCTTCCTTCTTTTTCTCTTCCTTCTCCTATTGTTCCTCCCTTCTTCCTTCCCTTCTCACCTTCCTTCCTCCTGTCTTCCTCTCCTTCCTTTTCCTTTTCCTCCCTTCTTTCCTTCATTCTCCCTTCTTCCTCTCCTTCCCTTCCCTTTTCCTCCCTTCTGTCCTTCCTTCTTTCTTTCACTCTTCTTCCTCTCCTCCCTTCTTCCCTTCCCTTCTCCTCTTCATTTCTCCCTTCTTACTCTTCTTCCTTCTGTCCTTCCTTCTTTCTCTCTCTCTTCCTTCTGTATTGTTCCTCCCTTCTTCCTTCCCTTCCCTTCTCTCTCCTTCCTTCCTCCTGTCTTCCTCTCCTTCCTTTCCCTTCTCCTCCCTTCTGTACTTCCTTCTCTCCCTCCTCCCTTTTCCTTCTCCTCCTTTCTGTCCTTCCTTCTTCCTCTCCTCCCTCCTTCCCTTCCCTTCTTTCCTTCATTCCTCCCTTCTTCCTCTCCTTCCCTTCCCTTCTCCTTCCTTCTGACCTTCCTTCTTCCTTTCATTCTTCTTCCTCTCCTCCCTCCTTCCCTTTCCCCTTGATTCCTCCCTTCCTACTCGTCTTCCTTCTGTCTTTCCTTCTCTCATTCCTTGATCCTTCCTACCTTGTCTCCTCCTTTGCTTCATTCCCTCCCTCCCTACTTTACTCTTTTCCCTTCCCTTCTTCCTCTCCCCTCCCTCCATCCTCCCCTCCCTACTTCCTCCCCTCCCCTTGTTCCTTCTTTCTTCCTCTCCTTCCTCCTTCCCTTCCCTTCTCTCCTTCCTCTCCCTTCTCCTTTCCTTCTTTCCTTCCTTCTCCTATCCCTTGATCCTTCCTTCCTTGTCTTCTCTCTTCCCTCCTTCCCTCCTTTCCTTTCTCATCTACCCTTCCTTTCCTTCTGCCTTTCTTCCTTTCTTGTTCTGTTAGTTCCTTCCTTCTCTCTCCCTCCATCCTTCCCTTCTCCATCTTTCTCCCCTCCTCCCTTCTTCCTTTCCTCCTTCTTTCTCTCCTTCCTCCTTCCCTTCATCTTCTGTCTGTGACAAGGGCCTGAGCACCTTCTCCTGCCCAGTCTCTTGTTTTATTCAACAGGAGAGAGGGCTCCGCTGCCGCATTTCCTTTGGAGAGAGATTGACTGGCTGAATACCTGTGACGGTCCTGGATGGGGGCCATCCTCCTCTTCCTTCCCTTCCCTTCATCGCCTGCAGACCTGCTGATAAGCGGAAAAGGGAATTAACAGTCAGGGGGGCGAATACACTGCCTGCCTGCCTTCCTTTAATGGGGGAAAAGAGGAAAAGCATTGTGATCAAGGGATGCTTTCCTGCTCTTGGGCTGCTAAGGCAGCAAAAAAACCCAAAACATCATCAGCTCATGTTTGAAATGTGTAAAATGCTGGCAAATCTCATGTCTCAGAGCCGATAAACACTTCTCTTCATTCCCTCCTCACTTTTATTTATTTATTTATTTATTTGCTTCACTTTTATACCGCATATTTCAGCCCTTGACAGGCGACTCAATGCGGTTTACAGTGCAATTAAAAACACGGCAATACAACAACCGGCACTTTTTCCAAGAAATGCTTGAGCTTTAGTTGGCCTCTCACCACTTTTATTTGAGTTGCTGTTGTTCATTTATTGAAGTTGCTGTGGTTCCAGTTCTGGTGAAAAGTGAGACGTTTAGACTCCATCTACACTGCTGTATAAAATCCAGATTATCTGCTTTGAACTGGGTTATATGGCAGTGTAGACTCATATAATTCAGTTCAACTCAGATTGATCCGTTTTGATAATCTGGATTATGTGGCAGTGTAGATCCAGCCTCAGACAGCGTTTCCTTTCAAAGCCCAGAAGTCGGAATGGAATGCACTTGCTCTGTCATTTCCCTCCTTCGCAGGGTGCATCTACACAGTGGAATTCATGCAGTTTGACACCACTTCCACCACCCTGGATTCAGTGCTGTGGCATCCTGGGAGTTGTAGTTTGACAAGGTACCTCACCAAACAACAACTCCCAGGATTCCATAGCATTGGACCATGGCAGTTTTAAAGTGGCGTCAAACTGCATCAAACTCTGCAGTGTAGCCACAGATTCCTTTCCTGGTAAGGAAATGCTTTTGGAAGGAGGCCACTCATCTTCTCCTCTCAAAACACCAAGGAAGAGAGGAGGACTGCTTCTTCCAGAGCCTGCCAAATTGCCGCCTCTTAAAACTGGAATATGTTTCCAACTGCAGAAAACCCCGCCGGAGTTTGGGCTGTTTGCAGCATTCTTTTTTCTGGAACCAGGTTTGAAATTCTGGGCCAAAAGTGGTTGTTGTCGCTCTCCAGAAATCACCTTTCTTCCAGGAACCGAATGCCTGCTCTCCCTGAAGCCAAGGCAGCGTTTGAGTTGAAGGGCCCATCATGAGGGGCAAGAGGCGGTAGATGGTGGTCTTCCATGTGCCCAGATCTCTATGCCTTCTGGGTGCTGACTCAAAGGTGGAGCAGATTCAGGAGCAAAAATAGAGAGGAAAAACCTAAAAATAAGGCAGGCATTCTCTTGGGAGCACTTTGGGAAAGCGCGGTTTGCGCAGAAGAGGAGCATCAGTGTGTGAAGAAAGGCCTTGAGGGCAATGAGGAACGGCTTCTGCTCCTCGCTTTGCTGGACTTGCCTTTCTCCGTTGCCTTGCTTCATGGCAACATTGCAGTCAGGCATTGATTCAAATAAACAAGGAGGAATAAACAGAGCCATAATAAAACTAAAATGCAACCAAATGGATGTGTTAAAGCATCTTTGATATTATGATTGCATTATTAGTACTATTATTACTGCATTATTATTATTACATTATTACTACTATTATTATTTCATTATTATTACTGTTTTAAAATTATTTTTATTTATTTTTGAATAGAAATAAAGAAGGATCTTGGGGTATGGGTTTTGGGGGGAAAGGGGGTGGAAAGTTTTGGGAATGGGAAGAAATACTATCAAGGGAGGGGAAAAGTAAAAAGGGGAAGCCCTATTAGTAAAGGAAAAAATTAGGATGCTGGGGTGGAGAGGCAAAAAACAAAAGAAAACAAAAACAAAAAATGGGGGGAAGGAAGTCATGAAGATGAAAAAAATTGAAAAAAGAAAAATAAGAAAATGTTAAAAAAGAACAAAAAATAAAAAAGGAAAAAGAATTTTAAAAAAATAATAATTTTTTTTTTTTAAAAAAAGTTCTTGATTGTTGACTTCCGAATTTTTCCTGTAGAGGTTATTGAACTTTTAATTGTTAAGTTTAGTTATCGTTTCCGTCATCTGGTATTTGCGTCTTTTCCTTTTACATTCAAAAAGCATTATTATTACTGTTATTATTGCATTATTATTGCATTATTAGCAGCTCCCTATGGCGCAGTGGTTTAAACCACTGAGCTGCTAAACTTGTTGACCAAAAGGTTGCAGGTTCAAATCCGGGGAGTGGTGTGAGCTCCCACTGTTAGCCCTAGCTTCTGCCAACCTAGCAGTTTAAAAGCATGCAAACGTGAGTAGATCAATAGGTACAGCTCCGGCAGGAAGGTAACGGCGCTCCATGCAGTCATGCCAGCCACATGATCTTGGAGGGGTCTGTGGACAATGCCGGCTCTTCGGCTTAGAAATGGAGATGAGCACCAACCCCTTAGAGTCGGACATGACTGGACTTAATGTCAAAGGGGAACCTTTACCTTTATCATGTCTCCTCTTAGTCTTCTCTTCTGTAGGATAAACATACCCAGTTCTTCATAGGGATTCATGGTCACCAGACCTTCGATTATTTTAGTTTCCCCCCTCTAGACACCTTCCAGTTTGTCGATATCTCTTTTAAACTCTGGTGCCCAGAAATGGACACAGTATTCTAGATGAAGAGGTCTGACCGAAGCAGAATAGAGAGGGACCATGACTTCCTGCGATCTAGACACTACACTCCTTTGGATGCAGCCCAAAATTTGGACATCCTTTCTGGTTGTTTTACACTTCTCCTATTTTTTCCCCTGTAGGCTGGCACTGTTTGCAATTGTGCCTTTTAAGAAACTCCCATCCATCATTAACTCCCTTCTCTTTTAGTATTTCTGTCCATGGAATCATGCTCAATATTTCCTTAAATTTCCTGAAGTCAGCTCTCCTAAAGTCTAGAATGCGTATTTGACTTCTTTTAGTTTCACCCTTCCTTTGTATCACAAACTCTAGGAGCACATGGTCACTCCCACCGAAGGATCCCACCACTTCCACTCCATTGACCAGATCCTCAGTGTTGTATAGGATCAGATGCAGAATCCCCTGTTCTATTAATGGCTTTCCTCTGCCTTCATCCTAGCAGCCGCCGTGACTCAGGCTGACCTCAGGTTTGGCCGGCTTTCTCCTCCAGCCAGCCTTTGGCCGAGGGAACAAAGACGTCCAATGTGCAGAGCCTCAAAGGCTCTTTCTCCTTGCAATGCAAGCGCAGGGCGGCTCCTGCCAGGCCTGCATTCCTCCCGGCTTCTCTAGCCATCCAAAAGAGAATCCCTCCCCTCTTCCTCCCACCGCAGTACTGGATTTCAACACCAGAATATGCTGCCTGGGACTCCTTCTCTGGAGGTCTTTAAGCAGAGACTGGATGGCCATCTGTTGGTAGGGCTTGGATGGTGTCTTCCTGCAGGGCAGAAGGAAATTGAACTGAGTGGCCTTTAGAGGTCCCTTCCAACTGTAGGATTCTATAGCTATCTCATATACATATATCTATCACATCTATCATATCTATGGCTGACTGGCAGGTCATCTGTCGAGAGGGCCTGGATGGTGTCTTCCTGTCTGGCAGAAGGAAGTTGAACTGGATGACCTTTAGAGGTCCCTTCCAACTGGAGGATTCTATAGATATCACATATGCATATATCTATCTATCTGTCTATCACATCTATCATATCTATGGCTGACTGGCAGGCCATCTGTTGAGAGGGCCTGGATGGTGTCTTCCTGTCTGACAGAAGGAAGTTGGACTGAATGACCTTTAGAGCCCCCTTCCAACTTTAGAAATATATATATTCCTACACATATACATACATATGTATGTGCATATATCAATCATAGACACATGTCTATGTATTGTCGAAGGCTTTCACAGCTGGAATCACTGGGTTGTAGTTTTTTTCAGAATGTATGGCCATGTTCTAGAAGCATTCTTTCCTGACGTTTTGCCTGCATCTATGGCAGGCATCCTCAGAGGTTGTGAGGTCTGTTGGAAACTAGGAAAATGGGGTTTATATATCTGTGGAATGTTCAGGGTGGGAGAAAGAACTCGTGACTGGAGCTAGGCGTGAATGTTTCAATTGGCCACCTTGATTAGCATTTGATGGCCTGACAGTTTTTAGGTGTGGCTTGTTACTGCCTGTGGGAATCCTTTGTTGAGAGGTGATTAGTTGTTCCTGATTGTTTCTTGTCTGGAGTTCCCCTGTGTTTGAGTTTAGTTCTTTATGTACTGTTATAATTTTAGAGTTTTTTAAATACTCGTAGCCAGATTTTGTTCATTTTCGTGGTTTATTATTTGAGAACACAGAAATGCTGGACCACTCTTAACAGCAACCATGTCAGGCTACACAGAGAAGCCATTGAAATCCACAATCATGTGGACAATTTCAACATAAAGGAAGAAACCATGAAAATGAACAAAATCTGGCTACCAGTATTAAAAAGCCCACAACAACCCATATGTCTATGGCTATCACATCTATGGCTGGCAAGCCATCTATCAGGGGGGCTTGGACGGCGTCTTCTTGCCTGGCATAATAGGGTTGGACTGGATGACCCTTGGGGTTTCTTCCAATTCTATGAAATCCCTAAAGAAGGACTTGCAGAAAATCCAGTCTTGCAATAGGAGGAAGAGGAGAGAGAGTCTCTTTAAGATGGATGGATGAATGGAAGGAAGGAAGAGGGAGGGAAGAAAGGATGGAAGGAAGAGGGAGGGAGGGAAGGAAAGAAAGGAAAAAGAAGAGAGGAAAGGAAGAGAAGGAAAGAAGATGGAGAGAAAGAAGGAAGAGGGGGGGAAGAAAGAAGGAACGAAGGATAGCACACAGAGCTTTTATGTCTGAAGCAATCTGCCTCTGCAGCTGGTGATTACTCTTTTCAAATTTCCAAGCCTTTATGACAATACTTTGGGCAGCGGTTGCCTGTGTTGCCATGGTGAAATGGGTTTTGGTTAAATAAAGTGAGTGGTACAGCGTGACAGTTGCCCGCTCTCATGCCTTAATGGATATACCTTGCCCACCCCTCTTTTGGATGATTGCAAAAATCGTTTTTCTCGGTAGAATGTATTCCTCTCCAAGTCACCAAAATCTAGGAGGAGAGAGGGTTGCTGAATGTACAGCCTGGCACTGAGAAAGCATCGGAATTGCATGGGAGCGTCTTCCAAAATCAGCAAGCGATATCTGTCAGGTCCAGGAGCCAATTGTGGGGATGGTTTGGATTGGAAGAAAGGAAGGAAAGAAAGAAGGAGGGAGGAACACCTGAAAGTCTTGCTTTTTCCTTCTGCTGAGTTGCGTCCTTAATCAAATGCACTGGAGCAAGGAGCTGCAGCGAGGTCAAGGAAAGAGTCAAACCTCTTTCTGGAGCTGAAGACAATCGATCTGGAAATGTCCTTGGTTTGTCCTTGCCCTAAAAATCCTCCCATCTCTCTGGGAAGTGCTCCGTGCCAGGCTCTGTTCCTGCAATGGACCCTCTTTACTTGGCGGTCGTTCACTTTCAAAGGGATGTGGCAAACGGAAGACATGCTAATTGGTAGATCCCACTCAACACTTGCAAATTGGGCTTGCTAATTGCACCCCTTTACACTTGTTAACAAACAATGGTTCTCTCTTCCACCTTGGACATTATTTCACAGGTATATTATATACCCCACTTGCTTGACTACCATCATATCCACTGAAGATGCCAGCCACAGGTGCAGGTGAAACAAAAGAAAGGAGAAAATGCTGCTAGAACATGTCGACCGTATGGCCTGGAAAACACACGACAACACTCTTCCCCAAAGGCGTACCGAAATGAAACAAAAAAATTGGAAAAGATTTCTTGATTCTGGCTAATTTTTCATTCGTTTTCCGACTGTTTGTTTGTTTTGCAAGCAGCAATTTCTCCATGATGGGGGGCAATGGGGCTGAGCCGTGAGCACATCTTGATTCTCAGCCAATCACAGGGCTGGTTCCGTCCATTCTACTCCCTTATTGTGGTGCACACTGTTTTGGACTTCAAATCCCAGAAATCCCTCTTGTAGTTTTAAAAAAATGTTATTGGTAAAAACTTCTAAAAATACCCAAAAAATCAGTGGATTAGCGAAATGTTCTGAAACTTAGGGGGAGCTTCTGGCCATTAATGTGTCCACAAATGTGCCGTGTTTCATCCTGTTGTTGTTGTTCATTTGTTTAGTTGCTTCTGACTTTTTGTGACTTCCTGGACCAGTCTACACCAGAGCTCCCTGTCGGCTGTCACCACCCCCCAGCTCCTTCAAGGTCAAGCCAGTCACCTCAAGGATACCATCCATCCACCTTGCCCTTGCTCGGCCCCTCTTCCTTTTTCCTTCCTTTTCCCCAGCATAATTGTCTTCTCTAAGCTTTCCTGTCTTCTCATGATGTGGCCAAAATACTTCATCTTTGCCTCTACTATTCTTCCCTCCAATGAGCAGTCGGGCTTTATTTCCTGAAGTATGGACTGGTTGGATCTTCTTGCGGTCCAAGGCAATCTCAGAACTTTCCTCCACCATAGTTCAAAAGCATCTATTTTCCTTCCCTCAGCCTTCCCTATGGTCCAGCTCTCACATCCATAGGTTACTACAGGGAATACCATTCCTTTTACTATCCAGATCTTCATTGCCTATTTCATTCTGGTAGCCATAAAAATGATGGGAAAATGAGCATCTAAAGGTTTTCTCACATGGACCGAATCTTACCGAAATGAAAACAGAACCCGATGTTAAGAATCCGAACTGCCCCTTCCCGAATCTTCCCGAAAACACACAAAATTCAAATGAAAGCAGCACACCCTTAGTTTCCACTGAAGACAGTTTGGCTCTCGGAGGCCTGTGGCCTTTCACCATTTGCTTTTTCCTGTCCATTCCAGTTCTTGGAGGAAGCAGGGAGACAGGCTCCTTGTCCTCTGATGATTTCTCTCTGCCTCCGGCCAAAAAGCAAAGGAACGCAGGATATGTCCTTGTGCCTGTTTGTAGACGGAAGACGTGGCCTGCTTTTGGGGAGAGGAGGCTTGTTTTGGTCGGGTTCTTCTCGGCCCCTTTGCGCTTCATCACTTGTAGTAAACATCAACGTCTCTCCTTGCCGTTCCTTTTCAGTTTTCAGGTCCAGATTTGTCTCCGAGCGACTTGCCCCACTAGAGACGAGCGCATCATTTGCAATGCAAGTGGCACCCAGCTTTGTCTCTCTCTCTCTCCCCCTCTCTCCGTCTCTCTCTCGCTTGCCCCTAATTGGAAAGCGGCTCTTCTGCATGCAGATGGAATGCGGAATGGCTCTGGACCCGTTGATCACAATTAGTCCGAACTGGTAGCATGAGTGTGCACACAAGTGCGTGAGTGAGTGGCGCTTCTATTTATGCAGAGGGTGGATTTGTGCATGACTGATGCATGTTCACATACCCCATTACCTCTTTTAGGGATCTCGTTACGGGCAAAAACGATGGATGCTCGGGAGAGGGAGGAAAACGGCACCAAAATAAATGCCGTCCTGCGCTGCAAGTAAATGCTTTGGTTATCAATAGTTAATCACTCTGGAGCAGAAGGGGGGCTTTGGGGGAAGCAAAGCACTTAGCTCCTCGCTCTCTTCGGTGGGCATCCTCTGCGGAAATGCGCTCCGAGGTTTCCTAGGCTGCCCATTATTGAGACAATAAAGAGGAAGAATAAATTGGAGTGCACCTGCTATCAAGACCTGGCCTCTGGAGGGTTCCTGAATCAAAATCAGGGTTCAGATAATCATAATATCGGTGCCCTTTTATAAATTGCATCTTTGAGCGGGGATTAGCCCATGTTTCCATGGCTACAGTGGGGACCCTGGAAGGAAGGTTTGGGGCACTGCTGCTGCCATAAAGGTGGAGAGGAGGCATGAAAGGAGCCATGTTTGAACATTTGAAAGGATGTCATAAGGAAGAGGGAGCAGACCTTGTTTCCTGTTTCCCTGGAGACTAGGACTCAATGGAGCCATGGTTCAAATGACAGGGAAGGAGATCCTTCCTGAACATCAGGAAGAACTTCCTGACTATAAGAAGAGTTGTCCAACAGTGGAACGAGTCTTTGCCTCTGAGTCCAGTGGAGGCTCCTTTCTTGGAGGCTTTTAAACAGAGGCTAGGTGACCATGATTCATAGGTACATTGATTGGGCTTCTCCTGCCTGGCAGAAAGGGGTTGGACTAGATGGCCCTTGGAGTGTCCTTCAACCCCATGATTCTATGTTGGTGTTTCTCAACCTTCCTAATGCTGCAACCCCTTAATACAGTTCCTCATGTTGTGGACTCAAAACAGTGATGGATCTGGACCAAACTTGGCACAAATACTCAATGTGAACACTGAGAATTTGGGGAAAATAGACCTTAACATTTGGGAGTTGTAGTTGCTGGGATTTGTAGTTCACCTACAATCAAAGAGCATTCTGAACCCCACCAACGATAGAATTGGGCCAAAATTCCCACACAGAACCCCCATGTCCAACAAAAAATACTGTATTTTCTGATAATCTTTGGCGATCCCTCTGACACTCCCTTGTTGTCGAGCAATTTAGAGTGGCTGTGGATAGCGAGATCCAAGCCATTGTGGGTTGCCTGGTGAGAAGAGAAGCCAGTGTTCCAGAATAAATCTCACCAAGTTGAAGAGAAGGCCACCGAGGTTTTTATTTCATTCCAGCTGGAAAGGATGATGATTGCAGTAGCTTGCCAACAAAATCGACATGCCCATTAGGCAGAGAGATACAATATTTATAACCTTCAGATTCAAAAGTTTCCATGCCCACCAACCCCCCCCCCCCCCGAGCTGGCTTTGTTATGATTGGCTGTGACGTCAGCAAGCCAGCAGGAGAGTTAATGGTGGCCTGAGCCCTTCTTTGGCCACTCAGCCAATGAAGGGGAAGGAAGGCGGGCAACAGGGAAACCAATGAAGAAATGTTTAGTTGTCAGGATTAGGGTGACCAGTGTTTGCCAAATGACCCAACGATAGCTTAAGCCCTCAAGTCAGATCAGAGTTATTGTTTTAGTCCTTTGAATCATCATTTTTCGTCTAGCCCCAAAGGGCTAGATCCTTTGTCTTATTGTCCTGGGATATGGAGTTCATAGATGTAGTTTGAGATTGGTTTTGGCCGGATGGGATTGACACAATGGAAAGGCTATGGTGAAATTCCTGGTTCCTCACAGATAGAAAGACACCCTTTGTGTTGAGTAATTTAAATGTCCACGACTCGTATCATCCCAGATGGTCTGGCTTTGCCCTCTGAAGCCTGATCTGATAAGAGCAATTTATTCTTATTGTCCATGCAAGTGGGCTTGGTGAAACCTTTTATTAAGGGATTACCAGCACAGGAGTCGTGAAGGGAATTCCAGAACCATGAGAGTTGCTGGTTTTATGAAACAGTGGCTTTTTCCTTTATATTTTCATATAGAGGATGGGGAATGGGGCAAGGGAACATACAAGAAATTCATAGGAAGAGAGGGGTAATCATTCAGGGTCTAAGGGAAAGTCACGTCAACCCCCCAAAGTCCATAAAAGTTCAGAAAGTTTGGATTACAGGGGTGTTGCCATGTGGGGCCATGGAAAAAGCCTTGGGTTCCCACATGGGGGAGAGATAGGGAATTATGGGATCATTCCAGCCTGGTGTCCTTGGCAAAACTATGAATTCCCTGATTTTGAAGTATCTTTTACGGAGTCCTGGGGGTCACCTCTGATCACACCCTCATGATCCCCCCAGGGGTCTTAGCCCCCAGGTTGAGAACTGCTGTTCTATGTAATTGATAACAAATAACATCACCATCAGGGTCAGCTGATTTTGTCCATGAGAAACTCCTTAGAAAGCCACCTGCTTTGTGGTTTTTCTTCTTTGTGACTTGGCTGCCTGTGTTTTGCTCCCTTTGCGCACAGAGACGTACACAAAACACTGCGGTTGCTCTGTTCTCCAAAGTACCACCATGTGTTTCATTCCTTGGCTGCTGATCTTTTTGGGGCTGTGGCACAAAAATGGCTGCTGTCATCTTTATTGAAGACGACTCTATGTAAACGCCAGCTGCTGAGTGTAGGAGCAGCAGACGGGGAGGTTTCCCCATGGCCATGTTTGATTTCTGCAGATACATTTTCCTCCTTCCTTTCCCCCTTCTTCTCTCTCTCTGAGTCTCTTTTTCTCTCCCTCTCTTCCTCGCTTTGTCTTGCCAGACCATAATAGTCCTGGGATCCTTAAGGTAGATGCCAAGCACTCGTTAATAGCCAGGCCTTTGGTGTCACGCTGCTTGCCACAGGTGACCGGAGCCATTTGCAAAGGGCTTATTTTATGGACTGTGACTAACAAAACTTTCCCAATTTCTGGAACTTCTATCTTCCGTTGTTGCCCTAAAGGTTCTTTCTGCCTCTGAGGTACTACAGAATCCCCAACTTTCAGTTTCCCAGTAGATAAACCATTCCAGGGCCTCCTGGTGGTGCAGCGGGTTAAACCGCTGAGCTGCTGAACTTGCTAACTGAAAAGTAAGCGGTTTGAATCCAGGGAGCGGGGTGAGCTTGCACTGTCCCAGCTTCTGCCAACCTAACAGTTCAAAAACATGCAAATGTGAGTAGATCAAGAGGTACCACTTCTGCGGGAAAGTAACGGCACTCCTTTCAGTCATGACTTTGGAGGTGTCTATGGACAATGCTGGCTCTTCAGCTTAGAAATGGAGATGAGCACCACCCAAGTTGTACATGACTAGACCTAATGTCAAGGGAAACCTTTATCTTTACCTTAAACCATCTCAGTGATACCTCCAGATATTCTTGAGGTTCTGAGTCATGCGTTGTTGAGGGATATACAAACAATGGGTGCCTTTGCAACCCAGATGAGCGGACCACATGGTTTGCATATGCCCTTGGATGCCACACTTCCAGTTTCCCCAATTTCTTCATCGCAGGCTGCCTTCCAAACCAGGTGCTAGTGACAAGGAACGTAGAGAACAATGTGTTTCATGGTTCATCACCTCATGGAGAAGAACTTCATTTATTTATTTAGGGTGGATTGCAATGCACATATACATGGCAAACATTCAATGCCATTTAGACATACAACATATATAGACAGATACAGAGGCAATTTAACATTCCAGCTTTTCTGGCTTCATGAGGGTATGCTCTATTCCGACAACAGGGGGAGCTCCTGCTTCATCATCCACTTATGTAACTTGAGTCCTTTGATGGAGTACTTCCTCATTCTTCTGCACACTGCTGGCATTGTAAATTAGTTAAGAAAGCCTCCCCACATAAAGCGGTACCTAAATTTCCTACTTGATAGATGCAACTGTCTTTCGGGCTGCATAGGTCAACAGTAAGCTAGACTATTAACGGTCAGCAGGCCTGTAGCCAGGATTTTGATTTGGGGGGGGGGGGGGTTCAGGGTGGGGGCTGAGTTTCGGGGGGGCTGAGTCAGAGTTAAAGAGGGCCTACCCTAGCAAACCTTTTGTATCATTACCCCAATACCCCTATGCATATGGGATATATTGAGTATGGTGATCAAATCATGATATGAATAAACATAACAGTTTAAATAATGCACCAGTAAGGCCTTTTCGCGAACCACCATGAGAATTTGGGGGGGGGGGGTGAAGCCCTTCAAACCCCCCCCCCCCCCCCCCGGCTACATGCCTGATGGTCAGGAGTTTATTCCGACCCGGGCTGGCTTCGAACTCATGACCTCTCGGTCAGTAGTGGTTTAATGCAGCTAGCTACTAACTAGCTGCACCACAGCTTTCATGGAGACCCCTTCCCACTGGGGACTTGCCTGGCTCCATCTCTGCCTCAAGTCATGCAAGTCTTTACCCACTGTCTTCTTTCAGTGGTGACTGCTGTCCTTTTCTCCCCCTTTGTTGTGTTTGTCAGTGGTTTCAATTCAATACTTGGTTTAAATAGGATGGCTTTCAAAATTTCCCTTTAATGTTAGAACTTTGTGCTTTCTAGCTATGCATATTTGTGTGTGTGTGTGTGTTTGCGTTGCATGCCTCTTTGGGTCCTGCATGGAGAAAGGTGCACTGAAGAGACCCCTTTGTGCAGGGAAGGCAACTCAAAGTCTTGCAGATATCTCATTTAGGAGGTGATTATGCTGACCCTTTGGGGTCTCATTGGTTCTTGGGGGATGAAGTGGAGTAGCGGAAGATATGCGGAGGGGGGACCCAGGCCCACTTTAGCTTTGGGAAATGTCCCGATCCAAGAGAGGTCTAGGGAAGGACTCCGGTGCTGGTGTGTGCTGGCAGGCAATTCTGGAAGATGTCAGAGGTTTTATACCAAACCTGGGCAAACTTGGACCCTCCAGGTGTTTTGGACCTCAACTCCCGCCATTCCTCACAGCCTCAGGGGCCTGAGGCTGTTAGTAATGGTGGGAGTTGAAGTCCAAAACACCTGGAGGGCCCAAGTTTGCCCAGGCCTGTTTTATACCATAATAAAACACCTGATTGTGTGGAAGGTACTCTAAGGACTCCAGTTATGAAACCAGATACCCTCAAATTGGTGTAATGGACTTCTGCAGGAACAATACAGAGACAATCCAGGTAGAAGAGAGAAGTCCAATTAAATGAGAATTCCAATCGGTGAAACAAAAGGAAAGAAATCCCATGCAGCCAGCTAGAGCATCATAAGGTTGCCCTTGACATTAAGTTTAGTTGTGTCCGACTCTGGGGGGTGGTGCACATCTCCATTTTGAAGCCAAAGATCCAGCGTCGTCCATACATGCCTCAAAGGTCATGTGGCCGGCATGACTGCATGAAGCGCTATTACCTTTCTGCCGGAGTGGTACCTATTGATCTAGGAGCCCCCGGTGGCGCAGTGGGTTAAACCCCTGTGCTGACAGGACTGAAGACCGACAGGTCGCAGGTTCAAATCCGGGGAGAGGCGGATAAGTTCCTCTATCAGCCCCAGCTTCTCATACAGGGACATGAGAGAAGCCTCTCACAAGGATGATAAAAAAAAATCAAATAATCCGGGCATCCCCTGGGCAACGTCCTTGCAGATGGCCAATTCTCTCACACCAGAAGTGATTTGCAGTTTCTCAAGTCGTTCCTGACACGACAAAAACAAACAAACAATTGATCTGCTCACATTTGTTTGTTTTCAAACTATTAGGTTGGCAGAAGCTGGGGCTAACAACGGGAGCTCACCCCACTCTCCACATTTGAATTGCCAACTTTTCAGTCAGCAATTTCAGCAGCTCAGTGATTTAACCTGCTGTGCCACCGAGTACTCCCCGGTGCATCATGCAAAAGGGTAAAAACGAACACAAAGTTACTACCAGGTTGGCATTCAAACACACACTGATCGAGAACAAAGAAAGAACAACTTTTAGTTCTCCTTCAAAGGAAATGGAGCATGGGCTACAGTCACATACACCATGGAAAAGGGGGCATGCAGATGGGATTGGGGGTCATAAAAACAAACAGGAAAAAATCTGCAAGGTTCTAATTCTCCAAGACACGATTCTAAAGTGCCAACGAATCTAATGTGCACCTCACTTTTGGCTGTGCAGTTGAGTCAGAAAAAAAGGTGAGCATTAGATTCAAATCAATATGATATTACTCTTTGGGGCAACAATTCATGTGACCACAGGCTGCTTTAACAGGGGGGTGGGATTCTGTGCCCCACGGTCCATGGGAGCCATGTTTCCCTCGATGCCTGTGAGAGAAACAGATTTCATGAGTTCATTAGCAGACTGTTTCTGCAGGTTTTACTTGATGTCACTGCAGATGTGCAAAGTGTCTATAGTCTTTTTTAAAAAGAGTACACAAAGTGAGCAAATCTTTTGGGAGTCTTGGGATTTCCTTGCTACGCCCTTCGTTTTGTTTTCCGTGGAGCTTTTGTGTCTCCATTTGTGCTGCGTAACATGAGGTTTGGCAAAAAGGGGGCTGGGGAGGGGGTTCCTCTTTGTTGTCTTCACAGTGCCGCCGTTGCTGCCGCTTTTACCTTTGCTGCTTCTTTCTCTAAACAGAGTAATTGGTTTAAACTTGTTTGGATTTTTTTCCCCCTGGTGCTTTTCTTTTTTTGATGCAGCTGCCTCAGCAGGGCTTCAGCTACAATAGGGCTGATAAATGCTTTGCGCAGCAAATGGGAGCCTCGTTGCAAATCGGAGAGGGGTTTTTTTCCCCCCCTCCTGCTCCGAATTGCTCCAGGTGGAAAATTTAAATGAGCAGGAAGCACAAGACTAGAGCCATTCAGAATAAATCAATAGGAAAATCTATCAACATAATTGAAACGATGGGAAGGAGGACTGTGGAGCTCGGAAGCCGGAGACAGAGCGCAGGGGTGTGCCCTCGGCTAGGAATGTGTAGGTTTGTAAGGTGTGTTGTTTTTAAGATTGTGAGTTGCCTTTGATCTCAGTCCAGAGGGGGAAAAATGGGGTATAAAGAGATAATATTATGCTTCGGAACCTACCTATCTTCGTGACTGCATCACTTTCTACGAACTGGTGTGGGCTCTGAGATCGAGAGGGAGGCCCTACTCTCGGTCCCACCACCATCTCAAGGCATTGGCATGCTGGCTGATATCTGAACAGATAATATGACAACCCTTGTGGCTTTTCTAAGGGACCCATAATGCGTTCCCTGTAACTTTCCCAGGGATTTGTAAAAGGATTATGCTAAATGTGTGGCCATCCCCTGAGGTCCAGGGTCTGGGGAAAGGTTGGGCAACATTTCAGGGAGAAGTTCATTGAAGGTTAGCTTAGAATTAAGGATGAGGTTGATGCGTGCATATTGTCTGTCCCAATGAAGCTCTGGTCTCTGGGATTCATCATTTTTGGGGTCTGGTTTTCAACAACAGATGGATGGAATGTCTGACTTGGCCATGGTAGTCCACACTCTGGTTACATCCCATATAGACTACTGCGATGTGCTCTATGTGGGGCTGCCTTTGAAGATTGTTCAAAAGCTTCAAATGATCCAACGGGCAGCAGGCAGGTTGTTAACAGGAGTGGCGCTCAGGGAGCACACAACTCCTCTGCTGTGCCAGCTCCACTGATTGCCAGTTTGCTACTGGGCACAATTCAAAGTGCTGGCTTTAGACTTTAAAGCCCTAAACTTTAAAGTTTACCTGTCTGAACGCATCTCTCCCTAAGAACCATTTAGGCACTTAAGATCATCTGGTGAGGCCCTGCTCTTAGTCCTGCCCCCTTCAAAGATGCGATTGGCAGGATCAAGAGACAGGGCCTTCTCAGTGGTAGCCCCTCGGCTATGGAACGCCCTCCCTAGGGATATTAGATCGGCCCCCTCCCTCCTAACATTTCGAAAGAGAGTCAAAAGCTGGCTGTTTGAGCAGGCATTTGTAGACACAGTGTAACAGACTAATTGAGATCCATGGAACAATTGGACGATGCGATGGAAAAACGATTTTAGTGATGAGACGCTGAGGACTTGTGTTTTATGGTTTTTATTTATTTTTTTGCTTTTATATGGTTTATGTTACATGTAATGTTTTTAACTGTATTTATGTTGTTTGGTGGCATTGACTGCCAACTGTAAACCACCTCAAGTCACCTCCGGGTTGAAAGGGGTGGTATATAAATATGGTAAATAAATAAATAAATAATAGCAAGTAGGCACATTCAAGCTGAGGATGCGTATAAAGATGAGAGATTTTGGATAACCTCTGAGGAGAGGGAATTTTACAAGAGGATTGTGAGAGACAAAGAAAGAGAAGACCTGACAAACCAAGAGAGCGAAAGAGAAATGAAAAGCCCGAGATTTAAGTCCAACCCAGTGGATTACAACCTACAGACCTTGACACTTTGGAGGAGATGGAGAACGCTGAGGAAGATTAATTATGGAGTTGAAATGTTACTCAAATAATATTAACGGGCTTAACTCCCCCAATAAACAAAAAAGATTCTTCAACCAAATCAAAAAAAGTAAATTTGATGTTGTGGCACTACAACAAGCTTTCCATTTTTGATGATGACATGTTCCAACAAGATCAAGGTACAGCTACCAACTGTTGAGTGAACCCTGTTGACGAGAAACTGTTTGATCAATGGGTAGGCTTGTTTGCGACTAGCAAAATAGGACTCATGGCTTGGTGCTCCTTGTTTCCCTTCATATACAAAGAAAATGGCAACATTTCTGTGGTTGTTATTGTTGAGCATATTGAGCAAGGATGGAATTGGAGTGGCTGCTGCCTTTGTAGCCATGTAATTTAGCAATACATTGTATAGAAAATGTCTGATAATGATACAAGATATTATGTAGGTCAATACAGGATATTATGACCTTAAAGCCGACCTGGTTGCCCCTGTCATGGACGGACAGTCAAGTTAAGGTGCTGGTTGCTTCCAGCGCCTCAATTGTGTCCTTCTATAACCTCCATAGAACCATCAAACTGCTCAGTTGCAGGTAAACTGTGATCTGGTTTCCCTTTGACATCAGGATTGTCAAGAACTTCCTTACAGTGTGTAATAGAAGCCTCTTTCTTCCTGCTGTGGAAAGCAGTTTGGATTGTCTGGCACACAGAGCTCCTTGGCGTCTCCCGCCACAGCCCATCCCGAAGCACCTGCACATTCAGCCAAGCAATGGCCTTTTTTCCAGTTTGTGAGGGGGTTCTTGTGTTGGAGACCATAACCATGCATGTGGAATTCCCTATTAGTTGCATGCGGAATTGCTCTTAGTTGAAAAGGTACAGATTAACAGGCCTGGTTCTTGTTGCATGTGGTTACTTCACCCCTCCCTTTCTCCCTGGAGTCAAAGAGGCATCACTGACTGTGACTTGGGCTGCATATTGAAAGCCAATTGGTCTCTTTATTCCACAGTCCTCTTACCAAGACCCCGTAAGGCAGGGGTCCACAAACTTTGTAAACAGAGGGCCAGGTCACAGTCCCGCAAACTGTTGGAGGGCCGGGTTATAATTTGAAAAAAAAAAATGAATGAATTCCTATGCACACTGCACATATCTTATTTGTAGTGCAAAAAAACACTTTAAAACAATACAATAATTAAAATGAAGAACAATTTTAACAAATATAAACTTATTAGTATTTCAATTGGAAGTGTGGGCCTGCTTTTGGCTGGTGAGATAGGATTGTTGTTGTTTGCTTTCAAGTCATTTCAGACTTAGGTTGACCCTGAGCGAGGGCCGGGTAAATGACCTTGGAGGGCCGTATCCGGCCCCTGGGCCTTAGTTTGAGGACCCCTGCCGTAAGGGATAGAGAAAGTGCTTCGATGTAAGACAGATCCATTTTGGGGTTACTGAGTGGGACATTACTTTCTTTCCACCTTACCTTAAGAAGCTGAATCTGTGTGTTATTAAGCACAACTGCGAGTCCAGGTGTTTATAGTTTGGCCTAAATTTGGTTCTTTGGCTGCTAGTCTGTGTGAATCTGAGAAGGAGGGTGATGTTTATGTTGGGGCTCTCTGTCGTTCCCTCTTATTAATTAATTAGCCCAAAAACCTTCAGAGTTTTTAATGCAATCACTCTGGAAGCCAAGGAGATCATTACAACAAGTTTATTTGATCAAGTCGCCTTGCTGGGTGGAGAGTGCCACATTGAATTGGGGTGCATTTTAGTTTTGTAATCAGCACCTTTTAACATGCGCATAGTTCAGTGAACTTTTCTCTTCCTTTGTTTTCTCTTATCAGTAGACACAAGGATTTCGCATCAGTTCTCCCCGCTTTCTGCTGAGCTCTGTTTTGACTAATATTTTCCCCTTCAAGGCCCTCTTCTTTCTCTCTTCAGCCCTCCCCCATCATTACAGGTCATAAAACCCTTTGGACTTTCTTTTCTTTTTTTGGTTCTTTCAATCCCTGCTACTCCACACCACATGTGAGAATTTGTCTGAACTTTATTTTGGCTGGTAATTTTATTTTCCCTAACTCTAGCCCAGGCATGGGCAAACTTCGACCCTACAGGTGTTTTGGACTTCAACTCCCACAATTCCACAATTCCAACTGTAAGGAATTGTGGGAGTTGAAGTACCTGGAGGGCTGAAGTTTGCCCATGCCTGCTCTAGCCCATTCATTTATGTCCTCTGTTTCCATCCTTAGTGAATTACTAAAGGAGATCTCATATTTTTAAATACGCAAATAGTTATTGGACCCATCAACTTCCTTACCTTCCAAGTGCATGAAGAAGCCTCCAAAGAGAGACATATATATGCACATGTGCCATGCTCCGAGTGGAGAAGAGGCACCTGTTTCCACCTGAGAGGAGGAGAGGCAATGTCTCCTCATCCACTGGAGGGATACGGCTTGTTCAGGTCTGGAAAATCAAGAACCCAGATGAAGCAAAAAGTGAAAAAGCAAAAAGCATGGCCAATGCGTTGGTGGGAGTGGAGGAGGCTGGTCCCGGAGGGTGCAAAGCCCCAGTTTGATTTGTTCAGCCCGAAATAACCACCAGACCGTTTGGGGGATGATGGGCTGGAGGAAGATTGGATTGGACAGGTTCCTCGGCGGATATCCATCAACGCGCTGGCCTCAGAAATTCTTTATGCCTTTGAAAGGGCAACATCTGGTTCTGGCGTCTGCTTCGCGGAGATGATTTCTGAGCTGATCCTGACAGTCAAGAACATCAGGAAGTTAAAAATAGGAACCGTCAGGCGGGCTTTTCTCCCCAAGGACTCCTTGTGGGTCCCCTTTGCGTGTCGAGAGGGAGCCTCACTATTCTTCTTTGGCTGGATTCAGAAAGGATAATGAAAATTATCACAGATAAAAGTAACCGCTGAGTTGGACCTGTAAAGAGACAGAACCCCCGACACATCACAAATTGACATTTGTCCAGGAGCAGGAAACGGAACCAACAAAATCTTTTTGAATTGCATGTGACATATCTCAAGTGCAATAAAAAGTGTGAACAAAGAATGTTTTGGCATCCCTCCCACTTACCTTATTAATCCTCATGCATCACAATGAGATATTTTACTCTCACAGGATCATGTGTTATTGAAAGATTCACACGGAACTCGCAATATAAACAGAAATCGGTACCTTCTTTGAACCCTCTCCAAGCAGAGCAGTCACTTGCTTCCTGGGGTCGCATTTTGTTGCAGAATTCACACAGAACTACACTTACAAGGCAATAATGTATAGTATTGTCTCCTTGAGAGCTTTGGGCATTTATCATGTACGGTTGGCTGTGTGTTTGTTTACAGAGGGGAAGCCTTTGTATTGATGCATTCTTTTGCAAACAAAAAAAAAATCTTCCTTCATGAGATTTTAAAGGCAAAACACAGGTGAAACCACAGAAAATATCTGAACAAGTCGTGAGTGTGTATTGAGAATTGCTTTTGGCAATTCAGTGGAATTCTTGGTAGGTTCAGGAAATGAAGGAAACATACCTTAAACCCCATCTCTGGTCATATGCTGGGATTTCAGTGGGTTCAGAAAATACCCCAAACCTAATCAATGAAAAAATCCTGATACTTCCTATTTAAAGTCAGAGATAAAAAGTGAGCACCCTCGTTCTCCATGATAGCATTTTGAGAAACCAGTATTCGTCTGCATTGTAATAAGAGCAGCTTCCTGCTCTGGCCTTTTCCTTCAGAAATGTGGCAAATGGGCAATGCTGATTAAGGAGAAATCCTTGATGAGTTTCAAGAAAGAATTATTGATCCTGTTTTTATAGCAAAGGTGGGGGCAAACTTCAACGACTGGATTTCTGATTTAGAGGAGTGTAATCAAAGTAGAAGTGTGGACATATAATGTCACCGAAAGGGACTAGGAAAACAAGACGTAAAAATCAACAAGCAATGAATTTGAGGTCTGTAGATTAATCTCAGTTGTATATTTAGAACAGGCATGGTCAAACTTTGTCCTTCTAGGAGTTTTGGACTTCAACTCCCACAATTCCTAGCAGTCTCAGGCCCCTTCCTTTTTCCAGTGTGCCAATTACCACTGGGACCACCTCTAGTGGCTTGTGCCAGAGTCTTTAAATCCTCGTATTGTGTAAACCAACTTATCATAATATAAGTTATGATAGCTTAAGCGTCTGAGGGGGAAAGGAAGGGGCCTGAGGCTGCTAGGAATTGTGGGAGTTGAAGTCCAAAACTCCTAGAAGGACAAAGTTTGACCATGCTTAATTTAGAATTTATTTATTAGTATGAGTTGTGATAGTCTTAGATAGGGTTGTGTTAGTTGTTGTAGTTCAGTTATATATATTATGATAAGTTGGTTTACACAATACGAGGATTTAAAGACTCTGGCACAAGCCAGTAGAGGTGGTCCCAGTGGTAATCGGCACACTGGGTGCAGTGCCTAAAGACCTTGGTCTGCACTTAAAAACAGTTGGCACTGACAAAATCACCATCTGTCAGCTACAAAAGGCCACCCGACTTGGATCTGCACGCATTATTTGCCGATACATCACATAGTCCTAGACACTTGTGAAGTGTCCGGCATGTGATCCAATACAACAGCTAGCAGAGTGGTCTTGTTTGCTGTGTACTAATCTTGTTGTGTGTCAAATAATAATAATAATAGTAATAATAATAATAATAATAATAATAATGCAAGAAGAACAACAACTAAATGTAGCAATCTACAGGTTTTGCAGTGGCTGCCTAGGGCTTCTATGTCTGAAAGTGTGGAATCCATCCTTGGGTTTTCTTCCTGGGCTTCAGCACCTTGGAGAGGCCCTTTCGCATCCAGAATAAAACAGAGAGGACTGAATGGCTGCCTTTGGGTCTCTGGTAGCACTTGCTTTGCCACACATTGTACCAATGGCAGCTAACCTTGGATAGGGCCCAGCCTTCCTTCGTGATGTTTAACAAACTGACGGGTGCAAGCGCATTGCCACTGTAGTGCGGAAGCGCTGTCTCCCGGAGGCCTCCTTGTGTGGGAACCTTTCCTGGCACGGAGCGCGACCCATTCCCTTGCCCAGGGCTCTGCGTTGGCATATTGTCCTCAGCCGTTAGCTGTGATGCAGGACCCCTTTGCCTCCCTTCCTCAAAGGAAGGAGGTGTGAGCTTGATGCCAGTTGCAGTTATTATTCAAAGGAGACATCACCGGCAGGGAGACACATCCATCTTGGGAGCGATGCGCCGTGTGCCGTGCACTCCTTCCTTGTGTGCTTGGAATGCAAACATCAGGCCTGATTGGAATATAGAAACTAGGGATTTGCAGTCACTGAGCCTCAACACTTTTGTTCTCCTGCATTTGCAAACCCCTTTACTTCCCAGCCCAGAGGTCTCCTCCAAAGTGAGTCTGTTTCCGCCTCCAAAAGTGAATCTCCCCCTGCCTCTCCTTGGCCCACATTGATGTGGAAGAGCTTTGGGCCCATGGGGCACACTGGCTGGCCTGCCTGGGGATGCAAAGTCACCTTCTGTGACAAAAGTGGTTAGCGTTGGGAGAGGAGGTCCATGCAGTGACCCCAAAAGTGGTGGAGACAGGCATCTCCTGAGGCTGAGCCTGAAAGGAGGCTCTGCAGGGATGCCTTCTGCCAGAATGGTATTGACAAGGCAGGCAGCAGCAGGAACGAATGAATGAAAGCATGCATGGAGGAGACCACACAAGAGGCCATAACACCCAACAGGGAAAGCTGTCCCAGTTGAATGTCTTCCTGCTGTAAAGGAGGAAAAATGATGCAGCCTTTCGTGACATGCTTACTTGAATCTAATGTTTACCCTTTTGCGCTAAATGATCCTCCCAAAATTAGGGTGCACATTATTTGTTTATCTATTTACCGTATTTCTATCCCATCACTTCTCAACCCCCGAAGGGGGACTCAGGACGGCTTACAATGGGCACCGTTACGATGCCACTACACAGCAATTACAATCATAAAACCACAATTGAACATAAGTCATAGTTTAAAAAATACATAAGCAATCATTAAAATTGTAAAACAATCCCATCAGCCATATCGCCATTCCAGTCAATGTCCTTCTAAAGTGCTGCTTGCGTCTATTGTCTGAAAGCCTGGTCCCAAAACCATGATTTTAATTTCTTTCAGAAAGCCAGGAGGGAGGGAGCCAATCTTACCTTAATCGGGAATGTGTTCCATAATAATAATAATAATAATAATAATAATAATAATAATAATAATAATAATTATTATTGTTGTTGTTGTTGTTATTGTTATTGTTATTATTACAGAGAATGAACACGCCAAAGTCCTCTGGGACTTCTGGATTCAGACAGAGAGTTTTGGAGCATAATACTCCTGACTTCACAATCATATTAAAAAACAAAGTATGGATCGTCAATGTCACAATCCCAGGTGACAACAGGATTGCAGAGAAACAACTGGAAAAGCTGACATGATATGAGGATTTAAAGATCGAACTGCAAAAACTCTGGCACAAGCCAGTAAAGGTGGTCCCACTGGTGATCGGCACACTGGGTGCAGTGCCTAAAGACCTTGGCCTGCACTTAAGCACAATCAGCACTGACAAAATTACCATCTTCCAGATGTAAAAGTCCACCTTACTGGGATCTGCACACATTATTCGCCGATACATCACACAGTCCTAGACACTGGGGAAGTGTTCAATGTGTGATCCAATTCAATAGCCAGCAGAGTGTCTGCTGTGAACTCATCTTGTTGTGTTTCAAATAATAATAATAATAATAATAATAATAATAATAATAATAAAAAGTCTCTGGCACAAGTCAGTCAAGGTGGTCCAGTGGTGATCAGCACACTGGGTGCAGTGCCTAAACACCTTGGCCTGTACTTAAACACAATCGGTGCTGACAAAATTACCATCTGCCAGCTCCAGAAGGCCACCTTACTGGCATCTGCTCGCATTATTCGCTGATACATCACACAGTCCTAGACACTTGGGAAGTATCTGATGTATGATCCAATACAACAGCCAGCAGAGTGATCTTGTCTGCTGTGAACTCATCTTGTTGTGTTTCTAATAATAATAATAATAGTAATAATAATAATAATACTTTATTTGTAATCCCGCCCAAGGGAACTCAGGGTGGATTCCAGCAAACACAAAGGCAAACATTCCCTGCCTAGAAACAAAGTGTTTGCAGTTTAATACACTTTCTCCATGTTTTTATGATAAACCCAATTAGGAAATTACATTTATAACCAAGGGACACATTGTGTTACATTGTGTAATGTGTCCAGTTATCGCAAAACCTGTTCAATTTGGATTTGGGTTCTGGCAGGCCAGTGGTGGGACAGCTGCAGGCCCTCCAAGAGAATGCTGAACTATAATTCCCATCATCCCCCACCACTGGCTACGGCAGCTAAGAAGTGATGGGAGATGAGCCCATTCAATCTGGAGCGTCAGAAGCAAGAGATAATGGCATTGGCATTGCTCTTTCTCTTGAGGAGATGAGAGCAGTTTTGCCAGCATCCACCGGGAGCTTGCTGACATTTGCCCAAACTGGGGCTTCGTGAGCTTTGGAAGTTTACCGAAGCTTTAACTTATTGAGCCTTTCCCTGAAGACAGCCAAATATAGACATGACAGCTGTGGCGTGCAAAGGGCAGTGAAGGGGGGAGACTGCAAATGGGGATCGCCTCTTCCACCCGCTTTTCTCATGACCAGGCTCACTTATGGGGATCATGGAAGCACAGTGATGGAGAAATGCAAGCTTTAGGGTGGGAAGTCATAGAATAACTAAAAGATAAAGGTAAAGGTCATGTCTGACTCTTGGGTGGTGGTACTCAAATCCATTTCTAAGCTGAAGAGCCAGCGTTATCCGCAGATGCCACCAAGGTCATGTGGCTGACATGACTGCATGGAACGCCGTTACCTTCCCGCTGAAGCAGTACTTGTTGATGTACTCACATTTGCATATTTTCAAACTGCTAGGTTGGCAGAAGCTGGGGCTAACAGTGGGAGCTCACCCCACTCCCCAGATTCAAACCGTTGACCTTTTGGTCAGCAAGTTCAGCAGCTCAGTGGTTTAACCCACTGTGCCACCAGGAGGCCTCTCATAGAGTAACTACGTAATAAAATTTGCAAAATGTTCTGTTCCTGTTTTGAAAGTGTTATTGCCTGTTTAATTATGTAGTAGACCTTACTTTGGAAGTAATGGTTCTACCCCAGAAACTTTGTTTTTGTGTCCACAAACGATGTTGAATTGGTTGAAACTCTACGATGAGATATTCATTGAAAAACTAGAGCAAAATGTGCTGAAGGATGTCCCACCTGCAAAAAAAAGTTTTTGCTGTTTAATAAACTTTTCCCATGTTTTTATGATAGAACCAATTAGGAAATGAGGTTTATACTCCAGGAACCAAAACCATGTTACATAGTGTTATCATAGGAACAGACGGTGAGGTGAAATCTTCTGAAGAGGGACACAGACAACAAAACAAACCCCACGGGGGTATTAACCCTTCCCAATGCGATCCAAAGCTTATACATACATACATACATATACATGGGTGTGTATGTGTACACTAGCTGTACCCAGCCACATGTTGCTGTGGCCCAGTCTGGTTAAATGGAAAAGAGAGAAAAGAGAAAGAGCAGGTTTCTAATATATGTAATTTCATAATGATGGGGACATATAATATTTTTGTTGTTTTATTGTCTGTGAAATAATAATAAAAATTGTGTAAATAATAATAATAATACTTGTGTATGTAATACTGATAATAATAATAGCAATGATACTGGTCTATTTAATAATGATCAGTGTGTTTTGGAGAAACCCTTTCCTTTCCTTCCCTCCTACTCTCTCTCCCTTCCTACCATTCAATCCTTCCTTCCTTCTGAGCCTCCAGTCTTCCTAGAGGCATGGACATGAGGCAGTGCTGGGCAAGGCTGGGCAGGATGTGAGGCTATGGGAGCCTGGGACTTGAGCTGGGCCTACCTCCTTGCCTGCCTCCTTCCCTCCCTCCCCTGGGTCCATGGCCAGGTTTCCCTACCTGACCCCCCACCCTTTTCTTGATCTTCTTCTCCCGGTTCTGCTCTGGAGGGAGGCGAGCAGGCAGGCTCAGTGGGGGGCAACCAGGCCATGGACCCCTAATGGTGGCTCCAGCCCTGATGATGTCACATCACAATGAGTTGCTTGTACATCCTGCAGATGGTGCTGTTTTTGATGCCAAACAGGTTTTTCCTGTCCCAAGTGTGACATCCATATAATAGTAGGTATGTGAATACATAAAAAACATTCACCTGTTCGAATGCTGCATTGTGTCCAAATTTCAAAGCAATCGGTGAAATATTTTGAGAGATTTAAGGTCACTCACAAACGGATATATATATCAGCCGTACCCGCCATGCATTGCTATGTCCAAACTTTCCTCCCTCTTTCTCACCTCCTTTCTTTCTCTCCTTCCTTCCCTCTCTCTTTCCTTCCTTCCCTTTTTGTCTTTCCTTCCCTCCCTCCTTCCTTTCTTCTCTACCTCTTCCCCTCCTTTCCCTCCCTTTTTCTTTCCCATTTTTCTTTCTCTCCTTTCTTCTTTCTCCATCTCTTTCCTTCCTTCCTTCCTTCCTCCACTTTTTGCTTCCATCCTTCCTTCTCTCGTTCCTTTCCCCCCTCTTTCTCTCCTTCTTTCCTTCTCTGCTTCCTTCCCTCCTTTCCTTCCATCCCTGGTGGCGGATGAGGCTCCCCCCTCACCAGACCCACCATTGTGCCATCTGTTCCTAGCTCCTGCTCTGGCCAGAAGAGGGAAGATTGTTGGTGGAGCTTCTTGTGCTTGCTATGTTCTCGCGCAGGAGGGGACAAAGCCATGGAATGCATTTGCGCGCATGTGCTGTGTCATTTTCTACCTTTTTTGGATTTTAAAGTTATTTTCACTGCTTTTTGGTGATTTTTGAGTGATGGTCACTCCTTGGGGTAGTAGGTGTCCTGTGGCCAAGTTTGGTGTCATTTTGTCCAGTGGTTTTTGAGTTATGTGCATCCCACAAACGAACATTACATTGTTTGTAACTTGGGGACTGCCTGTGCCTTAGTTGGAAGCAGACCCATTCCAACCAGGTGGGGACAAATCTCTGAGTTGGATATGGTTTGCGGTGGTCAACATATCTCCATCCCTGGCCTGGAGGAGGAACCTTTTTAGCATCCCTTTTCTCTTTGTAGCCCAAGTGAAATAAGTGAAATCCCACTGTTCTCTAGTAGAGGAGTATTTGGTAAGAGCTTTGCTGCCACAATAAAGAAAGGTCTCCTTTTTGGGAGGGGGACTTGCAGGAGCTGGTCTTTCTGATCCTTTGCAACTGGCTTTTGACTGCCAGGTGCCTTTGGGATTTAAATAAGACTATATTTTGTGGCCCTGCAACCAAATGGAGTGGCGATGATGCCTCAGCCAGGAAATGAAGTGCGGAGAGGCTTTAAGGCAAAGAAGGCCCAGCTCCCAAGAGCATCCTGAACCACCGCAGTCCACAAGTGCAGTCCCGATAGGCTTCATTGGCTGAGCAGTGTTTCTTCTACCTTCTCCATTCATCTTCTTCCAAATGTTGCCCCTTCCTGTGTTCCTATTCACAAGTGTGCTGCAACTCTCATATCACGGCTATCCAGGCATCGCACTGCTAGGGAGATCCATCCACTAGTGTCTTTTTCCACCATCAGACTCGGTCCATTAAGAGCAATGCCTCCGCCGCCAATAATGATGATGACGATGTCAAGCCAGATGCGCTTCCCCAAACAAGGCCTGTTTCTGTTTGTTGGGAGCGGTACATGAAAAATGCATGAAGGTGGCTCGGCAGCGTTGTGGTAGAACAGCGTGGCGACACGAGGCCTGTAGCACCAGATCTGTGATCCACTCTCCTTTTATGTGCTCATCATCCTGGCATCCTGGAAGGAAGCGTTTGCCTCTGTTTAAAGAGAGGAAAGGGAGGGAGAGGAAGGAAGAAAGGAAAGGGAAAGGAGAGGAGAGGAAAGGAGAGAGAGAAGGAGAGAAAGGAAGGAAGGAGGGAGGGAGGGAGGGAGGGAAGGAAGGAAGGAAGGAAGGAAGGAGACAGACAAAGATGGGAAGGAAGTAGTGAAGAAGGAAGGAAGAATGGAAAGAAAAGGAGATGAAGAAAGGAGATGACGTAGGGAAGGGAGGAGAGGAGTGGAAGGAACGAAGAAGATGAAGGAGGGAAGGAAGGAAAGAAGAAAAGATGGGAAGATGAAGGAGGGAGGAGACAAGGTAGGAAAAAAGGAAGGAAGGAAGAAAAGATGGAGAGGAAGGAGGAATGAAGGAAAGGGGGGAAGGAAGGAGATGAGGGAGGGAGGAAGGAAGGAGAGAAGTGGAAGGAAGGAAGGAAGGAAGGAAGGAAGGAAGGAAGGAAGGAAGGAAAGGAGGAAGGGAGGAAAGATGGGAAGGAAGGAAGGAAAGAAGATAAAGGAAGGAGATGGAGGGAGGGAAGAAGAGGAGAGGAATTGAAGGAAGGTGTGAGGAAGGAAGAAAGGAAAGAATGAAAGATAGGAAGAAAAGGGGGAAGGATGGAAGGAGTTACAGAGGAAAGAAGGAAGAAAAGATGAGAAAGAAGGAAGGAAAAATGGGAAGGAAGGGGGAAGGATGGAAGAAGTTAGGGACGGAGAGAGGTAAGGAAGGAAGGCACCTGATTAAAATCCACTTGTGGAAGTTCACTGATTTGGGGATTTTAGGCTCAAAACAAGCACGATGGGGAAAGGTCCTTTATAAGGCAAGGACTAGGCTGCCATTACTCTCATCAGACATGATAAGTAATTTGTTGCTCTTGCTCCCTTCCTTGCCATGGAATTGCATTGTGCTTCTTCCCTGTGTTTTATTCCATGCTGTAAAGATATATTATCCAAGGTGCTGAACCCATTTTAGGATAGCATTTATGAATGATGGAGGAGCTCTCCAATGTACTGAACTTTATTCCCAAAATGGGTGGAATGAATAAGTCTGCATTAAACCTGGAGCAAATAGGGAAGCCACTCCTCCTTATTACTTTTTAAAGGGAAATATAGAACTCCCAGGTGTCCTGTTTCAGGGGTGTTAGGAATTGCAGTCCCCAAAGAAATCCACAGTGTTTCCCCCAAGATCTTCTACAAAGGTTTTTTAAGAAAGGCTTAACCTCTCTTTCATGCAGGTCGGACGGAAATGTCATGGTTTTGAACACAAAAATATTGTAATTAAATTCAAGTGAAGCCTGTGGCCCGGAAGGAGGCCTGGAAGCCATGCTTGACTCTACTCCAGTCCCTTGTGACCCATTTCCACCAGTTCAATTTACTCCCATTACTCTTCTGAGCGAAGTTTTGGGGCATAAAGAGCCCTGGAAGCCATCTTCCATTTGGATGGTGTGTGTCACGCCATTAAATGCACGCAATTGCTCCGTTCATGAACAGAAAGCGCAAAGGCATAGGAGACATTTAGCCCAAAGCAAAGGCCACGTGTTGGTTAGCTGCCGTCCTGGCAAAGGCAAAATTGAAAAATGTTCTGTTCCTGGTATGAAAGTGTTATTTCCTGTTTAATTGTGCACTTCTTAGTTGGAAAGTAGTTGTTCTACTCCAGAAACTTTGTTTTTGTGGCTGCCACAAACCAGGCTGCAATGGATTGAGATTTGATAAGATACTGAATAACTAGAGCAAAACATGCTGCAGGATGTCCCTCCCGCAAAAAATAAATAAATTGTAGTTTAATAATGTTTTCCCATGTTTTATTGATAGAACCAATTAAAAATGACATTTATAACCCAGGAATAAAAATGATGTTATATAGTGTAATGTGTTGTTCTCCCCAAACCATGATTCTGGGTTCTTTGCATCCCATCTGCCTGAGTGAGTGGTTTGGTGGCCACTGAAATGTTTAAACTGGAGAGGAACCTTCTTGGATCGCACCTCCCAGCATTCTTCACCATAGGCTGTGCTGGCTAAAAGGCTGCTTTCAGTTTCAGCCCACCAATCCCTGGATAGCTATGGCATTCCCTACTGAATTGATTAGGTTCAGTAGGAGTGGGGTGCTCCAGATGTCTTTGGATTGCACCTTCCAGCATTCTTCACCATAGGTTATGCTGGGAGTCTTGTAGGCCAGCAATCTTTGGAGAATGGTTGAACCTCCATCGCAAAGGAATGAGTGTTCTCTTTATTTCATAGGTTGAAGGGGACCCTTGAGGTCATCTATTCCAACCCCTTGGTGCCACTAGTGAAGGGACTATGGTTGAGGTAGTAGTGGAAAATTATCAGCCAAAGCAGAGAATTCAGACAAGGGGAAAGCTCAAAAGGGAAATGCCTAGTGACAATAAGGTGCAGGAGGGAGAGACAATGGAGGGGGAGTCAGCTGCAGAGAAAAACAGGCACAGGAATAGTGATAAGAGCTGGCACCAGAAGGGAAGAAAAGAACGAGATAGAGATGAGGCACAAATTGGAGAAGATAGCTTGAAAATAGCCTGTGCGCATGCTCAAGGTGTTGACTATAAAACTGAGCTGTGTCTCAATTTTATGTGACAATTTGTTCATCCGGCAGGGTGTTTTGATCAAATAAACCTGTTGAACAATCTCCTTGCCTTCCGTGTCTGATCAAACAACAACGCTGGAGGTTTGTGGTATTGGTAATAGAAGGACATGACACTGTGTCCCAACATTAGAGTTCGGAGCCCCCGTTTGTCTCTGATGAATATGTCTTGAAATGTCTGGGAAGTTTGTGTTTGTGTGGATTGGGAGCATAGAGAGGAAGTGAATACTGCTGCAGCAAAAGATGGCAGGGCTGCTGCCCTTCAGCCAAGATCGTTGTGACATTTGTAATCCCATTCCAACGCATGATGTTGCCTTTTTCCCGGGGAAATGAGATTGAGCCCGACACCTACCTTCCGAGGAGGGAGCAAAGCAGAGCCATCCTAATGCCTGGATCGTAATGGAGGGGATAAAAATAGTCTCTGTTGAGTTGGCCAATCTGGCATCTCTCTGAGAAAGGCAGGCGACGTTTGTTCGTTTGTTCATGGAGGCAATTCTGGGTCTTTGCGGGAGATGAGAGATCGGATGGGACACCTGCCTCGGGGCTGTGCTTTTTCCCGGCTGAACTCAAAACCCGAGCAGAGCTAACTTCTGAAAGGCCTTTGAAAAACAAAGCAATTTTAAAAAGTTCTCACTCTTCTGACTCGTTGTCCATTATTTGGGATCCTCTTTCCAAGATGTCAACATGGTGCTCCTTTTTGTTTGCTGGTTTTTTTTAGGGGGCGACAATTTGCAAAAGGAAAAAGCATTCAAAAGAGGTAAATCAGCAATAGAAGCAGCATTACATTTCCTGCTGGCTCTGCATAATTGGCCAGCAGATTCCATGCCAAGAATCCTGAGAAGGGTTTGACAGTAAAACCACAGCAATGCAGCCATCGTTGGGATGCCCATCATGAGTTATGTCCATTCCCCCCTCTTTTTTTGCTTTGTTTCCTTGCTTCTATCTCCCCAAATCCCAGGGCGGTTGCTGTGCCTCACGCAAAGCCCGTGAAATACCAGAGAAGATGTCAGCCCATATCACCGTCGGTAAATCAGATTGCCTCAAAGAAGTTCGTGCTGCCCTTCCGGCTGTCATCTGAAAGGTCACCGAATGTGCAAAGCGCATGCATCTCTTGTCTGCTGGGTGGGAGTTTTCAAGCCAAGCGAAACAGAAACCACATGCAAAGGAAATAACCTAGAAATGGAAATTTTGCAGCTAAAAAGTGCAGTATAAAGTTAGGTGTGACTTATAGGCTCCGTGTCACTGGCAGCCTCTGGTTTGTGGGCTCAGTGGGGTACAGGGCTCCTTCCAATGCTATGGGGCTGTGATGATCCTTTAAAGAAATAGGATAATTCACTTCCTGCTTGGGATGAAGTTGATTGGGGTCCATGGATGCCGATCTCTTAAGTTTCAGTGTCCACTGGGTTCTGTTCATATTGCTGCAGCTTAAAAGAGAGTTGTGTGGTTATCTGATAGCATTGCACTATGAAACACGATTTTTGTTCCTGGGTTATCAATATCAGTTCCTAATTGGTCCTATCAAGAACGAGGGAGGGGGTTGATTTGATTTCATTGAGATAGAGTTCCACAGCTGAGGGGCCACCACTGAGAAGGCCCTGTCTCTCGTCCCCACCAGTTGTGCCTACAAAGGAGGTGGGACAAGAGCAGAAGATCTAACCTCTAAGGTGGCTCATAGAGAAGGATACTTTCGGACAGATAAGCTTGGCTGGAACCGTTTAGGGTTTTGTAGACTAAAGACAACACTTTGAATTGTGCTCGATAGTAGATCTGATGTAACAGGGGGGTTGTATGCTCCCTGTACACTGCTTGGGTGAGAAATTTGGCTGCTGCTCATTGGACCACTTGAAGCTTCTGAACAGTCTTCAAAGGCAACCCCACATGGAGCATGTTGTACTAGTCTATTTGGGATGTAACAAGAGTATGAACTACTGTGGCCAAGTCTGACTTCCCAAAGTATGGGTGCAACTGGTGCACAAGTTTTAATTGTGCGAAAGCTCTCCTGGCCACCGCTGAAATCTGGGGTTCTAGGCTCAGTGATGAATCCAGGAGAACTTCCAAACTGCAAACATGTGATTTCAGGGGGAGTGTAACCCGTCCAGCACAGGTTGTAACCCTATACCCTGTTCGGCCTTTCGACTGACCAGGAGGACCTCTTTCTTGCCTGGATTCAGTCTCAGATTGTTCATCCTCATCTAGATCATCATAGCTGCCATTGTTGGCATAAGAGTCACTGCTGTTGCTTATCTCTTTTTTATATTTTAACTTATAGGGTTTTTAAAGGGGGGGGGGGAGAGAGTATACAGGGTTTGGGAGAAGCTAAATAGAGGGTGCTGTTTTGGTCTTGTTTGTTTTATTCTAGTGTCTAATTTGATTTCTGAGTGGTAGATTTAAGTTGCATGTTGGTTTTTAAAAAAAAATTGATTGAAAATCCAGGAAAATTGTTAACGTTGGAATAGACAGGTTGCCTTAGGTCCTCTTTAGGAGTAGGGGATGATAATGAGTATGATGGATGTGTGGGAGGCCGACCTGGGCTGCACTGGTTCTCTGTGTTAGATGTGAGTCGCTACAGAAATGCTTGCCATTCCCAGTAGATGGTGCCCCAGCTCCATCCTTTTGGGACTCTTCCTTCCGGTTCAGACACAAAAGGGAGCCAAGCCTCCATTATTATGGCCCATCTCTTTGGGCAAAGGCAGAGTTGAGGAGTGGGCTTCTCTTTCCAAAGTGGGTCAGCAACACAGAACGCTCAGGGGATTTATTCTGTCTTAGGCATTGAAAAATGTCGAACGCCAATTATAATTCTTCACTGAATAATTAATGCTGCATGTTAAATAGCAGGCTTCACAAAAGGAAGCCAATGAGTAACAAAGGAAATGACCCATGAATGCGGACATGACCTTCCAAAGTGGGACAGGAGTGTTGGACCCAAAACCAGCATCACTCAGGAGAAGCCACTCAGTTCTATGTGATCCTCTGTTTTCATATTTGTCGTCAGCCTCTTTCTTTGTCTGTATTAATCCCAACACCTGGCAGCTCACCAAATCCTTTTAATTTTCCCACGAACACCTCTGTGCCTTCCAGAGGATTTTCCAAATCTAACACTTAAGTCATCAGCAAATGGTGTTAACTGAGATGTTTCTTTTTTTAATCCTGGAGATTTCTTCTTCCTTTACCTTCTTCCAAAGCTGCCACAAACTCTGTTGAATTGCTTGAGACTCTATGATATATTTGTTGGAAAACTAGAGCAAAATGTGCTACAGGATGCCCTGCAAAAACTAAGTTTTTAGAGCTTCCCGTATTTTTATGATACCCAGGAACAAAAATCGTGTCATATAGTGTAACATTCTTGCATTATTATTTCATTGCGCAAAGCCTTTTCTTATTGAGACCTCCTTTCGCAAGTGTTTTGCTGTCTCTCTAGTTCTTATTTTTTATATATGTTGTTGTTGTTGTTGTGTTTGCTGCTTTCTTTGTTGCTGCACAGTAATTGAACGCCTGACTTGTTCCGAAGTGCGGGTCTTGCTTTGTTGTCCAACCAGAGAAGGATGCCGCTTTGCCATTTTGGCATCTGCAACTTCTCCAAGCCACTTCCACATCTGGAAGAGGCAAAGGCAGGGTAGAGAAGATGCAAATGAGATGCAAATGAGATGACTGAAGGCAGGGATCCCTTTTGTCGCTGCTCCCAATAGCTTTGTAGTATCGCTTTTGGAGGGAGTTGTCCATGGTACCAGAAAGGTCTCCGAGAAGAAGCAATTCTTGCTTTACAGAAGGCGAAGCAGCAGTGGCTCAGGAGAGGCTGGTTTTGGGGAACGAATAAGGCAAACAAGAAAAGGGAAATGTTTGTTCCTCTGCAGTAGACACGTTTTGAAAGCCCTTTGGTGCTGCCTTCTTGAACAGAGGAAAGTCACCTTCAGAGCGCAAGAGCAACCAATGAGATCCTCACATCTTTCTGCTCTGAAAGGCCCAGAGAGTGGCTGGGGAGATCCGTCATGAAAGCGTCTCTTGAGGAAGGGATGTCTCTATTGCTCCAAAAGATTCCCATTCAAAGGCCTGCAATCAGTGCCTTTGTAGATGAATGGTGTTTGCTCCTCTCGCAGACGTCAGAATCACATATACGGCAGGGCCGCACTGGCACAAACTCATCAAAGAGATCTAAATGGTCCCTATAGTTTCAAAACGTCTGCCACTTTGGGAGGAAAATGAGTTAGTTAGCCAGTAAGAAAGAAGCCATAACAAGCCTTAGATTGTAGGAATGGGATGGCGCAGCCGTCCAAATAGACTGCAGCTCCCAGCATCCCTTTCTATTGGTGGTGGAGTTAAGCAGCCGAAGCGGAAGGGCACTGGGTTCCAGAGCCAGCGGTTAAAGATGTGAAAACATGTTAATTGAGGCAATAAAAAAGGGGGACGGAGAGGAAGCCAAGGAGCCAAATCCGCACATAAAAGGCTTTGGGAGATTATGCAGGGAAATAATGCAGGGCTCTGCTAATTAGAGCTCATTGTTTTTTTTCTTTCCAATGGGGAGAGGGAGCTGGAAGGCCTGCTCCATTTCTCAGGCCAGCAAAATGCTTTATTAGGAGGTCCATTATTATCTTATGAGGCGGTGGCTCTGGCATTTGGGGCCAAGAGCTGGACAGGAGCCTCCTGCCGCTCATCCCTTTGACTAGACTCTGGCCAAACCAACAGAGCAAAAGAGGCATGCTTTCCAAGCAGGGAAAGCTCTAAATGGTGAAGGCAAGCAGTTCACTCCGATCTAGTGTTGAGGAGCTTTTTCTCTCTTGAACAATGACCACTTCTCCTCCTTTCCATAGTCAAGTTGTTCAGCCCCAAATATTTTCAGTTCTTCTTATTCTGTCCTAACAGTAGCTTCTTGTGATGTCAAAGGCTTTTATGGTCAGAATCACTGGGTTGATGTGAGTTTTCCAAGCTGTATGGCCATGTTTCAGAAGCATTCTCTCCTGACGTTTTGCCCACATCTATGGCAAGCATCCTCAGAGGTTGAAGGGCAATGAAGGCTTTGGCCCCTCAACTTCTAAGGATGCCTGCTATAGATGTGGGCAAAATGTCAGCAGAGAGTGCTTCTGGAACATGGCTATACAGCCCAGAAAACTCACAGCAACCTTGTTCTGAATATCAGAGCAATCCAAAGCTGCTTTGAGTCTCCTTGTGGAGAGTAGAGTGAGATCTAAATAAACATAATAATAATAATAATAATAATAATAATAATAATAACAACAATCATCATCATCCAGTGTTGAGGCACATCTATTCCTTTAGAGCAGTGGTTCTCAACCGGTGGGTCCCCAAGTGTTTTAGCCTTCAACTCCCAGAAATCCTAACAGCTAGTAAACTGGCTGGGATTTCTGGGAATTGTAGGCCAAAACACCTGGGGACCCACAGGTTGAGAACCACTGCTTTAGAGTTATCCCAAGTTTTCCATGATCGTTTGGCAAATAGGTCAGGCAAGGCTGCCTTTGATCACTAGGCATTCCTTGGAGTGTGATGTTATCAAACATTATGCAACACATTTTTTGTTCCTGGGTTATAAATGTCATTTCCTAATTGGTTCTATCATCAAAACATGAAGAAAGTTTACTAAACTACAAAAACTTTGTGTTTGTGGGAGGGAAATCCTAGAGCACATTTTACTCTCGTTTTCCAATGATTATCTCCTTGAGTCTCAACCAATTGCAATCTAGTTTGTGGCAACCCCAAAAATGAAGTTTCAAGAGCAGAACAACTACTTTCAATGTAAGGACCACACAATAAAAAAGGAAATAAGACTTTCAAACCAGGAACAGAACATTTTCCACATTTTGTTACGTAGTGAAATGTATGTTTGCAATACAATCCATGGTGCCTCTTTCTTCTCTGGACATGGCTTGGTCCACATTTTGCAGGCATGCACCTCAGTGCAGGGCTCCTGTGGTTACTGCAATTCTCCCCAAATTTGCAATGGCTTTTAGGATCAAGTTTAATAGTTTCAGGAGGGCAGTGTCATGTCTTGTGCTGAGGACAAAGGTGAAGGGTTTCTTCAACCAGCATCTGGGTCCGAGGCAAACATAGATGGGCAGCATGAGCAGCCTGACACTGAGGAATCCACCTCTGCAGAAATAGGGATACAGAGTTAGAGCAGGATCAGAGGCTTCAAGAAGCAAACTAAGTATTGTGTTTAATTTTCTATTGTTTTGTATATTATTTTGTTGTATTATTTTTGGGTTCAGCCTCATGTTAGCCACCCTGAGTCCCCATTGGGGAGATGGTGGTGGTGTATAAATAAAGATTATTATTATTATTATTATTATTATTATTATTATTATTATTCCAGCTAGGCTGCAATTAAGAACTGATGCCATTCAACTGAGGAGATCCAGTCACTTGGTTGAAAGGAGGGCCAACAAGTGGGATCACCTGGGAAAGTGGCATAATTAGCTGGAGGCTGGATCAGCTAGTTGCTGGAAGCAACGTTGGTGCAACTGGAAATGCTTTCACTCAAGATTCCACATTGAGCAGAATGGACTCTGTGGCCTACGAGGCTCCTTCATACTCTTTGATTTTGTGATTCTAGTCATTGCTGCAGTTTCTTGTCCTTCCTGGACCACCCTTCAGGCACCAATAAAGCCATGGAAAGAACCCTGTGGGCCCTCTAAAAATGGAGCAAGAATATGACTCCTTCTTTCATTGGCCAAGTGGAACTGCAGTCCAGGAACATCTGGCTGGTCACCTTTGCCCTGCACTGGATTTCTGTGGCCACTTAAATCAGGGGTTCTCAACTAAGACCCGTGGGCCAAACCTGGCCCACCAAGATCACCATCGCCACCCCCTTCTTGCTCCTTTCCTCTCTTCCGTTTCTTCTCTCTACCTCCCCCAAACAGAGGGGGGAAAGGAAAGAATGAAAGAAAGGCAGATAGAGGGAAGGAAGAGAAAGAAAGGCAGGTAGGAAACAAAAAGAAAGGAAGAGAAGAAAGGGAGAAAGAAAGGAAGGCAGAAAAAAGAGAAGGAAGGAATTCATGAAGCATGGTGTAGTGGTTTGATCTGATGGATCTGAATCCACTGGGTGCCTTTAGGGCAAGTCATACTCTCTCAGCCTCAGAGGAAGACAAAGGCCAATCCCTTTGGACTACACCTTGATCATAAAACTGTGAAAGGGTTGCCTAAACCTGAAACAACTTGAAGTCACACAACAACAGCAATGACAACAAAGTATAGTCTGCCGTCCCCTTACACTGAGGGACCCAGAGCTGTCCCTTTGTTTCTCTCCAAAATTCCTTTTCCTATTGACATGGTTCTCTTATGAAAGAATGGTAGTGGACCACGATGGGGGTTATCATGCACCAAGGACATAGGTTGCTTTGGGGCTGGTTTAGGGCTGAAACAGGTCGCAGGAGAGGCTTTGGATGGAGGGAAGCCCACTTTGGTCCCAAAAGGAATAGAAGCCTGAGCTCCAAGGGAGGGTGCGACAGGCAGATGAAAGCGGATCCCAGGAAACCAGGCCACGCATTAAATGTTAAAGAGATTTTTAAAAACTCTAATTCGGGGCTTAAGGAACCAAGAGGCCCTCAACGATGCTCATTCCTCCCTTAGCAAGGCCCCCTTCTCAAGGGTTTAGGGAGAAGAAGGCCTCCATAATAAGCCTTGAAAGGGAGGGGGAGAAGGATTAAAAAGGCAGTTAACAGGCAGGAGGATTAAAGAGGGGAGATATTAGGCACAAACTGGAGGAGCTTCAAATATGTCAGGATAATGCAAAGTCAGAGTGAAAGTTTGGAGAAACTCGGGCCCCTCCTTCTCTCCCTCCCTTTTTTCCTTGGTCGTCTTTTTTCCAAATCCCTCTCGGTTTAGGAAATGAGTCCGGACTGCCTTTCTCTTTTGCCAAATTCTGCTTCTCTGTCAGCCCTTCTGTTGGTATAAGACCCTTTTGGCATCTCCTCCTTCAGCTGGGGCATCTTTGCATTCAGATTGCACCACTTGCCTTCTGTATCTCAGTCAATCAGGAGAATGTCTAAGGACAACAAAGCTTCTCGGCATGGAAAATGGAGCAACAGTGCCTCTCCATGGCTGGAGTCGAGCACAGCCTCTAGATGCCGGAGATGGAATATGATGGGAAGCCTTTACCTCTGTTTTTGTACTGTCTGTCTTTGTTAATTGTATAACGGTATTGAATGTTTACCGTATATGTGTACTGTAATCCACCCTGAGTTCCCTTGGGGAGATAGGGTGGAATATAAATAAAGTATATATTTGCTCAGGGCTTGGGTGATACCTTGCTGGGAATCATCAACAACTGTATGACACCTGATGCAAAATCTCAAGTTTCTCATCATCTCCTGGCCTTCCCTTCAATAAAAAGGAATCCCAGCATGGACCAACTCTGCATATAGAATCCGTAGGAATCATAGTACACTCCTCCCCTTGAAAAATTGGTTGAGCTTAGTTTGTGTGACAGATAGATATTATTCTCTACCATTTCTTGAGTGTTATCCTGGATTTATCGCTGAGCCTGGAACCCCAGGTTTCAGTGGTGACCAGAGGAGCATTTGCACAGTTAAAACTTGTGCGCCAGCTGTGCCCATACCTTGGGAAGTCTGACTTGGCCATGGTAGTCCACGCTCTGGTTACATCCTGTATGGACTACTGCAACGCGCTCTTTGCGGGATTGCCTTTGAAGACTGTTCAGAAGCTGCAAATGGTCCAACAGGCAGCAGCTAGGTTGCTAACAGGAGCGGCGCTCAGGGAGCACACAACTCCTTGCTTGCGCCAGTTCCACTGGCTGCCAGTTTGCTTATGGGCACAATTCGAAGTGCTGGCTTTAGCCTATAAAGCCCTAAACGGTTTCGGTTCAACTTACCTATCCAAACGTATCTCTCCTTAAGAACCATCTAGGATGTTAAGATCTTCTGGAGAGGCCCTGCTCTCGGTGCTGCCTTCCTCGCAGATGCGTTTGGCGGGGACGAGAGACATAGCCTTCTCAGCGGTGGCCCCTTGACTGTGGAACGCCCTACCTAGAGATATAAGATCTGCCCCCTCCCTCATGACTTTTCGGAGAAAGGTGAAAACTGGGCTTTTTGAGCAGGCCTTCCCAAATACAGCATAGTTATATGAAAGCATGGAATTACTGGATGACGCAATTAAATAATGACTTGACATGGAGACATTCACGATAATGTTTCAAGGCTGAGAGGGGTGGTATATAAATATGGTAAATAAATGGTAAATAAATTTCTATGTTCAACACTATAGACATTCACCTCCTAAATCAAACTGGAGTCCTGTTGGAGCAGACCGACCAGGCTCATCTCACCCATCACTGTTCCCAGCAGATATGGGCAGGTTCCCCAGCGTTGTTGTTATTGTTGTTTATATCCCCCTTTTCCCTCTTAAAAGAGACTCAAGTGTTTGCTCAGTAGAGGCTCTCCAGGGAGATGTTGAACGCACAGATTGCTTTGCTGTCGTTGCCAGTGACATAAGCTGCTCTGTCGATGTGCAAACTTTTAAAGTTCCTCTTTCATGCAGAGGGAGGAGTGGATGATGGCTTTAGCAAAACTTCAGGATTATGTAGAGCAAGTGGAGTCACAAGGGATTGCCAGTGTCGCTGTGCAGAACTTAAAATATACATAATCATGAGCTGTTTGCAAGGAAAGGAGGGCAGAGAATTGCAAATGGCTGAGTGTGGCCGCGTTGCGTCCCATCCTTGATTGCAGAACTTTCCAAAATTTCCATGTCGGTGACATGCTTTGTAGACAAGCATCCTTTCGCAACACAGGGATTCAGTTTTACTAGCAAACCGGAGGTCCAACAAACCCATTATACAAGTTTCACACAATATGCATGTATCATATAATATACCATATATTCCAGCATATACGACGACTGGGCGTATAAGATGAACCCCAAACTTTTCCAGTTGAAATATAGAGTTTGGGATATACTCGCTGTTTAAGACTACCCTTCTTCCAACGCACACCAAATAAAATTTTAAAAGCATCAGATTTTATTTCAATTTGGTAATTTTCCTATTACTGTACCTCCTTCTCTGCCTCTCAGATTTCACACATGCGCACCTGCGTCACTTCACTGCAGTCTTCAGGAGCGAGATCTGAGAGGCAGAGGAGGAGGTATGGTAATAGGATACAAGGGCGGGCCAGACAGGTAAAAGAGGTGTGTTTTTCTGGACCCAGAGCCACTCTATCTCTTTTTTCCATACCCCGGGCACCCTGGACGCCTGCAGCTTGCTCTGCCCTTCAGTTATACCTTCCCGGTGGGACATTAAGTCCACGAATCTTGATGAATGGATTTTCTTCTATTGTACTTGTACAGTGTCGCCCTTAATGCTTTCATACAGTCGCTGTATGCGGCAGGGATGCAGCCACTGCCATTTTTGAGCTCCCCCCACCATATGCAACAACCACAGATTCTCCAACCCGGATTGGAAGTTTCAGCACCCGCTCTATAAGACTACTCCCGGCATATGAGACGACCCCCGGTGTATAAGACTACTCCTAGCATATAAGGCTACTCCCAGCATATAAGTCTACTCCCAGCATATAAGACGACCCCTGACTTTTGAGAAGATTTTCTTGGGTTAAAAAGTAGTCTTATACGCCAGAAAATATGGTATATTATACATATGATATAGATAAGTTTCATATGATATTTACTGGAAAGTTTTCCTTTACATGTCTTATACTTTCTTACTTAGGCGATCCCTCATTGTCCAAGTAGGATTGTCTTCCAAGATCAGTGTACTGGCAGTGGGTCCAAAGGTGACTGTGGAGCCCTATTCTTGATCTGCATGTTCTCCCGCAGTGAGGCCATTGGTTTCCAGGTGGAAGGCGGTCCCGTTTGGGGTTGGCTTGACGCACCTTCCTCTTGCCATGTTTCTCTCTTTCAACCTCCATTTATGCTTCATATTCTGCAGCACTGCTGATCACAGCTGACCTCCAGTTGGAGTGCTCACGGGCCAGGGCTTCCCAGTTCTCAGTATCTATGCCAGAGTTGTTAAGGTTGGCTTTGAGCCCATCGGTAAATCTCTTTTCCTGCCCACCAACATTCCATTTTCCGTTCTTGAGTTCGGAGTAGAGCAACTGCTTTGGGAGACCGTAGTCAGGCATCCGGACAATGTGGCCGGTCCAGCGGAGTTGATGGCGGAGGACCATCGCTTCAGTGCTAGCGGTCTTTGCTTATTCCAGCACGCCGACATTTGTCTGCTTGTCTTCCCAAGAGATTTGCGGGATTTTCTGGAGGCAGTGCTGATAGAATCGTTCCAGGAGTTGCATGTGATGGCTGTAGATAGCCCACATCACAGGCGTATAGTAGGGTTGGGAGGACGGATGTCCTGGTCATCAAACACTCTGCTTCATTCGGAAAAATGCTGCACTTGCAGAGCTCAGGCAGTGTTGTATTTCATTGTCAATGTTTAATTTTTGTGGAGAGGTGGTTTCCAAGGTAACGGAAATAGTCAACATTTTCTAATGTTACACCATTAAGCTGTATTTATACACTTATAGTTGATTCTTGTGTACTCTCTACAGCACCAGCCCTCCCCTTCTGTAGTGATTAAGCCTCTCTGGATGTTTTTAAAAGGAGACTGGATGGCCATCTGTTGGGGATACTTTGACTGTGTCTTCTGCCTGGCTGCAAGGGGTTGGACTAGATGCCATTTTTGGGTCCTTTCCAACTCTGGAAGTCCAGTGGAGCCTCCTTCTCTGAAGGTTTTTCAGCATCTGCCAGGAGTGCTTGGATTGTTTTCCTGTCTGGCAAAAAGGGGTTGGACTGGATGCCCTTTGGGGTCTCTTCCAACTCTAGGCTTCTATAATTCAAACCTTGTTTCATAAGGCCCTGAACCTTCAGGGCGTTTGGGCAGGAGAGCTCTTTCCGCAAGTTGCGATGTGTCTCAATCCCCCAAAGGACGGAGTCTTAATGAGTAATCTGAAACATGTTTAATTCAAGTTAGGGAGATCAAAGCGGGCGCCGTTCTGCGCGTAATGGCAACCGCTTTCCGGCTCCCTCCTTCCTTCCTTCTTCCCTGCCGCTCTCAGCCTGTTTGACTTGTCCTCTGTGATATGTTTCCCTGTCTGTCTGTTCCAATTGCAAAGGAAAACGTTTTCCAGGCAGCCGAACGCACTTGAAACATCTTCGTTCTGCAAATCCCTCCAAGAGGCAGAGGGAGAAGGGATCTGTCTCTTTCAAAGCTGAAATTCTCCCTTCTGGGATGTCAGTCCAACTCGCTGTTAGTACCATAAAACCCTATTTAAAGTTGCAGCCGCTGGAGTTAGTACAAACGTTGAGCTTTGTGTGGCTTCCATGGGAGGCAAAGGAAGGGGATGATAGGCCATGGCATGGTTTTGGGACTGCCTTGATGAATGCAGTCCCAGCATTGCTTTGGGTTAAATTTGCAAGTTGGTGCAAAAGCAGTTGTTTTTTCTCTACATCCAGGGATTTCACTTTCTGGGTTGTTATAGGTTTTTCAGGCCTTACGGCAATGTTCCAGAAGCATTCTTTCCTGACATTTCGCTTGCATCTATGGCAAGCATCCTCAAAGGTTGTGAGGTCTAGAACACAGCCATATAGCCCAAAAAGCTACAACAACCCAGTGATTCCAGCCACGAAAGCCTTCGACAATTTCACTTTCTGTTTGCATAGAATCAGTGGGGTATTTGAGCCTCTTGTGGTGCAGTGGGTTAAACCGCTGAGCTGCTGAACGTGCTGACCGAAAGGTCACAGGTTCGAATCCAGGGAGAGGTGTAAACTCCTGCTGTTAGCCCCAGCTTCTGCCAACCTAGCAGTTCAAAAACATGGAGTAAATCAATAGGTACCACTCCAGCAGGAAGGTAACAGCGCTTCATGCAGTCATGCTGGCCACATGACCTTGGAGGTGTCTACGGACAACGCCGGCTCTTTGGCTTAGAAATGGAGATGAGGACCAAACCTCAGAGTTGGACACGACTGGACTTAATGTCAGGGGACAACCTTTACCATTACTGAGTGGGGTATCCTTCGTATTGGTATTTCTGGAATACAACAGGTGTGTCAACTGAGTTGTAGTAGAATTGGGAAAGTTGTACCTCCAGTTGTTCCAAGACACATCCACCAGGCAGGATTTGGAACGCCTTCAGGGGCGGCTCAACCCATTACGCAAAGTAAGCATTTGCAGTATAGTTGATTTTGCCCAGGGGCGCTCTTGAGGCGCACTTGGAGGAAAATAGACCTTGACATATACGAGTTGTAGTTACTGGGATGTATAGTTCACTTACAATCAAAGAGCATTCTGAACTCCACCAATGATGGAATTGAACCAAATATGGCACACAGAACTCCCATGACGAAGAGAAAATATATATCAGTGATTGGTTGGGGGGCGGGGGAGGCGCCAAAATACTGTTTGCTTACCGTTGAAAATTACCTAGGGCCGCCTCTGAACGTCTTCAAGATGTAAGGCCCATCCACACTGCAGAATTGAATGTGGTTTGACATCACTTTCACTGCCCTGACTCAATGCTTATTTATTTATTTATTTATTTATTTACAACATTTATATGCCGCCCTTCTCACCCCGAAGGGGACTCAGAGCAGCCTACAAGATACATATACATACAATATATTATATTATTAGCATAGTACAATATCAGTATTAAATATTACTATATTGTTCTATACCATTATATTGTAATATTATTAGTAATATTACATGTAATATAAGATAATGTAATTATATTATGGGATCCTGGGCGTTTAGACAGAGAAGGCTAAAAGGCATTGTACAAACTACAATTCCCAGGATCCAAGCGCATTGAGCCAGAGCAGTTCAAGTGGATTCAAGCCGCATTTATCCTACAGTGTAGATATTCCCATGGTATGCTATTTTAATCCCCTCTATGTATATCGAGATACTAGGACAAAAAAAAAACTGCTTCTTGATTTGAGATGTGAGTCCCTTTGAGATTATAAAAATGCAGACATTCACAGCAAATGAATGATGTTAAAGCGTTATAGTCCGGAGCTACAAAGTCCTCCCAAGTCTATACATCCCAAGATTGCTGATACTATTTCTCCTCCAGTCGCCCACAAACAAGTCAGATAATTTGGAGGAGAGCCAATTAGACATACATACATATTAGGGTTGGTTGATCAACAAAACAAAAAAATGGTTCAAAACTCATTTCTGTTGGTGATTCGATTCTAGAGTCAATTCCGATTTTCACAGAATTTTTTTTCATAACTTTTTGAAACTTCTGAGACTTCTGAATCCTTTTGTTACTGGTTTGAAAGTGTTACTTCCTGTTTCATTGAGTGGTCTTTATTTTGAAAGTAGTTCTTTTACTCCAGAAGTGGGGAAAAGCAAGCGGAGGAAATTCCTTCCTCCTCTGGCTTTAAAACTGGCCTCTCTGGCTAGAGCTGAGGCCAGGAAATTCCTTCCTTCTCTGGTTTAAACCTGGCTTCTCTGGCTTTAAACCTGGCTTCTCTGGCTAGAGCTTAGGCTAGGAAATTCCTTCCTTCTCTGATTTAAACCTGGCTTCTCTGGCTTTAAAACTGGTTTCTCTGGCTAGAGCTGAGGCCAGGAAATTCCTTCCTTCTCTGGTTTAAACCTGGCTTCTCTGGCTAGAGCTGAGGCCAGGAAATTGCTTCCTTCTCTGGTTTAAACCTGGCTTCTCTGGCTAGAGCTGAGGCCAGGAAATTCCTTCCTTCTCTGGCTTTAAAACTGGCTTCTCTGGCAAGAGCTGAGGCCAGGAAATTCCTTCCTTCTCTGGTTTAAACCTGGCTTCTCTGGCTAGAGCTGAGGCCAGGAAATTCCTTCCTTCTCTGGCTTTAAAACTGGCTTCTCTGGCTAGAGCTGAGGCCAGGAAATTCCTTCCTTCTCTGGTTTAAACCTGGCTTCTCTGGCTTTAAAACTGGCTTCTCTGGCTAGAGCTTAGGCTAGGGAATTCCTTCCTTCTCTGGTTTAAAACTGGCTTCTCTGGCTTTAAAACTGGCTTCTCTGGCTAGAGCTGAGGCCAGGAAATTCCTTCCTCATCTGACTTTCAAACTGGCTTCTCTGGCTAGAGCTGAGGCCAGGAAATTCCTTCCTTCTCTGGCTTTAGAAGTGGCTTCTCTGGCTTGAGCTGAGGCCAGGGACCAGAAGCGGGGAAAAGCTAAATTATTTCCGACTCACTTTCTGAGTCATAACAAAAATGGTGGAAAAAGCTTCAGAAGGGAAAGGGGGCTTCCAGTTTTTAAAAAAGCTTCGATATCACTTCAAAAAGATTATTTTAACAAAATTATTATGAACGAGTCATGTGAGCGACTCTATCCATGCCATATATATGGACTTCAGGGTCGTGTTATGGCACACCGAAACAGTTCCTAATTATAGACTCATAGAGTTGGAAGAGATCTTTGGACCATCCAGTCCAACCCCCTGCCAAGAAGCAGGAAAATGAACCACGGGGGCGCAATGGGTTAAACCTTTGTTCCTGCTGGACTGCTGACCTGAAGATTGAGTTGCTGACCTAAAGGTTGCCGGTTCAAATTCACGAGACAGGTTAAGCTCCTATCTGTCATCTCTAGTTTGTGGGGACATGAGAGAAGCATCCCAGCAGGATGGTATCACATCTGGGTGTCTCCTGGGCAGCATCTCTGTAGACGGCCAATTCTCTCATACCAAAAGCAACTTGCAGTATGTTTTCAAATTGATTCTGACACAACAACAAAAAAGCAGGAAAATCGCATTCAAAGCATCCCTGGGGATTGCAGGCTGGAACGGTCATCTAGTCCAGCCCACAGTTGAAGGGAGTCAGTGATCATTCAGCCAGTGCTTTGAAACCTCCCAATAAAGAGGGAGACTCCAATCCAAAAAGCCATTAGGACACTCTGCTTTTTACTTTCACCGAGTCCCCTTGCCCCACAATCCCAAAATAAATCTGCTCCGTCACAGCTGCACAGAGAAAAAGGCAGGGTATTATTAAATATAATAATAACAATAATAAGTAATAAAATTGAAAAATGTTCTGTTCCTGGTTTGAAAGTGGTATTCCTGTTTAAATGTGTGATCCTGACTTTGAAAGTTGTTCTACTCCAGATACAACATTTTCGTGACTTTTTTTTCGTGTCAGGAGTGACTTGAGAAACTGCAAGTCGCTTCTGGTGTGAGAGAATTGGCCGTCTGCAAGGACATTGCCCAAGGGATGCCCGGATGTTCAATAAACTGTCCACATTTTGGTGATAGAAATGACATTTATAACCCAGGAACAAAAATGATGTTACATAGTGTAATCATCATCATTATAGCTGTAGATACTTAGGGACGGGTCTCCTCCTGCCTCCGCAACCAACCTAGCAATTGGTTGCTGCCACCCCTTCATAGAGCTCCTTTAGCGGTTCAGACTAAAACCCAAAGTGGGTGGTCAATCCCCAGTAACACACTTTTGCCCTTGAGTTTATAATAGACTCGGTCTTCTCTAAACCCATGACTCCAAATGTCAGCGGTGCTCTGCCTTCTGGTTATCTAACTAGATTTTGAAAGATCTTAACAGCGGATGAAAATAACTCGTCTGGCTGCTGTGTCCCCGGTGAGTCTGTTTGCTTTTGCTGCCACTGCAAGTTTACTCTCATTCATTTTGAGTCTGGATTTAGGACCACACTTGAGACATCTTAGCCTATACATTGCATCCATAGAAATGTTGATTTTATATGTTTTATGATGACGCCTTTGTAACTGTGCTGTGACCCACTTCAAGTCATGAGGAGAGGCGGGTAAGAAATATAATAATAATAGTTTAGCTCCTAGTCTCTGAAAGTTCCAATAATGCACTAATTTGTGCTCAGAGCCAACCCAAAATAGTTAGTGACCTGAAGGAGAGAAATAAATAGAGAGATACCGATAAACATAGATATACATAGAGCAAGATATATAAATAGATATCAAATACAATTATATATCATGGGGGAGTGCCTGGTCGTGCAGTGGGTTAAACCACTGAGCTGCTGAGTTTGTTGACCAAAAGGTCACAGGTTCGAATCCGGGGAGCGGCATGAGCTTCCACTGTCAGCCCCAGCTTCTGCCAACCTAGCAGTTCAAAAACATGCAAATGTGAGTAGATGAATAGGTACCGCTCTGGCAGGAAGGTAACGGCGCTCCGTGCAGTCATGCTGGCCACATGACCTTGGAGGTGTCTATGGCTTAGAAATGGAGATGAGCACCAACCCCCAGAATCAGACACGACTGGACTTAATGTCAGGGGACAGCCTTTTACAATATCAGGGGATAAATTGGGATATACATCTAACTACGAATGCAATTAATTCTGTTAATTGGGTTTATAATGAGGGATACCTTATTGTAAACCCCACCCATATCTATGAATAATAAATAAACAACGAGCCCCTTACCAAGATGGCAATTATGCCTTTGTGTTTGTCTTCCACCAAATTGCACGTGACTTTGTTGCTGTAATAAGGGACTGGATACACAAACACACACAAATATAAAGTGAGAGTCTTAGAATTTAAAGCGGCCCCTAAAAGCCATCTAGACCAGTGTTTCTCAACCTCCCTAATATTTATTTATTTATTTGCAGCATTTATATACTGCTTTTCTCACCCCGAGGGGGACTCAAAGCGGTTCCTCATGTTGTGGTGACCCACAACCATAAAATTATTTTTGTTGCTACTTCATAACTGTAATTCTGCTACTTTTATGAATCATCATGTAAACATACAATACGCAGGATGTATTTTCATTCATTGGACCAAATTTGGCACAAATACCCAATACAGCCAAATTTGAATACTGCTGGGGACGGGAGGGATTGATTTTGTCATTCATGAGTTGTAGTTGCTGGGATTTATAGTTCACCTATAATCAAAGAGCATTCTGAACCACACCAATGATTGAATTGGGCTAGATTTCCCACTCAGAACCCCCATGACCAACAGAACATACTGTGTTTTCTGATAGTCTTTGGCGACCCCTCTGACACCTCCTCGTGACCCCCCCAGTGGTCCCGACCCCCAGGTTGAGAAACACTGACATAAGGCATGTATGGATATCTATCTATAGGTCCAATGGGCCGGAGGGCACTTGTTTGGCCAAAGAGGAAGAGAGGCTATGATAGAATGCGATGGGATGCAATGCCTCATGCATAGTTTGGGTTCTTCTTCCTCTTTTGAAATGTCAAGCTCCACTTTTTTGTGAGTTGCATGAATGCAGATGCTGTGTGTGTGTTCTTTTTTCAAGTGCATTTGTGGCTCCAGGGTCTTGCAGGCGAAAGGAAGCAGCCGGCTTTTGGGGAGGCCATTTGGCTTTAGTTGTATGCTAGGAAAAGGGAGTGAGTGCGCAGCTTGGGAAATTCAGAGGCAGGGGCTGAATGAGCAAATTCCCCAGATGCAAAAAGGAGAAGGAGAAGGAGGGCACCCTTTTCTGTTCCCCTTCGTGGAGGCAGAGGAGAGCTCATGTCATGTTTACCAGCAGAAAAGAATGTGTGTTTGTGCAATGCCTGAAAGCCCTGACATTCGGGGAAATCCTGCCCTGGTGATACCAAACTGAAAAGAAGCCAAGTCCATTAATGGTTTCAATTAGCACAATTAATCAGCTCATTAACGATAGATGCAAGTGTGATCTTCCCTCTGAGCTCAGCCTTGCGAGAAGGAGGAGGAGAGGGTGTTTGGCACATTTGCAGAACGAAGTGGCCGTAACGTTTAATTCATGCATATTTTCAGTGGCAGAATGCGACTCCACGAAACGGGCCTTGGTTTCAGAGAAGGTGACATGTCCTTTGTGAAAGAGGTAGCTGTGATGGCGGCATTCAAGGGAAGGTCCAGGGTTACAATTCTCCCTCCGAGCAAGAGGGTTCAGAGGTGGCCTCATGCGCAGCTGTGGATGCCTTTGTGCCACTAAGTGCTGCCATTAGTAGCCACAGCTTTCAGACAAAAGCAGTCTCCTTTCTATCCAGGATGATCTTGCATCCTTTTGCCTTCCTTCCTTCCCTCTGGCAAAGAAGGGCTGAGTGTTCCTCAGAGAGCTGAGAATGAAACTGACTATTTCTATGTCTGGCTGTGCTTTTGTGAGCACCTCGTGACCCATCCTGCTAAACACAGATGGCCTTATTAAGTTGGAGGCTTGCTGGAGTTTCCCCGGTCCTATTTGCATCATCAGCACTCACCTTGTAGATGGTGGGCTTGGGGCAAAGAGTTCCTACTGATAAGAACTAGCCAATAGTTCTCAACTTGTGGGTCCCCAGATGTTTTGGCCTTCAACTCCCAGAAATCCTAAAAGCTGGTAATCTGGCCAGGATTTCTGGGAATTGTAGGCCAAAACACCTGGGGGTCACTGGTTGAGAACCACTGACACAAAGAAAGGCTGCAGGGCGGGGGACATGGACCATGATGTGAAATTGCCTGATTTGTCTTTTAGCCAATTGAGCCTGACAAGTGATGACCCAAAAGGATGGCACAGCCCTGTGAAACTATAAAAGCAAATGTACTGTCTTACTTACTTAGGCAATCCCTCGTTGTCCAAGTAGGATTGTCTTTCAAGATCGGTGTACTGGTGGTGGGGTGCGTAGGTGATGGTGGAGCCCTATTCTTGACCTGCATATTCTCCCGCAGTGAGGGCATTGGTTTCCAGGTGGAAAGTGGTCCCAGTCGGGGTTGGCTTGACACGCCTTTCTCTTGGCACGTTTCTCTCTTTCGACCTCCATCTGTGCCTCTTCAAATTCTACAGCACTGCTGGTCACAGCTGACCTCCAGCTGGAGCACTCAAGGGCCAGAGCTTCCCAGTTCTCAGTGTCTATGCCAGAGTTTTTAAGGTTGGCTTTGAGCCCAGCTTTAAATCTCTTTTCGTGCCCACCAACATTTTATTTTCCGTTCTTGAGTTAGGAGTAGAGCAACTGCTTTGGGAGACGATGGTCGGGCATCCAGACAACGTGGCCGGTCAAGCGGAGTTGATGGCGGAGGACCATCGCTTCAATGCTGGTGGTCTTTGCTTCTTTCAGCATGCTGACATCTTCCCAGAGGCAACCCAGGTGGAATTGTTCTAGGATTTGCATGTGAGGTCTGTGGATAGTCCATGTCTCGCAGGCGTATAGCAGGGTTGGAAGGACAGTAGCTTTATAAACAAGCACCTTGGTATCCCTACGGATGCCCCAGTCCTCAAACACTCTCTGCTTCATTCGGAAAAATGCTGCACTTGCAGAGCTCAGGCGGTGTTGTATTTCAGTGTCAACGTTGACTTTTGTGGAGAGTTGGCTGCCAAGGTAATGGAAATGGGTTATGTACTCCTCAGGGGTCCCTCCGTTTTGGTGGCACCACTGGAGCTCCAGTTCTCTCTTCTGAGTTTTTCTTTCTGAGAGCAAGAAACGCCTGGTTATTTTGCTGTCTGTTTCTGTCTGTGGCTGCACCTTTTAAGAGATTGGGGTGCCACTTTCTGCCCCAATGGGAAATGAACCTGAAGCACATTGGACAGATGAGTTGAGGGGTAGAATCTCCTGGGCCCATCTCCAGGGCCCCCAGAGCAGCCCTTGTGAAAAGAATGGAAATTGACTTAGGAAGCAAGTGAAGGAAAGGAGCTGGAAGGACTTGAAAGGTGGATGGATCTCTTTGCTAGTCAATACTGCACAACAGCAAGAGTTTTAGGTAGGAAATTGGGAAGATGGGAGTAGAAGTTTCAAGATGCAGGACTTTAAGACCTAAAGAGAAGGGAAGAAAGGGAGAAATTGTGGGAATGAAGATAAATTAGAGAAGCTCTGAGAGTACAAAGAAGCAGAGAAGTGTGTGAATGAAAGTGTGCACATGCTTAGAAACTTCAGAAACATCAACTATATTATGATGATGTTGTTTATTTATAACCTGCTTTTTCAACTAAGAGGCTATAAAAAGGCAGTTGCATCTCATCCTGGTGGCACTATTTTCCTGTTGCACACCCATTAGTTTTGCTCCATCCAAAATAAATCTATTGCATTTTGATCTCCTTGCCTCTAGTGTCTGATTGAAATAGAGATACTAAGGGTTTTGGGGCAGCACCAACCTCAACATTTGGAAGGAAAAAGCAGGGCAATGGATAGCCCTGTCATGGCCCCTGTGTTAAAATTGTGCCATGTCCCCAGATACCCTCTTCTCCCTCTGGTCCATCTTCTTTGCTGCATATCTTCTTGGTACCTTACTGGATGCCATGTGCAAGGGGCACAGCTCCTTCCCAGTGCAGAGAGTGCTCTTGGCACACTTTTTCATTGTAACTGTCTCTCTCTTTTGCAGCGAGATGCCAAAGGCCAGTATCTGTTCGACCTCCTTTGCCATCACTTGAACCTCCTGGAGAAGGACTACTTTGGGATCCGCTTCGTAGACCCTGACAAGCAGCGGGTGAGTGCTGGGAAAGGGCTTGGCCAGAGGAGAAACCCAGGTGGAAGAACCCCCAAAAAAGCCAGAGAGAGGCTGCCCCAAGGTTTGGTGGGTCTATTTGCCCCTAAGCCAGTGGTTCTCAACCTGTGAGTCTCCAGATGTTTTCACCTTCAACTCTCAGAAATCTTAACAGCTGGTAAACTGGCTGGGATTTCTGGGAGTTGTAGGCCAAAATACCTGGAGACCCACAGGTTGAGAACCACTGCCCTAAGATATTAAAAAAAAGCCTATGTGCAGGTGGTTTTCCTTAGCCAGATGTGCTCAGGGTGGAGAATGTGACCTCTCCTCTCAAGGCAAGCATGGGCAAATCAGATTGAATATTCCTGTAGAAGTGACATTGTCAAACAATATGCCAGCCAGTTTCCACTCTCTCCATATGCTCCTGGTAGGGGATGCCTTCAAACCTACCCTTCAGTAATCCTGGTGGCAATATATTGGATCTGGCCAGGGTGAATGATCTCCTACATTTGGGGATGCTTATCTTTATCTTTGGAGAACAAGCCCTATGAAGAGTGGCTTAAAGAGCTGGGTATGTTTAGCCTGAAGAAGAGAAGGCTGAGAGAAGACATGATGAGGGCCATGTATAAATATGTGAGAGGAAGTCATAGAGAGGAGGGAGTGAACTAGTTTTCTGCTGTCCTGGAGACTAGGATGTGGAACAATGGCTTCAAACTATAAGAAAGGAGATTCCTTCTGAAAATTTGGAAGAACCTTCTGACTGTGAGAGCTGTTCAGCAGTGGAACTCTCTGCCCCAGAGTGTGGTGGAGGCTCCTCTGGAGGCTTTTAAACAGAGGCTGGATGGCCATCTATTGGGGGTGCTTTGAATGCAATTTTCCTGCTTTTTGGCAGAATGGGGTTGGACTGGATGGCCCATGAGGTCTCTTACAACTCTATGATTCTATGATAAGTAACCCACTGGAGTGAACAACATAATGCTGTTTGTGATTTCTGAGTATTTGCCCATTTTCGTCAGATGCAGCTCCACATCTCAGATCCAGTGCTTATAGCAGATTTAGCATTTACTTTGCAGTCAGGGGCCTTTGCTTGTTTTGTTTTGTAATTCTACATATATAATGTGTATTGGGGATGGCATTTAATTTCGCTGTACAATGTACAACGACTATAAAGTTATTCTATTCTATAACTGAGAGAAGGTGATACAAACTTCCAACCGCCCGTTGGATGTTTGGCCAGTGAGGTTGCGTTGATGAGAGCCCAAATATTCTTAGCTCATTTTTCCCTTACGTCTTCTTGAAAACATTATATTTCCTCCTCTTCTATTTCAGCACTGGTTGGAGTTCACGAAGTCTATTGTCAAGCAGATGCGATGTAAGTATTGTGTCTAACTTTGGGACTGAAGCATGGCTTTGATGCCATAAAGTGGGGGAAAGGGATAGCGGTGTTGTGTCATCTCCTGCTGCTAGACAACATCGTTTACAATTGGGTTTACAATTCTGTTACAATAATTATTGGGGATGACTTATTAGGATCACTAACTATCAGGGTATATAGATCATGAACTGTTAGGATCACAACCTATTTGGAGTAACTTCTGCACTCTGACAGACTTCTATACACACGTTTCACTCAACACTTCTCTCTAACAGTCACATCTCAACTGTCATTCTGTTTAAACCTGAACATTCTAAACTGTCACTGAACAATCACTTGACCTGCAGCCCCTCCCACTGCTTTAGGTATATAGAGATAAGGAAACTTACATCAAATAAGACATATTTATTTTTATTTATTTATTTCATATACTTGTACCCTGCCCTTCTCACCCCCGAGGGGGGACTCAGGATGGCCTCACAGCAAACACCATTCAGTGCCATCATAATTATCATTATGAACAATCAATAAATTCATTGTATTGTCGAAGGCTTTCATGGCTGCAATCACTGGGTGGTTGTAGGTTTTTCGGGCTATATGGCCATGTTCTAGAGGCATTTCCTCCTGACTTTCGTCTGCATCTATGGCAAGGGACCTCCCTACCTCTGAGGATGCTTGCCATAGATGCAGGCGAAACGTCAGGAGAGAATGCCTCTAGAACATGGCCATATAGCCCAAAAAACCTACAACAACCCAATAAATTCATTAAAACAAAACATTAAATAAACAGTCGTTAAAACACGCCAATTAAAATCCAGGTCTGGATCAATTCATTGTCACTTCAAAATTGCTTATGTCTTCTTCATACAGCCGCTGTTCAATGGTCAAATACAAGGTCCCACAGCCAAGTCTTGAGTTTCCTTCTAAAGGACAGGAGAGAAGTGGCCAGTCTGATGTCTTTGGGGAGGGAATTCCACAGACGGGGAGCCACTGTTGAGAAGGCCCTGTCTCTCGTCTCCACCAATCGCATTTGCAATGGTGGTGGGATCGAGAGCAGGGCCTTTCCAGATGATCTTAAACTTTGTGATGAGATATTAGTAGGAGATATGTTCGGACATGTAGTCTGGGCATGTAGTATATGCTTCAGGTTATAAAACGACACATTAAAATACACAAACATCATATAGAGGAGGATTGAGAAGGTTGCTTCCTCCTGGAGAGACCCTGTCTTGGCTCAATGGGGTCAGAGCTGTTCCTGTGGATAATGCTGACCCCTCAAAGAAGCCAGCCTGACATTGGTGCCCTTCTCTCCTGCAGCGCAGCCGCCCTTCACCATGTGCTTCCGGGTGAAGTTCTACCCCACGGATCCGGCCGCCCTGAAGGAGGAGATCACCAGGTAAGGGATCCCCCTTTGGGAGGAAAAGAGGGCTTCAGAAATTTCAGAAACAGAGCTCCAGATTGTAGCCTTCAGAAAGGAGTTGGTTTTGCAATGGATGTCTAGTTCTGGCTAGAAGGTCACCATGGAGGCCTGAATTCTCCAAAGACTGGGCTGCTAACATCCCTGAGTTACAAACATCCGACTTAGAAATGATTCACAGTTAAGAACAGGGTTGAGACAGCAAGAAGTGAGAAATCTAACCATCAGAAGGGAAATTCTGAAAGAGTTATTATCATGGGGAAAAGGGGTCTCCACTGACGCTTTCCCTCAAATCCTTATTTCCACAACAAGCTGGGCTTTAGCACAGCAGGTTAACGACCAGCTGCAGTAAATCTTGACAGTTTGAAGCCCAGGTCATGGTGAGCTCCTGGCCTTTAGCTCAGCTTCTGCCTACCTAGCAGTTTCAAAAACAGCAATGTGAATAGAGGTACTGCTTAGCAAGAATGTATTTAAGGCACCTATAAGGAAATGCCAGAAAAATGCCAGTGATTCCATCAAGGAGGAAATTTACAAACAAAGTTCCTTGGCAGAGAAAGTGGAGTGACAGCACCCCCCTGTGGAGTGACAGCACCCCCCAAGTGACAGCAAGTGGAGTGACAGCACCCCCCAAGCACAGCCTCCAAGATGCCGAAGATGGATATACCTCTATCTATGTACAGTTGTCTGTCTTGTTAGTGTATAACAACATTGAATGTTTGCCGTAAATTTGTTTATGCTCTGAATCCCCTTCAGGGTGAGAAGGCCAGAATATAAATATTGTAAATAAATAAATACAACCCTATAGAGTAGGCATGGGAAAACTTTGTCCCTACAGGTGTTTTGGACTTCAACTCCCACAATTCCTAACAACCTACCGGCTATTAGGAATTGTGGAAGTTGAAGTCCAAAACACCTGTAGGGACAAAATTTGCCCATGCCTGCTATAGAGTCTCTCTTGTTTGTAACTTGGGGATGGCCTGTACTTGCATCTTCAACAAGCTGCTGAACGTCCAAAGGGTCTTGCGAAAATTACCAGCTCCTGGGCCCCAAATGCCAACAGCATCCTGTCCTGAAATGACTGCAGCCTTTCTGTCTGAAGGACGAGGACAGCGGCCCATGAATAAGTTATGTTGTCTCTTTCCCAACACACACAGCACATCCGCACACAAACACCAACCCTCCTTGCCGTCTGCCAGGCATCCCACTTGGGAAAATGCCAGTCTGCCCGTTGTTTACTGGGCTGTGCTCCCCCCACATACACACATACACACCATAATGGGCTCTTCCTTCTTTCCTTCATTCAGTATTTAAGCTCTTTGGGGCATTGAGGAGAGGGATGTGTTGTCCATAAAAGGAAGGGCTGGGCTTCCTCTCCTCCCAAACCAAAAGCCTCTTAGATCAGTTGTTCTCAACCTGTGAACCCCTGGAAGTTTTGCCCTTTGCCTCCCAGAAATCCTAACAACTGGTAAACTGTCTGAGATTTATGAAAGTTGTAGGCCAAAACACCTGAGGACACACAGGTTGAGAAACGCTGTCATAGACAGATCGATCTCTAGCATTCCCTGCACTGACCAATGCCAACATGCACCCATTTTCCTGGATCGGTAGTGGACTTTGCTCCTTGGGACTGAATATGGGCCAAATGGCAAGGATTGGAGGGTGTGGAGATGCTGTCTTTTCTCCTTGGGGGGGAAGTCTCTACAGCCCTTGGTCACTCACAAGGAGATTGGATCATCAGCCAGAGCTGTCTAAGCAGAGAATGAGAGGCTTCCTGTCCCAGGAAGGATTTGGCCATGCAGTTCCTTACACTATGGAACAAGATTTGAAAAATGTTCTGTTCCTGGTTTGAAAGTGTTATTTCCAGTTTAGTTGTGCAGTCCTCACTTTGAAAGTAATTCTTATATTCATGAAACTTTGTTTTTGTAGCTGCAACAAACAGACTCATTGATCAGAGATTCATTGAACAATTAAAGCCAAATGTGTTCCAGGATGCCCTTCCTGCAAAGACTTTTTTTTTTTGCAGTTTAACAAACTTTTCCTATGCTTTTATGATAGAACTAATAAGGAAATGACATTAGTAATCCAGGAACAAAAATCATATCACATAGTGTAGTAATTGTTGTAATACTAATACTCCAATAATAATCATGCCATAATAATAATGCCATAATAATAATAATAATAATAATAATAATAATAATAATAATAATAATTGTGTCCGACATGTGATCCAATGCAACAATCTTGTCTGCTGTGGACTCATTCTGTTTCAAATAATAATAATACTATTAATAATAATAGCTATATTACAATCATGGAAAAAAGAGCATGAAAAAAAACGAAGTATGGATCGTCGATGTTGCAATCCCAGGTGACAGCAGGATTGACAAGAAGCAACTCAAAAAGCTTACACAATATGAGAATTTAAAGATCGAACTGCAGACTCTGGCACAAGCCAATAAAGGTGGTTCCAGTGGTGATCGGCACACTGGGGGCAGTGCCTAACGACCTTGGCCTGCACTTAAAAACAACTGGCGTAGACAAAATCACCATCTGTCATCTGCAAAAGGCTACCCTACTCAGATCTGCATGCATTATTCGCCGATACTTCACATAGTCCTAGACACTTCAGAAGTGTTCGACGTGTGATCCAATACAACAGCCAGCATAGTGATCTTGTTTGCTGTGTAGTAATCATGTTGTTTATCAAATAGGTATAATAGTAATAATAATGACATAATAATAATGCAATAATGCAGTAATAACAATGCAATAATAATAATAATATTAGTAGTAGTAGTAGTAGTAGTAGTAAAGAAATAATGACATTTCGTAGAAGTCAACTAATTATGAGGACTTGTGTTTTATTGTTTTTATTGTCTCTATTGTTTTTATATGGTTTATATTATATGTTAATGTTTTAATTATATTTTATGTTGTTGGGGGCATTGAATTTTGCCGATTGTAAATTGCCCTGAGTTGCTTCTGGACTGAGAAAGGTGGTATATAAATACGGCAAATAAATAAATAAATACATAAACAAACAAACAAATAATGTTGTTGACATGTTTACATACCTCGACCTTCAGATTGTTTAGAATTCTTAATTTTTAGAAGATCTTAGTAAGTAACCCACAGAGTGACGTTACCAGGGTGTTTTACTCTGCTCCTCCAGCCAATCATAAAGGACCTGGGCCAGAAGATCCCAAGGGATTTTTGTTGTTGTTGTTGTTGTGTCAGGAGTGACTTGAGAAACTGCAAGTCACTTCTGGTGTGAGAGAATTGGCCGTCTGCAAGGATGTTGCCCAGGGGACGCCTGGATGATTTGATGTTTTTATCCTCCTTGTGGGAGGCTTCTCTCATGTCCCTGCATGAGGAGCTGGAGCTGACAGAGGGAGCTCATCCTCGCTCTCCCCAGATTCGAACATGCGACCTGTCGGTCTTCAGTCCTGCTTGCACAGGGGTTTAACCCACTGTGCCACCGGGGGCTCCATCCCAAAGGATGATCTGATAAATCTTGCCACTTTTTTGGGTGCAGATCTCTTTGCATGTGGCTTGGTCCCTCCAGAGACAGTGCTTCCCAAGGAAGCCCACTGCCCTAGGAACCAGCTCATTTGCGTTGCAGATTTTTATGCTAATCAGTAGCTCCAGCCTCTGCTCTGCTGTGCACCCAGGAGACCTCGATTTAAATGCAAAACGGGCAGCGAAACAGCCTCTGTCTCCGACAGATATTCAGCCGCATGCAATATGCTAATTGGGAATGCTCTGGGTCAGCGCCCGCCCTGGACGTCCGTTCATTCGTTTGCAAGGATGATAATAATCAGGGGGATGGCAACAGCCCTCAATGCCGAGCAAGGGGCAGACCTGAGTGGCTCTTCGATGGTCTGGATCATCTGGCATTCGTTTGATCCAGTGGCTTCTTTGCCATGTTATTATCTCCCAACTGCAGGTGAAAAGGATTTGGAAGAGAAGGGAAGTGCCATCCTTGCAACCAAGCAGTTTTTGTCCAGAAATGTAAAGCGGGAGCAGATCTAATTTTAGAGCCTATGTCTGTAAATTAATGTAGGTCAACCCTATTTCTTATGGGTTGGAAAGGCAGGAAATGGAACAGGAGCCTCACTGATGGATGATGATGGCCTTAGCCCTAGGAGCCGCTCAGCACTGAAATCTTGATGTGCTCTTTGCGTCAGCTTTGCAAAGAATATTATCTGTTGCTTAGTGTTGCAAATTGATTCGAGTGGTGAACATTAGTTTCCCCTCCAATAAACACTTTGTAGTTTACGTGATTTAAGATTCCTTCTAATTGCCAGAATATATCTCAAGAGATAATTTAAGATTGCACAAGACAGAGGCCAAAAGAGTGATACAATGATGGAATGAAGGCCATCTGAATGCTGATGCATCTCAATCCTATCAGACTTGTCAAGAGAGATTGCAGAAGAGGATATAGCTAAGACAAGCACACATGTTAAGGGCTAAAGCACACATTCTGCAAAAAAGTAGCATGCAAGACGTATCTGGTTTTGTTGATGTTCTACGCCAGTGTTTCTCAATCTTCCTAATGCTGCGACACCTTAATACAGTTCCTCATATTGTGGTGATTAGATAGATAGATAGATAGATAGATAGATACACACACACACACAAATACAAAGTGAGAGTCTTAGAATTGAAAGGGGTCCCTAAAGGTAATCTAGACCAGTGTTTCTCAATCTTCCTAATGCTGTGACACCTTAATACAATTCCTCATATTGTGGTGATTAGATAGATAGATAGATAAATAGATAGATAGATACACACACACACACAAATACAAAGTGAGAGTCTTAGAATTGAAAGGGGCCCCTAAAGGTAATCTAGACCAGTGTTTCTCAATCTTCCTAATGCTGCGACACCTTAATACAGTTCCTCATATTGTGGTGACTAGATAGATAGACACACACACACACACACACACACACACTTGAATACCAAGCAAGAGTTTTAGAATTGAAAGGGGCCCCTAAAGGTCATCTAGACCACTGTTTCTCAACCTTCCTAATACAGTTCCTCATGTTGTGGTGACCCCCAACCATAACATTTTTTTCGTTGCTCCTTCATAACTGTCACTTTGCTACTGTTCGGAATTGTAATGTAAATATCTGATATGCAGGATGTATTTTCATTCACTGGACCAAATTTGGCACAAATACCCCATATGCCCAAATTTGAATACTAATGTGGTTAGGGAAGATTGATTTTTGTCATTTGGGAGTTGTAGTTGCTGGGATTTATAGTTAACCTACAATCAAAGAGCATTCAAAAAGCACACAGAACTCCCATGACCAACAGAAAATACTGGAAGGGTTTGGTGGGCATTGACCTTGAGTTTTGGAGTTGTAGTTCACCTACATCCAGAGAGCACTGTGAACTCAAACAATGATGGATCTGGACTAAACTTGGAACGAATACTCAATATGCCCAAATGTGAACACTGGCAGAGTTTAGGAAAATAGACCTTGACATTTGGGAGTTGTCGTTAGTGGGATTTATAGTCCACCTGCAATCAAAGAGCATTCTGAACCCCACCAACAATAGAATTGGGCCAAACTTCTCACACAGAACCCCCACGACCAACCGGAAATACTGTTTTTCTTGATGGTCTTTAGCGACCCCTCTGACACCCCCATCGCGACCCCCCCCCCAGGAATCCTGAACCCCAGGTTGAGAAATGCTGCCTTAACTTCTATGACTCTTCTCTTGCAGCTGGGGCTGAAGCAAAAGGCACTAACCCCCTGTTTGCTGTGGTTTCTTTGCCAGGTATCTGGTCTTCTTGCAGATTAAAAGGGACCTCTATCACGGGCGCCTCCTCTGCAAGACGTCTGACGCCGCTCTGCTCGCTGCCCACATCCTTCAGGGTGAGCTCACCTTTGAAAGGAAGCGCAGTTATTGTGGTTTCAGCTCCAAAAGATTACCGCAAAGCAGCATATTGAGCCGATACATCCCTTCCGCCATTCAGTTGGACCAAAATAAACTGCCCATTGTATTGTGAAACACTTTCACGGCCCAAATCCATGGGATATTGAGTGGTTTCCATGCTGTATTGTTGTTGTTGTTTATGCATACCCTGCCTTTTCTCTTCACAAGGAGACTCAAAGCAACTTGCATAAAAAGCAATTCAGTACAATTCAATATCTGCAAATATATAAACAGCCCAATATCATGGGTATTAAAAATTCAGTCAAAATCAATAAATATATGTATGGCCGTGTTCTGGCAGCATTTTCTCCTGACATTTCACCTACATCTGTGGCTGGTATCTTCAGGTGACCTGATGCTCGTCAAGCAAGTGGAATATATAATATACTTGTGGAATAATGTCCAGGATGGAAGAAAGAACCATTGTCTATTCAACAAATATAAAGGGTGCAATATAAATTGGCAAGCTTGATTTACATGTGCTGAGTGGTATTTACCCATTAGTATGCAAATAACCATGAAGATAGCATGGTCATTTAGTAAGGGGCATCTGCATGCAAGTAGCCTTGCCTTCGTTCCCTTTGTTTACTGTCTGGAGACATCCTTTGTCTGGGTGGAGTTCACAAGCTCCTGATTGCTTGCTGCCTGGAGACCTCCTATGTCTGGGTGGGGTTCATTCATTAGTTACGGTCCTGATTCTCATGTTTTTCAATACTGGTAGCCAAATTTTGCTCATGTTCATGGTTTCTTCCTTTCTGGTGAAATTGTCCATGTGCTCTTGGATTTCAATGGCTTGCTCCTGGCCAACATAAGCCAACAGCCATCCTCTGCCATTCTGCAATGCTGAAAGTGTTGGAGTGATGGAGAAGAGGTTTAGGGGAATCTCTTCTCCTCTCTTCTGTGGCCTCCTGGAGCAAGTGAAGGCAGTTAGCGCTTATCCTGCTGCAACCAGGGAAGGGAAGACCATGCCAGGCTTTTCTGCACCACAAAGCCCTGATTTCTCAATCCCTCTCTTCTTGTTGTTCTTCTTTCAGCGGAGATTGGCGACTATGACCCCGGGAAGCACCCTGAGGGCTATAGCTCCAAGTTCCAGTTTTTCCCCAAACATTCAGAAAAGCTGGAAAAGAAGATTGCAGAGATCCACAAGATTGAGCTCAGGTGAAGGCTACCTCCTCTCTGGTGCTGAGTTTCCTGGAACTCTCTGGCTAATGTTGCTTGTCCCCATATACACAATGAGTAGGAAATCTGCCATTGCTGTTGACTAATAGAGCACTCAGACATATATTCTTGGATAAAACCAATTATCTCTAGCTCCCTTGCAGTTTGGTTTTAGACTTGGTCACGGAATGGAGAATGCTTTGATTGCCTTGGTGGATGACCTCTGCAGAGAACTAGACAGGGGGAGTGTGTCCCTTCTGGCTCTCCTGAATATCTCAGTGGCTTTCAATACCATCATCCATGGTATCCTTCTGGGACGGCTCTCCAGAATGGGTCTTGGGAGCACTGTTTGCAGTGGCTCCACTCCTTCCTGGAGGATTGTACCCAGATGGTGATGCTGGGGGACACCTGCTTGGATCCCTGGCCCTTGACCTGTGGGGTCCCACAATGTTCCATTCTGTCTCCCATGCATTTCAACATCTGCAAGAAACAGCTTGGTGAGGTCATCCGGAGTTTTGGAGTTGGGTGCCATCTCTACGCAGATGACACACAACTCTACTACACTTTACAACCCCATTCCAAGGAAGCTCCCTGGATCCTGGATCAGTGTCTGGCAGCTGTGATGGACTGGATAAGGGCCAACAAGCTGAGACTCAATCCAGACAAGACAGAGGTCCTCCTAGTCAGTTGTGAGGCCAGTTGGGGTATACGGTGGCAACTATGCTTGATGGGGTTATACCCCCACTAAGGACACAGGTCTGCAGTCTGGTGGTCCTCCTGGACTCAGCGCTGGCACTTGAAGCTCAGGTGTCAGTGGTGGCTGGGAGGGCCTTCACACAGTTAAATCTTGTGTGCCAGTTGTGACCATACCTCAAAGTCTGATCTGGCCACAGTGGTCCATGCCTTACTTACATCCAGAATGGACTACTATACTGCACTCAATGTGGGGCTGCCTTTGAAGACAGCCCGGAAACTGCAATTAATGCAAAAATCGGCGACCAGATCACTACTATGGGCGAATTATAGGAAGCATATGATGCCCTTATTAAAGTAACTCCACTGGCTGCCAACAAGTTTCCAGATTCAATTCAAAGTACGGGTTATTACCTATGAGGCCTTATACGGTTCAGGTCCAACTTATTTTCAAGACTGCATCTCCTATGACGAACCAGCACAGGCCTTGAGATCAGCCGGGGAGGCCCTCCTCTCAGTCCCACCTCCATCTCAAGTGTGGTTGGTGGGGACGAGAGAGAGGACCTTCTCGATGGTGGAATGCCCTTCTGAGAGAGATCAGGCTATCTCCCACTCTCCAAGCCTTTCAGACACAATTGAAGACATGCCTTTTAGACAAGTCTTTGACCATGTTTAGAAATTCTTAATGAACATATTCAAGGACCTAGAGATTATTTCACCTTGCACTTTATGAGGCTGATATTGATTGCACTTTGTTTTATATCTGCAGCTGTTGTTGCTTTTTATTGATTTTAACCAGTGGGGTTTTATGATGCTATGTTGTCTATTATTGCTTTTGTGTTGTTGGGTTGTTGTGTCTTGCAAGGCCATGTTCCAGAAGCATTCTCTTCTGACATTCGCCTGCATCTATGGCAGGCATCCTCAGAGATTGTGAGATCTGTTGGAAACTAGGTAAATGGGGTTTACATATTTGTGGAATGATGTCCAGGGTGGGAAAATAACTCTTTGTCTGTTTGAGGTAGGTGTGAATGTTTCAATTGGCCACCTTGATTAGCATTTAATGATCTAGCAATTGCAAGGTGTGGCTTCTTATTGCCTGGGAGAATCCTTTGTTGGGAAGTGATTAGCAGTTTTTGTGTTATTGTTTATGCACCTTGTTTATGTATTTTGTATGTTTACTCCTTTGAGTGCTTTGTGATCCGCCCCACGTCCCTTTGGGAGATGGTGGCGTGTGAATGTTTCAATTGGCCACCTTGATTAACATTTAATTGCCTAGCAGTTGCAAGGTGTGGCTTCTTACCGAATGGGAGAATCCTTTGTTGGGAGGTGATTAGCAGTTTTTCTGTTATTGTTTATGCACTTTGTTTATGTATTTTGTATGTTTACACCTTTGAGTGCTTTGTGAGCCACCCCATGTCCCTTCGGGAGATGGTGGCGTGTGATTGTTTCAACTGGCCACCTTGATTAACATTTAATTACCTAGCTGTTACAAGGTGTGGCTTCTTACCACCTGGGGGAATTCTTTGTTGGGAGGTGATTAGCAGTTTTTCTGTTATTGTTTATGCACTTACTGTATTTTGTATGTCTGCACCTTTGAGTGCTTTGTGAGCTGCCCCAAGTCCCTTCGGGAGATGGTGGCAAAGTATAAATAAAGATTTTTTTCGTCATGTCAGTAGTGACTTGAGAAACTGCAAGTTGCTTCTGGTGTGAGAGAAGGACATTGGCCAGGGGATGCCTGGATGTTTTTTGATGTGTTACCATCCTTGTAAGAGGCTTCTCTCATGTCCCCGTATGAAGAGCTAGAGCTGATAGAGGGAGCTCATCCGCGCTCTCTCTGGATTCGAACCTGCGACCTGTCGGTCTTCAGTCCTTCCGGCACTGTGCCACCGGGGGCTCCTATAAATAAATAATAATAATAATAATAATTAGTATTCTATATTATATTCTGAAGAGTGGTTGTCATAAAAGTGTAACTGGAACAATTATGAGCTTCCAATTTGTACCACGCAGTTACAGTTCTCTAGGATCTTCTGCAAACTGAACTGGGAATTCGTTCCTTGAGGCTCACTCAGCCTTCTCACTGCCTTTCCCTCTTGCTTGCAGTGGTCAGACACCAGCCATGTCAGAACTCAATTTCCTGCGGAAAGCCCAGACCTTGGAAACCTATGGCGTCGACCCACATCCCTGCAAGGTATTCCCGCAGCCGGAGTGAGATGTAAGGGCCTCCTTGGCTTTCTTATGGCGTTGCTTGGTGGACCAACAAGGTCAATGCAGATCGCCTGAACATTGCCTTGGTGTCAAGGGACGGATTCAGAAGGCCGAGTGCGGTTGGGACCGGCCCTTTTTCCTGGCAAGATGGAGGAGCGCATGAGGGTTGGGTGATGCACAAAGCCTGTGCTTTGGCCTCCGTCACAAGGCTTTCTCTCTGTGTGTTTCAGGATGTGTCTGGGAACGCCGCCTTCCTGGCCTTCACCCCCTTCGGGTTTGTCGTCTTGCAAGGAAACAAGCGAGTGCACTTCATCAAATGGTGAGTCCTGTTGTGCCCACTGGGCTGGCATGATAATGATGATGAGGAGGAGAAGGATGGGTGGTCCACAGGGTGGGGAATAGTGCCACTGTCTGGATTGAGTCTAAGGCGGGCATGGGCAAACTTTGGCCCTCCAGGTGTTTTGGACTCCAACTCCCACCATTCCTAACAGCCTCAGGCCCCTTCCTTTTCCCCCTCAGCCGCTTAAGCGGCTGAGGGGGAAAAGGAAGGGGCCTGAGGCTGTTAGGAATGGTGGGAGTTGGAGTCCAAAACACCTGGAAGTACAAAGCTTGCCCATACTTGGTCTAAGCTTTCTAACTCCATGACTTCCAAAGGAAACATCTCTAAAGACTACATTTTCCCATTCACACACAAATAAAGAATGGAAAGGAGGTGGATGAAGGAATGAATGAACACAAGGTTTCAAAACAAAGGAAGATGCATTACGAAGAATTCCATCCTACGCCACCAATTCGGATGGGAGGAGGAAGGACAGAGAATGAGAGAAAACAAAACAACAACAGTACAAAAACAAGCCACTTAAAATTATAACAACAACCCCCATCAACACATGTAGCATAAAATCAAAATAATACAATTTTAAAACAACAGTAGATCAACCTAACTGTCGTCAATTCACAAGCTGCCCACTTGCAGCTTCTTATGGGCCCATTCCGTCTACTCAAGTGTCAAAGGCCTGTCTGAACATCCATGTTTCCAACAGAAGGATTGAAGAGTGGGGGCTAACCTAATCTCTTTTGGGAGGGTATTCGGTCTGAGTCCCTCTATGGAGGTAGAGAAGATCGGGATACAAAAGTTTTAAATAAAATAAAATAAATATTCCAGAGCCGTGGGGCCACCACAGAGAAGATAAGTATAAGTAAGAAGTATATATAATAATATTTTAAAATGTAATATTAATAATAATATAATTATATGTAAACTAATAAGTATATAAAATAATATTGTCAAAGGCTTTCGTGGCCAGAATCACTGGGTTGTTGTAGGTTTTTTCGGGCTATATGGACATGGTCTAGAGGCATTCTCTCCTGAAGTTTCGCCTGCATCTATGGCAAGCATCCTCAGAGGTAGTGAGGTCTGTTGGAACTAGGAAAAAGGGTTTATATATCTGTTGGAGCTAGGTGTGAATGTTTCAACTGACCACCTTGATTAGCATATAATGGCCTAACAGTGCCTGGAGCAAACTTTTTGTTGAGAGGTGATTAGATGTCCTTGTTTGTTTCCTCTCTGTTGTTGTGCTGTTGTAATTTTAGAGTTTTTAAATACTGGTAGCCAGATTTTGTTCATTTTCATGGTTTCCTCCTCTCTGTTGAAATTGTCCAAAAGCCACTGAAATACACAAGCATGTGTATTCACACCTAGCTCCAGCAGACAAGAGTCCTTTGTCCCACCCTGGTCATTCCACAGATATATAAACCCTTTTTTTCTAGTTCCAACAGACCTCACTACTTCTGAGGATGCTTGCCATAGATGCAGGCGAAACATCAGGAGAGAATGCCTCTAGACCATGGCCATATAGCCCGAAAAATAAAAACCCATATAAAATAATAATTTAAAATATAATATTAATATAAGGGAGCCCCGGCGGTGCAGTGGGTTAAAGCGCTGAGCCGCTGAGCTTGTTGACAGAAAGGTCACAGGCTCAAATCCGGGAAGTGGCATGAGCTCCTGCCAACCTAGCAGGTCGAAAACATGCAAATGTGAGTAGATCAATAGATACCACTCTGGCGGGAAGGTAACTGTGCTCCAAACAGTCTTGCCGGCCACATGTCCTTGGAGGTGTCTATGGACAACGCTGGCAATGGAAATGAGCACCACACCCAAGAGTCGGACAATGTCAGGGGAAAACCTTTACTTTTACCTAACATGATTTTTGTTCCTGGGTTATATATGTTGTCTCCTACTTGGTCATAAAAACATGGGAAAAGTTTGTTAAACTGCAAAAAGTTTGTTTTTGCGGGACATCCTGCCATAGCACATTTTGCTATTGTTTTTCAATGATTCATTCTTCTCTTCCCCTACATCTCGCACCCTACATCCTCCTAAGAGGAAGAGAGTGCATTTAAGCCCCAAAAGTGAGGTGAGCTTCTTCATCCACTTCTAGTGTGGGTCGGTTTGTAGACAGGTCTCCCTTTGTCCGTTCTTACTATTCTGTGAGCATCCCAGGTGTCTCTCTGATGGATGTCTTGCTCACAAATGGAGTTGCCCAGAGGAGATTTGGCTGTGTCTATTTACATCTGTACACTGCCTCTAAAAATAACCAAGGTGGCTTGTGGAATAAACCAAACCGCAGATGAAAAGGCACTTAAAAGAACAGCAAAACCACAACCGAGCCGCTAAAACCACATAGGGCAGAAGGTTTGGAGAGCAGTCCTTTGGAGCCAAGTTCCTTCCTCATCCGCTTGAAGGTTTTCGGCTGTTTCCCTGGAGCCTTTGAACCAGAAAGGAGGAAGAGTCCATTGTGGACGTAGGCATAAAAGCATAGGCCAAAAAGGTCACCCATGAAGTATAATTTATTTATTTACAACATTATATGCCGCCCTTCTCACTCCGAAGGGGACTCAGAGCGGCTTACAAGTTATATGTACATACAATATATTATATTATTAGCATAGCACAATATTAGTACCATACATTCCCATATTGTACTACAACACTATACTGTAATATTATTAGTAATATTACATGTAATATGAAATATATAATTATTATATTGTATTATTAGTAGTAATATATTGTATTACATTATAACATTATCAATATTATATGTGTATACAATATATTATATTATTAGCACAGCACAATATTAGTAGCATATATTCCCATATTGTATTATATCACTATACTGTAATATTATTAGAAATATTATATGTAATATAAAATATACAATTATTATAATGTATTATTATTAGTATCATATTGTATTACATTATAACATTATTATCAATATTATATGTCTATATAATACATTATATTATTAGCACAGCATGATATTAGTATCATATATTACTATATTGTACTATACCATTATACTGTTATGTTATTAGTAATATTACATGTAATATAAAATATATAATTCATATATTGTATTATTATTAGTATATTGTATTACATTCTAATATTATTATCAATATTAAATGTTTATACAATATATTATATTGTTAGCACAGAACATCAGTAATATATTAATACTATATTATATTAATATATAAGCCTTATATTACAAGGGTTGAATGAAAAGTAATGCTTTCACCTTCATAATTCCTCAACAGATGGCAGTACTGGTATACGGCAGGTACTGGCTTGTTCAGTAGACTCTCCTCTACAGTTCCATTTTCGCGGGATGCCTTAGCTTTGAACGGTTGTGTTGTTAAAGTGCGAAGTATGGAACCCTGCACAGACAGTTGGTCAATGCGACTTAAGCAACGTGTAGTCATTGAATTCTTGGCAGCAGAAGGTGTCACCTCAACATCTTTAAACTTACTCAACCAATGACGCACAGTACTCACATCAACACAATCACCATAAACAACTTGCATTCCCTGATGAATCTCCTTTGGGGTGACACCTTCTGTGTCAAGAAGTCAATACCTGCATGTTACTTAAGTCACATTGACCGACCGTCTGCGCAGGGTTCCATACTTCGCACTTTAACAACACAACCATTCAATTCTAAGGCTTCCTGCCAAAATGGGACTGTAGAGGAGAGTCTACTGAACAAGCCAGTACCTGCCGCATACCAGTACTGCCATCTATTATGAAGGTGGAGGCATTACTTTTCATTCAACCCTCGTAATATATAAGCCTTAAAGTGCCAGTTTGAATATTGTGATTATTTTTCACTGGTTTATTGCTTAATTCATGTATTCATGGTGTTTGTTAGTTGTTTTGAGTCCTTTTCCATAAATGGGATTGGAAAAGTGGGATTGAAATGACTTGGAATAAACGAATCAAAGGATTTGCCGCACAGCTGATCCCAATCAGGCCCCACCAAACAGCCAGGAAAATCCTCATACAAGCTGTTGACAATCTAGGGCACTGGGATGCTCTGAATGGCCCAGATTCAAAACCCTGTATTTTTTTGCCCCCCTCTGTTTCTGAAGGGTTACATTGGGAGCCCTTTTCTGGGCCTTAAAAGGCCCAGCACTCCAATATGTTCCGTCTGTCAAAGCAGGGAACTGGACCACGTGAATGGAAAGGGAACCTATCTCTGGCCGCAAGGATTTTGCCAAATTGTGGCTGAATGTCTCAGTTTCCTCTGTAATTCTAGAACTAGTTCTGAAGACAAAAAGGCCACAGAATATACAGAGTATTGTCAAAGGCTTTCATGGCCAGAATCACTGGGGTGTTGTGTGGTTTCCAGGTTGTATGGCCAATGTGTTCTGGCAGCATTTTCTCCTGATGTTACACCTGCATCTGTGGCTACTGACATCGTCAGAAGATCTGATGGTGGTAAAGTAAGTGGAGTATAGATAACTGTGGGATGTCCAGAGTGGGAGAAAACCAGAATCGAGACTTACACTAATGAACGCTACCCGGACTCAGGAGATCTCCAGGCAGCAAGCAGCTAAGAACCAGTGAACACGACACAGGCTAAGGATGTCTTTAAGATTACTTATTTACTTACTTAGGCGATCCCTCGTTGTCCAAGTAGGATTGTCTCCCAAGATCAGTGTACTGGCGGTGGGTACATAGGTGACTGTGGAGCCCTATTCTTGACCTGCATGTACTTCCACAGTGAGGGCATTGGTTTCCAGGTGGAAGGTGGTCCCGATCGGGGTTGACTTGACGCACCTTCCTCTTGGCACGTTTCTCTCTTTCACCCTCCATTTGTGCCTCTTCAAATTCTGCAGCACTGCTGGTCACAGTTGACCTCCAGCTGGAGCGCTCAAGGGCCAGGGCTTCCCAGTTCTCAGCGTCTACGCCAGAGTTTTAAAGGTTGGCTTTGGGCCCATCTTTTCCTGCCCACCAATATTCCATTTTCCGTTCTTGAGTTCGGAGTAGAGCAACTGCTTTGGGAGATGGTGGTCGGGCATCCGGACAATGTGGCCAGTCCAGCAGAGTTTTTAAGCAGCAAACAATTCAAAGGGAACAAAGGTCAAGCTACTTCCATGCAGATGCCCTATGTACTAACATGCTAATGGGTGGATCCCACTCAACACATGCAAATCAAGCTTGGGAATTGCGCCCTTTACGCTTGTTTAACAGACTATGGTTCTTTCCTCTTGCCTTGGACATTCCACAGGTATATATTCTCCACTTATTTGACTCCCATCACATCCTATAGACACAGAGGCAGGCAAAACAAAGAAAGGAGAAAATGATGCTAGAATACATTGGCCATACAGCCTGGAAACCACATAACACCCCAATATACAAAGTGCTTCCCAAGTGTTAGCCTTCATCCCTGCATCATGCATCCTGAGAGTCAATGCATCCTGACTGCTGACCACTAAGCAATTGGGCCTTCAAACCCTTGGCTGTTCACTCATCCTGAGATGGTCCCAAGCAGCAGTCTCCTTCCCACCATCATCCTAAAACCGCTGCAGTACGTGGTTCCTCACCAAATGCAATGCGTGGCTCCTCTCCTTGCCTTCCCCAGAGTGGAAAGGAGTGCATCCAGTCCCTGTGGCGCTCAGTCGGCCCCTTCTCTTGCTTTGCATTGTATCCCGCTGTCGATGTACCCCAGTTTCCTGTTTGCCTTTTTTACTGCAGCCACACACTGGGGCTGACGGTTCCAAGGATTTTTCTGCAACCCCCCCTAGCCCCCTTTCCTGGTCAGTACGCTGCATGACTGTTTCCGTGTGATCTGTACTCTCAATATTGAGTCTGTCGCCCTCACCCCCCGAGCGCATTCTTTTCGTACATTTGTCTGCGTTGAACAACGTTGTCCATGTTCTTGGCACAGTCCCCTCAATGGGGCTTCTTTCGGTCCTGCTCCAGACGTGGTTGCATTGTGGCTCATTCCGTCACTGTTATATCCGACGTCGGCCCCATCAGCTAATTGTGGTTCTCTTACATTTGATATTCACATCTGGGTTAGATACAAGAGATAGCGGGGGGGGGGGGGGGCTCCTGAACCCTTTCCTTAAGACTCTTACAGCAGCGTTTCTCAATCTGGGGGGTCAGGAGGGGATTTCAGAGGGGTCAACAAAGACCATCAGATAACATATTTCTGATGGTCTTAGCAATCTTTTTGGTAGAGAAAACTGAAGTTCTCTCTGCCTGTCCTTCTCTTCCTATTTGTAAACAGATGGTGAATCTTTTCACCAAAAGCCCTTCTCTGCTGTGATTGGCCGGCCTCTCAGCCAAGGGGGGGGGGCTATTTTTGAGACTCCAAGCGGGGAGGCGAGAGCAGGCATGCTCGGCGCATGGCAGTGTGGTGGGCATGTGTGGGGCGAGGGAGAGCGTGTAAGATGGGAGGGAAGCTCACACCAGTGAGTCTCTTCAAGGCATGGGGGTTCTGTGTGGGAAGTTTGGCCCAATTCTATTGTTGGTGGAGTTCAGAATGCTCTTTGATTGTAGGTGAACTATAAATCCCAGCAACTACAACTCCCAAATGTCAACGTCTGTTTTCCCCAAACTCCACTAGTGTTCACATTTGGGCACATTAAGTATCCATGCCAAGTTTGATTGAGTCCACAGTGCTCTCTGGATGTAGGTGAACCACAACTCCAAAACTCAAGGTCAATGCTCCCCTAACCCTTCCAGTATTTTGTGTTGGTCATAGGAGAAAGTATGCCAAGTTTGGTTCAATTCCATCGCTTGAGTTCAAAATGCTTTTTGATTGCAGGTGAACTATAAATCCTAGAAAATACAACTCCCAAATGACCAAATCAATTCCCCCAACCCACCAGTATTGGGTATTTGTGCCAAATTTGGTCCAGTTAATGGGAACACATTCTGCATATCAGATATTTACATGAGGATTACTAACAATAGCAAAATTACAGTTACAAAGTAGCAATGAAAATAATGTTATTCTTGGGGGTCACCACATCATGAGGAATTGCATTAAAGAATCGTGACATTAGGAAGGTTGAGAAATAGCATCTTACGGTGTAGACACACAATAGATGCTGAGGTTGCCCCTCTTCTCTCCCCATGTTGCACTTTGGATGAACTGCAAATGGATGGCGACTTGAAAACTCTCCTTCTTTGGTGCCGAGAGTTTGGCTTAAGTTTTTGCTTCTTGCCAGAAACATTTCCATGTTGGGAAGGGCCCTGCGTTTGCAATGGAGGGAGGAAGAGACGCTCCATCGCTCTGTTTACAGAAGCCCTCTCTTTCTTTTTTAACATGTCCCTTGTAGGAATGAAGTGGCAAAGCTGAAATTTGAAGGCAAGACGTTCTATTTATACGTAAGTCAGAAAGAGGTGAGTGCCTTTGCCGAATGGCCACGAACCATCATATTTGCCTCTCTTCCAAAAAGCAGAATGTCAGAATCTCTGGTTTGAACCCACTTCTGCTTCAAAGCCATTGAAGAAATACAACATAAGTCTGAGAGGTGCCAAGCGAGTTGGGCGCATCCTTTTTAAGTACGAAGGGATAGCAGCCTGATGTGAGAGAGTTCATTTTCTTCCCGTCCTTTCCCCTTTTTCCTTCTTTGTTTACAATTACCAAGCCTCTGGCTGTACATTCGAGAACAACGTTCGATATGTGCATCCCTTTGCAAAGCTAGATAAATGGTGTCTTATAATTAGAAGGCAGAGTCAGAGACATGTTAGGGTTCAGATCTTTTTGGGCATGCAGTTTTGCTCTTTGCAGAGTTGGATGCTGAAATAGTAGGTGAGAAAAAAACAAGTAGAAACGTTGCTGGAAGGACCCAGAGCAGCATTGCAAGCTCATGTTGCCCAGTTTGAAATGGTCCTGACCTTTCTGGTGCGCTGGAACTGCCTTGCTGGACAGCTACTAATATGCTTAGTCTGCACACAATGCTTGTTGAGCAGCCCGGATTTTTCACAGACACATACATCCACATCCAAATGAGCCGGGGATCCTTCACTCCATGCCGCAAAGGCACTTGCATTTCAGTCTAGTTATAGAAAGCATGCTGCGTGTGGACCAAACGCATAGACTGGCTTTCTGTATTTTTCTGGGCAGGAAAAGAAAATTGTTCTGACCTATTTTGCTCCAACACCTGAAGCCTGCAAGCACCTCTGGAAATGTGGGATCGAGAACCAAGCCTTCTATAAGTAAGCATTGCGTCACACTGGGTACCTCCCTATGGCTTGTCCTTGTTTTCTTTATAAATTAGCCTTCCCTGTTAAATGTTTCTTTCGGTTATTAAGTTGCAAGAATTTCCACCATTCTGTATCATTGCTGGAGAAATCCTCATGTGTTTCCCGGAAGCAGATAGTTGAGGCTCTACAGCAAATCCATACCTGACACAAATGTGACTACAGTAGAGCCTCGCTTATCCAACCTTCGCTCATCCAACATTCTGTATTATCCGATGCAGCCTGCCTCCTGCCCGGATCCACAGTTGTTTCAGTACATTGCAATGTTTGGGTGCTAAATTCGTAAATATAGTAATTACTACATAATGTTACCATGTACTGAAATGCTTTTTCTGTCGATTTGTTGCCAGACATCATGTCTTGGTCCTTAATTTGAAAAATCATAACGTAATTTGACGTTTAATAGGTTTTTCCTTAATCTTTCCTTATTATCCAACATTTTTGCTTATCCAACATTCTGCCGACCCATTTATGTTGGATAAGCGAGACTCTACTGTATTCTGGGTTCAATGTAGAGCTGTAGAAGACCACAAAAAGCCAAAGTCCCAGATAGTATTGCTACCATTTCTGGGCAGGAAGTGACCTTAAATACAGAATCAAATGCACTTAAAGCTGGAAGGATGCAGATTGGTCAGCGGTTCCCAACCTGTGCTCCGTGGAGTCCTAATGGCACCGCATATGCTTCTTGAGGGCTCCGCAGCCATTCCAGGAAAATAAATAAAAACTGAATGAATCAAAGAACAAGAAACAAAATGTAGACACTAAATAAGAAAACTTAAGATATTACATCCTGAAAATTCTGAACAGAATTTGGTTTCGTTTATCGAACTTTGGGAGAATTTCTATGTATGGCTAAGTTTTGACAATAGCATACATACTGGTGGTAGTTGAGAAAAAAATTGGGTATTATGGTAAATTTCAATGTGTTTACAATGCAATTTTAGTGCATGGACATTGTGCTATTGTTTAGATACCTCTTTACATTCCCTTACTATCTTCCCCCTCGTCCTCCCCTTGTAACACTACTCCTAAACACCATAAACTTGTAAGACATAGGAGAGGCCCAAGGGGCTCCGCCATATAATTGATTCTAAACAGGGCTCTGTGAGTCAAAAAGGTTGGGAACCATTGCCATAGGTGACACCCACCTCATGTTCTCATTTCTCTCATGTTTGGGATTGTTCTCTTTTGCCAACACCTGCCTCTTTTTTCAGACTGGAGAAGTCCAGCCAAGTCCGCACCGTTTCCAGCAGCAACTTGTTTTTCAAAGGGAGTCGGTTCCGATACAGGTAAATAAGGGCTGCAAGTGGCCGTTCCTGGGTATGTTATTGGACCCAGCCACAGGATGGCTTGAAGGGCAAGGTTGTGTTAGGGTAGCTTTGCGGATGACTTGAGAGAGATTTCTGTTCTTCTCGGTCAAATAACCTTCGACTTAAAACCATCCAAACACACATCCCTCAATGGCTCTGCTTAAGCCTTGCAAATGCAGGGCAGCCACAGCATTCATGCTTCGAGTCTCTCTCCATGTAGCTCTGTCACCCTTTTTTTCCTACTGCTTTCCGCTTTACAGAACATTTTAAGAAATCCACATATTTATTCTGCTTTATTTAAACCTTTGCAAAGATCAAACACTTCAGCATCAAACCGTATTTCAAGATACAAGGAGCAGAGCCGCCGTAATACTGTTTTCTAGGAACATCATTCCAGAGTCACATCTTCAGCCCCTTCTACACTGCCATATCATCTACATTATCCAATCATATAACCTACATTATCTGATTTGAACTGGATTATATGAGTCTACACTGCCATAATCCAGTTCAATGCAAACTGTCTGGATTTTATCTGGCAGTGTAAAAGGGTCCTCCTTTCGATGAGCTCAGAGTGCAGTATCTTCAATTTGGTCCTTTCAGCTCCTAGGGAGAATTCAGGCTCTATTTCTTCCTTAATCCATTGATTTCAAGACTAGGTTATTAAAAATTGACCTATTATTTCACAGGCATTCAAAGTACAAGTGTTTTATCTAAGAGATATTAAGATAGCAGTAAGACGGAGTGAGGATGGTGGATGCATGTCATGTTGTTTACAAAGGGCTGTTCTGTCCTCGTCACCTTTTCTGTTTACTCACTTTCAGTGGCCGGGTTGCAAAGGAGGTGATGGAATCGAGTGCCAAGATCAAGAGGGAGCCTCCAGAGATACACAGGTGAGGCTCCAGAGACATAGAAGGGAGGACAGCATTCTGGGGTCTATAGATTGAGGGGTCTTGCTGGTGTGCTTGGGCCATCATCCGGCCTTGGTCTGTCACAGAGGGGTCTCCAAAGCCAGCGCCTGTGCTTCCTTCTCTTTTTCAGGGCGGGACTGGTTCCCAGCCGCAGCTGCCCGTCCATCACCCACGGCCCACGGCTCACCAGCATCCCCAGGACCCGGAGGAGAGCAGTGCACATCTCCATCATGGAAGGTGAGGCCATTTCACAGCTCTCTATGGCCACGTTCTCACTCTGTGCTGCACGCTCACTGTCTAATGACCTCATCAGACAGTTTTCTCTGCATCTTCTTCCCGTTGCTCTATGCTGCCAAAATGGACTTTATCACATGACACACAACAATGTCCGGCAGGACTCTGTGGGCCTCTGTTTCGGCAGCGTAGAGAAACAGAGCCCAGAGTGTCTTTTGACTCCAAATGGCACAAAGTGGAAGACTGATGGATGAAACTCTATGAGGAAAAGGATGTGGGATGGCATAAGACGGACCTTCAAATGAAACAACAATGTATGTGCGAACTTAAAAGAAATATAACATAGGATCTAATTTCTACGACTCTACGAGTAAGTTACTTAAAGCTGTATTACCATGTTGAAAATACTTCAAAAATTACAATAGTACAAGTCTAATTATTCTATACAATTCAACAAAGCATATTCTATTCACGGAGTAAGTAACAGACATAAAGTAAAGCATATAGAAACAACCAAGTCCTAATAAGTCCTGGAGCTGTGAAAGATCTCGAGTCCAATAGGAATAGTAGTCAAAAAATTCCGCTTCCAATATAACGACTTCTAAGTTGATTCTCCCGCTGATAGCCCCAACTTCTGCCAGCCTAGCTGTTTGAAAACATGCAAATGTGAGTAGATCAATAGGTACCGCTTCTGCGGAAAGGTAAGGGCGCTTCATGCAGTCATGGCAGGCACATGACCTTGGAGGTGTCTACAGACAATGCTGGCTCTCTGGCTTAGAAATGGAGATGAGCATCACCCCCCAGTGTTGCACACGACTAGACTTAATGTAAAGGGAAAATCTTTACCTTATCTAACTGGAGTCTTGTGTCCTCCTCCTCCTCCTCTTCCTCCAGGTCTGGAGTCCTTGCGGGACAGCGCCCACTCCACGCCGGTGCGCTCCGCCTCCCACGGTGATGCCTTCCTGCCGCATTCACGAACCTTCCGGGCCGAGAGCAGCGAGCGGGTGACCATCATTTCGGATGAGATCTACAGCCCCTCGGACAGCGTGCTCCCAACGCCGGTGGCGGAGCACAGCCTGGAGCTGATGCTACTCTCGCGGCAAATCAATGGGGCACCGTGCAGCATCGAGGAGGAGAAGGAGTCCGAGGCTGGCACCCCCACACTGGCAGCGGCGGAAGGAGAGGAGCGCGGAGGGGAGCTGCGCGCCTTGTGCCCTGGCGCAGGCCGCCGCGGCAGAGCGCAGCAGCAGGCAGAACAGGTGAATACGTTTGTTTTAAGTGTCCTCCGTTTGCTCCTTGCGACCGTCGGGCTCCTCTTTGTTTTGCTCCTCCTCCTGATCATCCTAACCGAGTCTGACCTTGACATTGCCTTTTTCCGTGATATTCGCCAGACCCCCGAGTTTGAACAGTTCCATTATCAATACTTTTGTCCCCTCAGGCGATGGTTTGCCTGCAAAATCCGCTCCGTGTTCAGCCTGCTCATTGACACCTGAAGGCAGGACTCCTCCTCCTCCTCCTCCTAGTAACTAGCCAGGTGGATTGTGAAGACCCCTGCTACCCGCCCCCAGAAAGTTACGGGACACACCGCGGCACCATCGGCACATAACTATAAGTCCTTCTCCTCCTCTTCCTCCTCCTTTCATGAATCCAAGTACACTGCAACCTAGGGGAGTTGTTTCCGAGCGGAAGAAAGGGAGATCCGACTTATGCCAGATTCAAACACTCACCCCATTTCTTTCAAGGCCCTCTTTCCTGGAACATTTCTGCAACAGGTCCGCTTCCCAACTCTTTTAACTTTATTCTGCACTCTTCACGTTTCCTTTTAGCCTTCACTTCAAGGACTTCAAGTAAAGAGAGTTTATTTTGTTACTTCGATGACTGCATTAAATGCCAGCCTCCATCCGGGACGCTAGTTCAAGAAGAGAGCGATGACTTTATGCAGGAGCTTTTGTGTAATGGTGCTACCGAGTTGTACTTTTAATATGACGGTATTATTACCATTATTATTTTTTATTATTTTGTTGAAACTGCCACTACTGTGCACAGCACGACCACCTTAAATGCAGTCACTTGGAAAGAGGGCGATTTCCTAACTCACTCCCATCCACTTCTGGTTTAAATGTGGAAGATATGAGGGTGATCCAAAAAGTAAGGTTACAAGGGTTTTTTTTAAAATACAAAGAAAGAATATATTTTAATAGAACTTACATGGATTGTAGCATTGGGATTACACTATTTTTCCACATAATCACCATTCAGTTCAATACATTTTGTCATCTGTGGGACAAGTTTTTGATGCCCGTGTCATGCAAGTTTCCCGCCACCTTTTTCAGCCAGTTCGTCACTTTGATTTTCACCTCGTCGCCGGAAACGTTTTTTCCACCCAGGTGTTCCTTCAATTTAGTGAACAGATAATAGTCACTGGGTGCGAGATCGGGGCTGTGAGAGGCGTGGCTTAAAACATCCCAACCAAATGAAGTGAACCACTCTTGAGTTGCAAGAGTGGTGTTTGGTCATGCATTGTCATGAAGGAAACAGATTCCCACCATCGGCATCCCATGTTTGTTTTGGATGGCTCTGCCAAGTTTCTTCATAGTCTCACAATATATTCCACACCCATTTTGTCTTGACATGATGTCCTCTCCATAAACGGAAACAATTTCGCAATGAATTGCAGCGGCGCTCATATCCTTCGCATTTAGGGAGTGTATTCCAGTGCAAACTTTGCATTTGGAGGGAAACAGAATGAGGACGCTCATCTCAAATCTTCACAACACCAGTTGATGAACTACTAACAACTGGCACTGCTCGTTCACTACCGCTGGCTTCCCACTACACAGCAGTGATTCCCCTGTGAAAGTCTTGTAACCTTACTTTCTGGATAACCCTCGTAAGTGGAGAGAAGAGGGAAGAAACAAGGTTCGGACAAGGAGGAAAGGCCACCGTTTCCATTTGTTTTTAAGCAATAGGCAAGAAAGAGACGAGGTTTAACCCTCTTTCCCCCAATTCCACCTCCTTCCCTTCCTTTTATTTTTATTTTGGGAATTTCAGCTTCTCACCGGTAAGATTCCAGGACTTTCCTTTAGTTCAACTCCCCAAATAAGCAGCCATTAATTAGCACACAGGCAGAGTAAATAAATACCTGTCACAGATTCTCTCTCTGGCCAAGCCTTGCTATCTATCTATTGTAGTTGTGACCATCTGGATTTCTTTTGAAAGACATTGTTTTGCTTCAGAAAGCTATAATTGTTTTTTCTACGACAAAGTTTCAACCTCTATTTTAAGAACAAAAATGCTATTTTGTTAATTTTTTTTTACTTTACGACTGACAACATGTGTATATAGGGTGTGTGGTGTACAAAGCGATGGGCAAACAAAAGATGTGCGATTTTTGATTTTTTAAGAATGGCCTTTTGGGCATCATGTACTAACGCACCTGTAGATAAGATTCAGGAAGGGAAGAAAACGGTTCTCCCGTGCCGCTTCAGCTGATCCCGGGAAGGAGCGAAAGGATTGCAAAGCAGAAGTGACGATGCGGAAACCAGAGAACCTGGCAATGCAATCTGACCGACGCTGTCTCCAAACGAAAGGGAATTCAGAAAAAATTATCTTGTGATGTGAATTATATTATTATTTATATCCAAGAGCAGCTCATTTGTTAAAAAAAAAAAAGGGAGCAATAAAATAAAAGAGAGTTCACAGGCCGGGCAAGAGCGTGAAGCCAGGCTTTGGCCAGTGTTATATTTCATCTCAGGGAAGAGATTATTCCAGGCCATCATCTGGGAATCGGATCAGAAAAATATTTATTTCTTCGGGGAAGGCTGGCTTCACACTCCTGTCCCTGTGCTTGCACGCTTAGCTGCAGTCGTGTTCACGCAGAAATGAAGCACTGCCAGAACACGGGTGTGAAAAAGAGCGACGCACGAGGGGCCCCCCAAGCACTGACCACCTCCTCCCCAGGTCCGGTCATTCTGCCCACTGGGGGGGAAACGAGCACAATAACCAATACGAGCAATACAGCGGAGCGTCGGCAAGGACTCAGACTGCAGTGTATGTATGTATGTACGCACACATACCTACACACACACACACACACGTGTGTTCCCTTAGGATCCTGTGACATTTGCACACCTGCTGGGAGAGCATTAACTTGCAACTGCCAGAAACAGCAAACCATTATCGTCAATAAGTCAAAAAGAGACATTTTGGCTTTCACGTTAACTTTTTTACACAGGTATTGTCAAAGGCTTTCACGGCCAGAATCACTGGGGTGTTGCTGTGTGGTTTCCAGGCAATGGCCAAAGTGTTCAAGCAGCATTTTCTCCTGGCGCTTCACCTCCACCTGTGGCTGGCATCTTCAGAGCATCTTATGGTATAAAGCAAGGATATATATACTTGTGGAATGCCCAGGGCGGGAGAAAGGGCTATTGTCTATTAAGCAAGTGTAAAGGGTGCCATTAGCAAGCTTGATTTGCAAGTGTTCGAGTGGAACTCACCCATTAGCATGTGAATAACCATAATCAATAGCAGGCAATTAGTAAAGACATCTGCCTTCTCAACCTGAGGGTTGGGACCCCTGGAGGGGTCGTAATGGGGGTGTCAGAAGGCTCACCAAAGATCACAGTATTTTCTGTTGGTCTTGGGAGTTCTGTGTGGGAAGTTTGATCCAATTCTGTTGTTGATGGGGTTCAGAATGCTCTTTGATTCTAGGTGAACTATAGATCCCAGTTACTACAACTCCCAAATGACAAGGTCTATTTTCCCCAAACACCACCAGTGTTCACATATTGAGTATTCCTGCCAAGTTTGGTCCAGACCATGATTGTTGGAGTCCACAGTGCTCCCTGGATGTAGGTGAACTACAACTCCAAAACTCAAGGTCAATGCCCACCAAGCCCTTCCAGTATTTTCTGTTGGTCATGGGAGTTTTGCGTGCCAAGTTTGGTTCAATTCCATGGTTGGTGGAGTTCAGAATGCTCTTTGATTGTAAATGAACTATAAAATCCCAGAAACTACGACTCCCATATGAAAAAATCAATCCCCTCCAACCCTACCAGTATTCAAATTTGGGCATTTGTGCCAAATTTGGTCCAGTGAGTGCAAATATATTCCGCATATCAGATATTTACATTACGATTCCTAACAGTAGCAAAATTAGTTATGAAGTAGGAATGAAAATAATGTTACGTTTGGGAGCCACCACAACATGAGGAACTGTATTAAGGGTTGCAGCATTAGGAAGGTTGAGAAACACTGGCCTAAAAGTAGCCTGGCCTTCATTCCGTTTGAATTGTTTGCATCCTGGAGACATCCTTAGCCTGGGTGGTGTTCACTTGCCCTTGATTGCTTCCTGCCTGGAGGCCTCCTGAGCCTGGGTGGTGTTCAATAGTCACTGTCCCGATTTGGGTGTGTTTTTCAATACAGGTAGCTACATTTTGTTCATTTCCATGGTTTCTTCCTTGTTGAAATGATCAAGCAGTTGTGGATTTCAATGACTTCTCTGTCATCTGACATGGTAGTTGACAGAGTGGTCCAGAATTTCCATATTCTCAAATAAAACTCTATGCCCACCTTGGTTTATTAGCAGTAGCAGAGAAGAGCCCCCAGTGGCGCAATGAGTTAAACCCTTGTGCCAGCAGGACTGCTGACCAAAAGGTCAGCAGTTCAAATCCAGCCAGGGAGTGGGGTGAGCCCCCATTGGTAAGCTCCAGCTTCTGATGTGGAGACATGAGAGAAGCCTCCCCACAGGATGGTAAAATATCCAGCCATCCCCTCGGCAATGTCCTTGTAGACTGCCAATTCTCACACACCAGAAGTGACTTGCAGTTCCTCAATAGCAGAACACACGATAAACCAAACTGGGCACAGAATATCTAGCTTGCTAATGGCACCCCTTTACATATGTTGAACTGATAATGGCTCTTTCTTTCTCCCACCCTGGAAATTATTCCAGTTTTATTATATACTCCACTTGTTTGACATCATAAACAATAACAATATATTTATATTCTGTTCTATCTCCCCGAGGGGACTCAGAGCGGATTACAACATACACAGATAAGCAAACATTCAATGCCTTTAATGCAGTGGAATAACAATGACACACAAAATAAACAAGGCCCCAGTGGCACAATGGGATAAACCCATTTTGCCAGCAGGACTGAAGATCGACAGGTTGGAGGTTCGAATCCGGGAACAGCGTAGATGAGTTCCCTCTGTCAGCTCCAGCTCCCCATGCGGGGACATGACAGAAGCCTCCCTCCCAAAAGGATAGTAAAACATCAAACATCCGCGTGTCCCCTGGACAACGTCCTTGAAGACGGCCAATTCTCTCACATCAGAAACAACTTGCGGTTCCTCATGTTGCTCCTGACACAAAAACTAAACCAAAACAAAATTAGCTACCATCAGATCCTCTGAAGATGCCAGCCACAGATGCAGGTGAAACGTCAGGAGAAAATGCTGCAAGAAAACATCGGCCACACAGCCTAGAAACCACAACACCACCTCAGTTTTACACAGGTACATTAACACTTCTGCCCGGAGAGGAAAGGATGGCTTCTATAAGGACATACACTGTTTTATGCAACACGGCAACCAAGTGAAACTTCTAGTGTAGTGTTCCTACCTCAGTCTGTAGTAAACGATGCTTCTATGCAGCGAGTGAAAAAGTCTTAATTTGATATCCTCCATTCTCCAGACAACGATGCAGTAAGTACGTCATGTTTTAATTGTGGGTGTTGTTGTTGACGACCGTCATATGCCTCGAACCTACCTGTCCCCCATCCTATTTGTAACCATTTTGTACAACGGACACCTTCCTTTTGAAAACGAGCAACGTATCAATGCTACCGAAGGCGGCCAACCAGTTCTAGACTGCGGTTGACTCGTAAGACCCTCCTTTCCTTTTGCCAAATAGCTTTTTTTCCTGACCAGCCAGCAACTGATAAAAAGTAGGTCTGTGTTTCACCCCTAATTTTGCCCCCATGTCGTTTTTGTCATGTCTCACGACGGAGTCGTCCCGGGTCTTATTTGTACAAACTGTGGTGATTTCCATAGGTTGCTGTTATCAGAGGAAACAAAAAATTGTAACGAGGACTAGTGTGTACTGCACCTTTTTACGCAGTAGAAAGGTAAAATAAAATTACCTGGAAAAAAATGTGAATTTTAGGTTTCTTAATAATATAGGTGTTAACCTTCCATGTGCCAAATGCTGTATGTTACATTTCCCCTTCTTTCCCCCCTCTCCCTTCAAAATGATGTACCCTTTTCTACATATCCAACCTGTAGTTAGTGTCAAATCATTGGTGCCATATTAAAAAAAGTATTTTTAAATTTAAATAAATATTTAATTACAATGAAAAACAACACGTGCCTCGTTGAGTAAATTGAGGGGGGAAATGGGTCAGTCACAGGCCTGGGCAAACCAGGTGTTTTGGACTTCAACTCCCAGCATTAAGAACAACCTCAGGCCGCACAGGCGGCAAAAATACTAACTATGAATATATAAATATGAAACCCTATATAATTATATATTTATGAATATACTAGACGTCCCCTGCCACATGTTGCTGTGGCCCACATGGGGGTTCTGTGTGGGAGGTTTGGTCCATTTCTATCGTTGATGGAGTTTAGAATGCTCTGTGATTATAGGTGAACTATAAATCCCAGCAACTACAATTCCCAAATGTCAAGGTTCTATTTTCCCCAAACTCCACCAGTGTTCACATTTGGGCATTCGTGTAGAGTTTGGTCCAGATCCATCATCGCTTGAGTCCACATTGATCTCTGGATGTAAGTGAACTACAACTCCAAAACCAAAGGACACTGCCCACCAAACCTTTCCAGTATTTTCTGTTGGTCATGGGAGAACTGTGTGCCAAGTCTGGTTCTATTCCATTGTTGGTGGGGTTCAGAATGCTCTTTGATTGTAGGTGAACTATAAATCCCAGCAACTACAACTCCCAAATGACAAAAATCATTTTTTTGAGTGAAGGACATACATTGGGTTGTTAGGTGTCTTGTGTCCAAATTTGGTGTCAATTCGTCCAGTGGTTTTTGAGTTTTGTTAATCCCACAAACGAACATTACATTATTATTAATATAGATCAATATGAAACATTGCATGAGGTGAAAATCTCACCTGAAATCAAGCAGTTGGCCACATAAATGAAGATTTAATACTTCCAATAGTGTGTCCGTACCTTGCTCAGCTTCCACAACAGACCAGAACGGATGCCTTCTAGTTTGTGAGGCTATGAGCAGGCAGAACCTGGAGGGCCTTTTGGATACAGGGGAAGACCACATGGCCTCCTCCAGAATGGTCCCTGCCTGAGGCATCAACACCCAAACCTTCAGTTCAGCCCTTATGGTCTGCTAGGAAATGCTTGCCAATAAATGTTAATGGCAGAAACTGCCCAAATTGTAGGATGTCTCCCTGGGGCAAAGGAAAAGGGGAGGGAGCAAGTAGGGAAAGGCTTAACTCCCCATTAGGAACCTGCCTCCTACCTCATGCTGAAGCAAAAAGCACAGCAGGGTGTGAAGCAGCCTCAAATAGTTGCAGCTCCATCCCTGTCAACTATCCCCACCAAGTCTGGTCTCCATGAGGACCTTCACGTGACACCCCCCTCCCCCATGCCTTAGGCTTTACCTGCCAGTTATGGGTGGGCCAACTTGGTTGTTTCCACTATATCAGCTATTGCTGCAAATAATGAGTGAATAAATTGTCAAAGTTTGCTTGAGATAGTGCTTGCAATTCTGGAGGGACTCAATTAATGTTTTGCTTCACATAGACTTAGTATAAGGATTTGGTTACAGCCCTGCCTGGAGGGCCAAAGTTTGCCCAGGCTTAGTCTCTCATCACGGGAATGGGGTTTAAAAACACTGGAAAAGCTAGCTTTTTATAGCAGAATTTTTTTATTTCAAACTCTTTCAAGAAACTGAAGCATAGGGAAATAAAATCTTTAAAAAACACCCTTCACCATCAAGTCGTAACAATCTGATCTGTATTATTATTTTTTTGTAGCGTTAATGAACTTAGGCTGTTTTCATACCAAGCGTTTGCTGTGTGTGCTTTGAAAGAGAACACTGATCCGAAACATTTGTTCCACAACTTTTTCAAGAAAAGGACAACACTGATGTGAAATGCCCCAAAGGCTTCCCAGCCCAAAAGAAATGGCTGCAATTCTCCCATCTTGCCACTCAAAGGCATTTAGAATTAATATGCTTTCTAATGCTCAAGTAAGTCAGCATTAAATAAGCCCACACCTTATATCTGCTCCTGAATCACAACAAAGCAATGTCTGCATTTAGAATTAATATGCTTTCTAATGCTCAAGTAAATCAGCATTAAATAAGCCCACACCTTATATCTGCTCCTGAATCACAACAAAACACTGTCCTCATCTCATAATATGGCATTTGCATGCTGATTAATCACTGTTTTCTTGTCTGAGGCTGCAAAAATCAAAACCTGGTTTTCAAACAAACTATATTCCAGTCCCAATTGCACAAGTACCTTGAAAAAGGCCTTCAAAAACACATTCCTTCGGTGTTTTAAAATTACCCCATTTTGTCAGCGAGGCCCTGCCTTGTTCAAAGGCCAAAGTCGTGAAGCCAGGGTCTGTTCTGGGTTTTTAAGGCTCCAGATGGCAATAAAAAGCTCCAAACAATGAAGAAACAATACATGGAAAGGCACACCGTTGCATTTGTGGTAGGTCCAGTTAGGCAATTAGACATAAGAAGCCAAGATTCCCCTCTGGCCACCTTTTATCTCATGTGCAGGCCACATTCTTGCAACTACGAATCCATACCAGGCATGTGCAAACTTCAGCCCTCCCTCCAGGTGTTTTGGACTTCAACGCCCACAATTCCTAACAACCTACCAGCGGTTACACCTGGAGGGAGGGCCAAAGCTTCGTCAGGCCTGATCTATACCATGCCAAGGTCTGACGTAACTTCACACATACACCTGAGAGAAATGCCAAGCCTTAACAAAAACTTAAAAAGCCAGCCGGACTCTTCTGGGTTTCGGTGTAAGAGCCAAGACTCTTGTCGCTCCATCACTCCTTGAAAACATGGAGGCGGCCACTGGAGTTGCCACCGGCCAAGATGTACCTGCTTGGGTGCCAGGCGTTGATGGAGCAGACGGAGCCCAGGTAGTCTTCGCTGAGGAAGGCCTGCAGCCTCTCTCCGCTGGCGCTGAAGGCCTCTATCTGTCTCGGGCGGGACATGCTCCCCACCACAAAGCAGTCGTCTCTTTTGGGGTCCCAGACGGCACGGAATCGGGTGAGCCATCGTCCCGTGTTGTTGTTGTGCCTGCCCAAAAAAGGGATGAGAACAACGTGGCATTTTGCTCATAATTCCGTCATATTTAGATTACTATTATTATTCAAATATTCATATTACTAGCTTGGGTACCTGGCGATGCCCGGGTTATCTGAAAAAGTAATTTTTTAACCATACAAAATGCATAAGGTTCTGGGTGAACTGCAACTCACCTCATGCCAGGTTAACCCGCTGAAAAACTCCATCAGTACTTAAGTTTGTTATGTTGGACAAGTTTGCTTTGCATGCATCACCAGTGGGGGTCAGCGTGTTCTTTGGCTGTATGGTAAACTACAACTCTCCCTATGGTGAGTCAGTCCCCTCAAACTCTTCCAGCAGGTTGAGTCAGTCATGGGGGTTCTGTCTGCCAAGTCTGGCCCAGGTCCATCATTGGTGGAGGTCGGTTTCTCTGGTCTTGGGTGAACTACAACTCCCAAAAAGGAAGGACAGTTCCCCCCAAATCCCTCCGGTAATCACATTTTGGCATATCAGGTAGGTGGGCCAAGTTTGGTTCAGATACATTGGTGTTTGGGTTTACAGTGCTCTCTGGATGCAGGTGAACTACAACTTCCCCAGATCAAGGGGAATTTCCGCCAAAGATGTCCAGTATTTTTTCTTGGTCATGAGGGTTCTGTGTGCCAAGTTAATTCCAGGTCCATCGTTGGTGGAGTTCAGAGTGCTCTTAGATTGCAGGTGAACTATACATCCCAGGAGCTACAAATCCTATAAATCATGGTGAATTCTCCCAAACCTCTCTAGCAGGTTCAGTCCCTGATCAATTTCTCTGTTTGCTGTGTGCCATAGAAAAGGAATAGGAAAAGGTAAAGGGAGACACAGTGGGCAGGGTCATGCAAATTCCACTGGAATTTCAATGGAGAGTCAGAAACACTGGGATGTCTGTGGTGGAGGAAACACATCAAATCTAGGATGGAACTGTCCCGGTATGAAAGCCTTCCTTCCCTTGGGTGGTGGGCAGCATGGTGTTTGTGGAGGACATTGGCAGGGGTTAGGCTACACGTTCATGGCACTCACTTTTACCCAATGCATACGTTCCCAGCCCAAGAGGAGTGTTGCCTTTACTCACCTGATAGTTGTGAGAACAGGAGCCAAAGACGACAGACATTTGGTTCCAAAGATCCTGGAAGTACAAAAAAACCAAGAAAACAAAACTGAAAACATCCACACAGACAGATATCCTTGGTTTTGCAAGTGAATACAATAAAAAATAAACACTCTTATGAATCTGCTTCTTTTCTTGCATAATGACACTTCTCCTGCCAAGTGCTTATGCCCAGGATCATTCCCACACATTTAAAAACAAGGAGATCCTAAAGATCCTGCCAGATTCTGATGCTACTACTCTTTAAGCAGAGCAGACCTTCCCTAACTTCCCACAGGAAAAATATGGACTGGAACAATGGGAAACCCCCAGTCTCCTCAGATTGCAAGAGTTGGAATTCCCAAGGGCCATCCAATCCAAACCCTTTCTTTCTGGCAGATAGCAAAAGCACAATCAAAGAACCCCTGACAGATGGCTATCCACCCTGTTTAAAAGCCTCCAAAGATCCTCATCTTTAGAGCCCTGGTGCAAACAGGGAGCCCTGTTTCAATCAGAGGGCGCTGAATGTTTCTGCTGATCTTCTCAGATCAGACCAGATTAGTCAATGGAGATGAAATTTGAAATGTATCTATAATCTTGTGAAAATCTGGTATGTATTATTTATTTGAATTTAACGCTCACCTATTTTTTGGGCTAAATCACCTTGTCAAAATTAGAGTGTGCATTAGATTGCCTAATACAGTTAATTTGGTGCTGAACTAAAGTCAAAGGGGAAAATGCTTCAGGAGCACCTGGAGGTTTTATGAGAGATGCCATATGGAATTTAATGGCCATGGCTCAATGCTATATAATCCTGGCATTTGTAGTTTGGTGAGGCATCAGCACTCTCTGGCAGAGAAGGAGCAAACTACAGCCCCCATAAGTCCATAGCACTGAGCCAAGGTAGTTAAAGTGGATTCACTCTACTGCAGGGGTCCTCAAACTTTTTAAACAGAGGGCCAGGTCACAGTCCCTCAAACTGTTGGAGGGCTGGATTATAATTTGAAAATAACACGAATGAATTCCTATGCACGTTGCACATATCTTATTTGTAGTGCAAAAACACTTTAAAACAATACAATAATTAAAATGAAGAACAATTTTAACAAATATAAACTTATTAGTATTTCAATGGGAAGTGTGGGCCTGCCTTTGGCTGATGAGATAGGATTGTTGTTTGTGTGCTTTCAAATCGTTTCAAACTTAGGTTGCCCCTGAGCAAGGCTGGGTAAATGCCCTTGGAGGGCCATATCCGGCCCCCAGGCCTTAGTTTGAGAACCCCTGCAACACTGCATAGAGGCACCCAAAGTTTCTTTTCCATTGCTGGAAGGAAGCTTTGGTGTCCCAACACTTTTTTTATATAAAGGAGGAATTCTAAGGTAGCCACTGTAATAGCCAAATGACAAAGCGTGCAATTCTTTCTGCTGAGCATTACTTTCGTCAGCATATTTATTTATTTATTTTGCTTTCCAGGGTTTTGAAAATTGAGGTGTGCATTAGATTCGATGATGCATGAGTTGAATTAATATAGGTAATCAATATAGACAAGTAGTCGCTTCTGGTGTGAGAGAATCAGCCATCTACAAAGATGTTGCCCAGGGGACACCCAGATGTGTTATGATCCTGTGGGGAGGCTTCTCTCATGTCTTACTGCCTATTACAGGGAAAACCAGCTGATTCCTAATAATCCATCTAAAATGCAGACGTGTGCTTTTCACCTTAAGATCAGACAAGCATCTCAAGATCTGAGGATATCTTGGGAAGGAATCCCACTGGAGCATTGCAGCACAATCAAATACCTAGGAGTCGCTCTGACTTATAAGAAACACTGCTTGGCTATCAAGCAAAAAGTGGGTGCTAGAAATAATATCATGCAAAAGCTGACCAGCACAACCTGGGAATCACAACCAAACACGTGATGACATCTGCACAGAACAGGCTGAGCTCTAGCACCATGAGATATAGAGCTAACGTAAGGTGGAGTCCAAGACATGCGAATGTGGAGAAGAGCAAACCACAGATCACTACGACAATGCAGTTTGAGCCCTGGCACGTGCACAACGGAGGACCTTCTTATAGCAACACCAGAGGCACTCCAAGTGGTTAGCTACTGGTCAAAGGACATTTAGTATAATGCCAAGTTTTTAACTTTGTGTTTTTAAATACATTACAACTGTACGCTCAATTTGCTTCTGACAAGAGAAATAGATATCAAGACAGACCAAGGCATCTTTTGGGTAGACGAGAAAGACTTGTGGGAATGAGGGAGAGAGCCTTCTCCGCTGTGGCCCCCCAGCTATGGAACTCGCTACATGGTGAGATTAGGCAAGCCCCCACCCTAGCAGCCTTTAAGAAAGATCTAAAGACTTGGCTTTTCCAATGTGCCTTTGGAGAGTGACCATATATTCCAGTCCTGTTGTTTCACCTACACTGCTTCCCTCATATAGCACTTTCCCCCACCTTTTTGAAAGTCTAATTCCACTGTTCAGTCCCCTATGAGCTCCTCCCCCACAAGTGTACCTTTTCATTGCTATCTCATCCAGTGTTTTATCATTTTATGTCGTGCATTTGGCCTGCCCGCTGTTTATTTTCCATTGTTATTTTGTACTATTTATTATACTTGATTGGGCTTGGCCTCATGTAACCTGCTCTGAGTCCCCTTTGGGGAGATGATGACGGGATATAAATAAAGATTATTATTATTATTATTATTATTATTATTATTATTAGTCAGAACCCACCCCAACTCAATGCAAAAAAAACTAAAAGGTCATCCTTCACCCAGATCCTGGTATATTGAGATCAGACTGTCGGAAAGAGTTTGCCAAAATCTGTAGCTAAAGCCAAGCTCCACCGAGAGTCGGTTTTGCATCTTGTGGCAACAAACTCCAGGAGTCCTTTTTTGTGTTGGGAAAGGAAGGCACCAACCTCAGTGTATCATCAGCGCAAGTGGTCAGCACTCTGTTTCCGGTCACAGGAGAGAAATAAGCCGAAGCCACGCTCTTGGTGTGCCCTGCCAGAGACACCACAGGCTTGCTCCCCAAAGTCTTCAGGTGCCGAACATCATAAATGCCAACATTCCTGCAAAGTAAAGGCAAACATTGGTCGTGCCGAGCGTGTTCCCTTTCATCACAGCTACTGAAGACAATTGTGGAGTATTTCTTTGAACTAAACTCTGGAATCAGGGCTTCCTCTCTCTCTTAATGGAAGTGAAACAGGGCAAGGCACTCCATTCCACTGTCAAATCATACACTTGGAAGGCACCGCAAGCTATTACAAGCAAGGAGGTTCAAGTCAAATCTTTTTTTCTTGTAATATGAATCCACTGATTCATGTTCAGTTTCCCAGAAAAGCAGAAAACAAGCTCATTCTGATCTTCTGCATGACATCCCTTCAACTAAATATTTAATGATTATATGAAATATAATAAAATCATAATATTATATGGCTGTTTAACTAATATTATTGTTTTAAAATTATTGTGTATTTATGGTTTTATATCGTTGTTATACTGTGATTTGTGGCATCGAATTGTTGCCAGTGGTAGCCGCTCTGAGTCCCCGCTTGGGTGGGGTAGAAATGTTGTAAATGAATACATAAATAACTACCGTATTTACGCAAAAATAAGACCAGGTCTAATACTAATTTTGGCTCCAAAAGATGCATTAGGACTTATTTTCAGGGAATGTCTTTTTTTCCATGTGCAAACCATAATGTATACATGTACAAAAATCTACATTTATTCAAATACAGTCATGCCATCTTCTTCTGGAACATGTTCACAACTCTCCAAATTCATTACTTTAAGTATGAATGTATATAATATTATTTATTTATATTTAATTCTATGTTATTATTATTTTACAATTCAATATATCTGTTGTGTGTTGCAACTGATGTACTAAATGTGTTCGTCTGGCTAACAATCTTAATTGGTACTTCTCTTTGGGGCATACTGAAAACATCCTAGAGCTTATTTTTCTGGGTAGGTCTTATTTTTCGGGGAAATCAAAACTTTATTACACTCTAAAGATCCAACTTGCCCAGTGTTAAAAGATGCACAACTGCAAACAGATTAATAAACTGATGAGACTAATTAAACGCAGTGTGACGTGCAATACAAGATGCATATGAACAAGGGTAAGAACACTGTAAACAAGGTAAGTGGGGTATTTAAGTACAACCTCCATGCCCTCTCTCAGGCCTCTTCCACACTGACATATAATCCAGCGGTCCGAAGTATCAGGTCAAGTGGTTATAACAATTGCACTTTATGTTCTGTAATCTGGGTTATGTCAATGGTTACTCTTCCTCTGCTGCTATTAATATCCCTCCAATTTCCAGCACAAGTGCACTTTATAACAACCATAGCACAAGTGCACTTTATACCAACCTTAGCACAAGTGCACTTTACAGCCTTTGCTACGCTAACAATGAGAGCTAACAAATTGAAATTGAATCCAGACAAGACAGAGGACCTACTGGTCAGTCGTAAAGCCGAACAGGGTATAGGGTTACAGCCTGTGTTAGACGGGGTTACACTCCCCCTGAAGACACAGGTTCGCAGCTTGGGAGTGATCCTAGATTCACCGCTGAGCCTGGAACCCCAGGTCTCGGCGGTGGCTGGGAGAGCTTTCGCACAATTAAAACTTGTGCGCCAGCTGCGCCTGTACCTTGGGAAGTCAGATCTGGCCACGGTGGTCCACGCTCTTGTCACATCCCGGTTGGACTACTGCAACGCACTCTACGTGGGGTTGCCTTTGAAGACTGCTCGGAAACTTCAACTAGTCCAGCGAGAAGCAGCCAGGTTGCTCACCAGAGCGGCGTACAGGGAGCACACCACCCCCCTGTTGCGTCAGCTCCACTGGCTGCCGATCCAATTCCGAGCACAATTCAAAGTGCTGGTTTTGACCTACAAAACCCTATACGGTTCCGGCCCAGTGTATTTGTCCGAACGGATCTCCCTCTACATCCCATCTCGAAGCTTAAGATCTTCTGGGGAGGCCCTGCTCTCGACCCCGCCACTATCACAAGTGAGGTTGGTGGGGACGAGGAGCAGGGCCTTCTCAGTGGTGGCCCCCCACCTGTGGAACTCACTCCCCAGGGAGATTAGATCGGCGACTTCCCTTCTGGCGTTTAGGAAAAAACTGAAGACCTGGGTGTGGGACCAAGCCTTTGGTCATTCTGACAACTAATTTAAGGATCTGACGATAGACAAGGGCAAATGGAATGGATATATGGACTCTGAACCCTGAGCATGGGATTGTTTTATTATTGTATGATGTATTGATGTTTTTAATTTAACTGTTGAATTGCTTTGTATTTGGTACTGCTTGTCAATGATTTGGGCATCTAATTGTGCCTCCTCTGTAAGCCGCCCTGAGTCCCCCCCCCCCCCAGGGTGAGAAGGGCGGGGTATAAGTAAGTGAAATAAAATAAATAAAATAAATCCCATCAGAAAATCCACATTATTTACTTTGAACTGGATTATATGAGTCTACACTGCCATATAATCCAGTTCAAAGCAGATTTTATATGGCAGTGTAGAACGGGCTTCAGCATTCTCAGTGAAAGATCATCATTTGGTCAGATACCGTTTTCCTATTTTCTTTGTTTGGAAAAGTTACATTTGTGAAAGCTTGTCCATTCCTTAGGCGATGCGTCTTCCAGAACATGGCCATTTAGCTGGTGCATGTTTTGAAAATCGTTGTGACACGTCTTACTGCGGCTTTATCTTTTTTTAAAGCTGACCTATATATTTCTTAAGTGCTACCATTAGTTAATGCTGTGATTTCATTTTTACAACTGCACTTTAAACGTGGCCATTACAAGCTGCCTTGTAAGACTCATGCTTCAACAGGCAGCCTATAAAATACAACTGCTAATAACAAGAAATAGAACAAGCACGTGAATTTTTTTCTCAAAAATGTAAAAATGACACTGTGTAACACAATTTTTGCTCCTAGGTTATAAATATCATTTCCTAGTTGGTTATATCATAATAACATGGAAAAGGTGTATTAAACAGCAAAAAAAAAAAAAGTCTTTGCGGGAGGGACATCATCCTGAAGCACATGTTACTATAGATAGGTTGCTGTGAGATTTCCGGGCTATATGGCCTTGTTCCAGAAGGATTCTCTCCTGACATTTCGCCCACATCTATGGCAGGCATCCTCAGAGGTTGAGAGGTCTGTTGGAAAGTAGGCAAGCGAGATTTATATATCTGTGGAATGTCCAGGGTGAGAGAAAGAACTTCTTCTCTGTTTGAGGCAAGTTTGAATGTTGCAATTGGTCATCTTGATTAGCACCGAATCGCCTTGCAGCTTCAAAGCTTGGTTGCTGCCTGGGGATCACTTGTTGGGAGGTGTTAGCTGGCCCTGATTGATTGTTTCTAATTCCCCGTTTGTTTGTTTTTTTCAGTGTTCTTTTTCCCATCCTGGACATCCCAGATATATAAACCTCACTTGCCTAGTTTCCAACAAACCTCACAGATTCTGAGGATGCCTGCCATAGATATGGATGAAACGTCAGGAGAGAATGCTTCTGGAATATGACCATATACCCCAAAAAACTCCAGCAACCCAGTGAGTCCAGCCATGAAAGCCTTCAACAACACATTGTTGCTATAGCGTTTCAATGAATCATAGAGCTTCAACCAATTCAACCTAGTTTGTGTCAGTCACAAAAAACACTTTCTTGAGAAGAGCAACTAATTTCAAAGTAAGGATCACACTATTATTATTATTATTAGATACACAACAAGGTAAGTACATAGCAAACAAGATCACTATACTGGCTTTTGTATTTTGTGATGCATTGGCTGATAATGCGTGCAGATTCAAGCACGGTGGCCTTTTGCAGCTGACAGATGGTAATTTCATCAGTGCCAATTCTTTTTAAGTGCAGGCCAGGGTCTTTAGGCACTGCGTCCAGTGTTGTTGTTGCTATTATTATTATTATTATTATTATTATTATTATTATTATTATTATTATATAACATAATTGTTGTTCCTGGGTTATAAATGTCATTTTCTAATTGCAGGAGGGACATCCTGCAGCACACTTTGTGATAGTTTTTCAATGAATATCTCATCATAGTCTTGCCCAATTCAACCTAGTTTGTGGCAGCCACAAAAACAGTGAAGTTTCTGGAGGATAAGAACTCCTTTCAAAGTAAGGACCGTACAATTAAATATGAAATAACACTTTCAAACCAGGAACAGAACATTTTTGCAAGTTTTGTTGCATAGTGTAATCCAGGGGTCCTCAAACTAAGGTCCGAGGGCTGAATACAGCCCTCCAAGGTCATTAACCGGGCCCTCGCTCAAGGTCAACCTAAATCTGAAATGACTTGAAAGCACACAACAACAACAACAACAACAACAACAACAACAACAACAACCCTACCTCATCAGCCAAAGCAGGCCCACACTTTCCATTGAAATACTAATAAGTTTATATTTGTTAACATTATTCTTCATTTTAATTAATTGTTTTTAAGTGTTTTTTGCACTACAAATAAGATATGTGCAGTATGCATAGGAATTCATTCATTTTTTTTCCAAATTATAATCCAGCCCTCCAACAGTTTGAGGGACTGTGACCTGGCCCTCTGCTTAAAAAGTTTGAGGACCCCTGGTGTAATCGATGCATCCAGAGAAGGTCAACAAAGATGACCAAAGGCTTTTGAAGGACAACCTGTGGTTCACGAGTTTAGGAAAACTGGGTTTAGCACTTGGCAAAACAACTTTCAGATTAGGTTTCTACTAAGTTATGCAAAAACAGTAAGAAAAATGATTATGAAGATACAGGGAAGCCTGGCCTTGCCTTCCTGGGGCCCTAAAGGAAGCAACCTACCTGGCTCCAGCACTAATGAAATAGTGCCTGTTGACCGGGTGGACGTGGACCGTCCTCGTCAGCGAATCAAAGTCCGCCGAGAGCTCCGAGGAACTTCCGGGCGTCCTGCGGTCCACCACGGCCACTTTCCCATCCCACATCCCCACCAACAAAGTGGAGGCGTCACTGGCCAGGAAGTCAAACGAGGAGAGACTGTACTCCTCATTTCTGTACACCTGCGAAAGGAAAACAGGCTGAACTTAGGCCAGGTGTAACATAGAATTTGTTGGAAAGCAGTCCATAGGATGATGTGTTAAACTACCATGGTGTGTGCAAACTGATATGTTTACCATCAGGCATGGGCAAACTTATTACAGTCAAAGACAACTTTTTAAAGCTAAGAACTTGAAACAACCCATTAGCTCCACCTGGTCAAAGAGAATATAAAATTATCATAAAACAACCAAATTATGGATGAGAAAAATATCTACGTAATGTGTGCCAGATCTGCCAGGATATGCAGCATTTGTCCACTTGCCTGGACAGAGGCGGGATGGTGAGTATCTATGTTGAATGTATGGATTGTGAGTGAATGTGATGTTTCCCCTCTCTGTGTATAAACCAACGAATATAGCTACTATAAAACCAATAGCTGCTGTCTGTGTGCCTACTTCTTTCTCTGAAAAAATTCTGTCTCACTGAAAAAGCGGATCAAAGAATCATTTTGAAGGTTCAAAGAAAAATTATACCATAGCAAAGAGGGAACAAAGAGCCGATCAAAGTTCATCTCTCTCCAGCTGAGAGCCTGGCAAAGGTCAAAAACAGCAGGGAGCATCCTATCGCCCACCTAGACTAGTGATGAACCTTTTAGAGACCAAGTGCCCAACTGCACTCTCCACTGCCAGAGATACAGCTTAATGGTGTAACATTAGAAAATGTTTATCATTTCCACTCCCTTGGCAGCCACCTTTCCACCAAAGTCAACATTAACACTGAAATACAACACCGCCTGAGTTCTGCGAGTGCAGCATTCTTCCGAATGAAGCAGAGAGTGTTTGAGGACCGGGACATCCGTAGGGAGACCAAGGTGCTTGTCTATGAAGCTATTGTCCTCCCAACCCTGCTCTATGCCTGCGAAATGTGGACTGTCTACAGACCTGCAACTCTTGGAACAATTCCAGCAGTGCTGCCTCCGGAAAATCCTGCAAATCTCTTGGGAAGACAAGCGGACAAACGTCAGCATGCTGGAAGAAGCAAAGACCACCAGCATTGAAGCGATGGTCTTCTGCCATCAACTTCGCTGGACTGGCTACGTTGTCTGGATGCCCACCGTCTCCCAAAGTAGTTGCTCTACTCCAAACTCAAGAACAGAAACCAGAATGTTGGTGGGCAGGAAAACAGATTTAAAGGTGGGCTCAAAGCCAACCTTAAAAACTCTGGCATAGACACTGAGAACTGGGAAGCCCTGGCCCTTGAGTGCTCCAGCTGGAGGTCAGCTGTGACCAGCAGTGCTGTAGAATTTGAAGAGGTACGAATGGAGGGCGAAAGAGAGAAACGTGCCAAGAAGTTCGGTCAGGAAGTTCTTCCTCATAAAGTTCAGGTGGAATCTCCTTTCCCACTATTTGAACCCATGGCTCCATTGAGTTCTAGTCACCAGGGCAGCTGAAAACAAGCCTCTTCCTTATGGCATCCTTTCATATGTTTATACATGGGAATTATGTCTTCTCTCAACGTTCTCTTCTGCAGGCTTAACAGACCTAGCTCTTTAAGATGCTCCTCAGAGGGATTATTCCTGGTCTCCAAACCTTTGGCCATTTTAGTCACCCTCTTCAAAACACCTTGCAGCTTAGAGTCAATATGTTTTTAATTATGGGGCTCAGAATTGGACACAGTATTCCAGTTAAAGAGATCTGACCAAAGCTGAATAGAGAAACACCACAACTTCCCTCGATCTAGATACTAGATTCCTCCTAATGCAGCCCAAAATCCATTGACTTTTTAAGTGGCTACATTACATTGTTGGCTCATGTTCAACTTGTTTCTACAAAAACTCCAAGATCTTTTTCACAGGTACTCCCTTCCTCTTAGACTGGCCTACTGCCTACATACTCTTACATTTTTTTGACTTTACAGAGTGATACCATCCATCAGGCTTTGCAAAGGCCACAAGGTAGTCAATTTACCTCCTCAAAAGTTTCTCTTGTAACATCCCCACATCTTATGGTCCCATCATGGCTGAGGGAAAGAAGGTGAGCGGGATTGGATGGAGAGAAGTATATGCAGCCAACAGGCCTGCTGTGGGTGACAAAGGTATGGATTCCATCTTCTGAGCCGCAGTCCTGAAAGTGAAACACACATGTTTACAGCCATTACCCCCCCACACATTTATTTATTTATTATTTATTTACTATTTTTATACCCCGAAGGGGACTCAGAGCAGCTTACAATATGTATATACAATATATTATAATATTAGCATAGCACAATATTAGTATTATTAGTATAATATTAGTATATTGTACTATACCACTATAACACAATATTAATATTAATAGTAATATATATATGTGTGTATAGTATTATATTGTATTATTATTACATTATAATATTATGATCACTATTATAAGTATATACAATATATTAAATTATTAACATAGCACAATATTAGTATTATATATTACTATATTGTACTATACTACTATACTAGAAAATAGATATCCTTCTCTGCCATAGGTAGGTAGGAGCAGGAAGCAAAGGGCTCATCCTCTCCCCACCCAAAGGCCAGAAGTTTTAAAAGGCCTTGTCCATGGACGCTGGATTTAGACTCAACACCACAGTTGTAATTTCCAGCCAATTACTAGCCCCACAAAGGCACACACCACTGCTAAAGCTGGCATGGTAATCTTTTTTCTGTGCTGCCTCCTCCTTTTTCTTAAATCCACAATGATGAAAGGGGAGCGTATGTCACTGAGACGTCTTAAAATATTTACGTCTATTCCAATAGGAATAATTTCCATGTGTACAATCTTCAGGCATTTGGCTCTCAGGCCACTTATAAGGTATTAAATATGAAAATTAATGGAACTGAACTGAGCTAGGGAAGAAAGCAACCTGCAAAGGTATGCCGAACCTGCACAAAGGAACTAAGAGGACCTGATCAAAACTTGCCACCCACATCCTGCACTCAGTGAAGCTCCTAAACCACCTTCACAGATCAGCAAGGGCTGCTGATACTGAACCCAGCAGGTGTTTTTTCTCATTCTTGCCAAATGAAGGAGGAACTATGGAAGTGGCGTGATGTTGCCATGTACCTCCATGTCCTTTTTGACTTATGCCGCCACCCACAAAGCAAACCTATTGTAGGGGTTTCTCAAGAAGACTGCTTCCAAGGACAATATTGTTGGGGACAGGAAAATGTAATGCGAACTTTGCAAGGAAAAGGGGATTCAATAATGGGTTAAGAGAAGGGAGGAAGGAGTGAAATGGAGCAAGAAGGAGTGAAGGAATGTGAGATAGGTAAGCATTACTAAAGCATTGCTAAGGAAAAGTGTGTGGAAGGTCAAGAAAGGGATCAATATGACCCGACAGAAGAGATGGGATGGGGAAGGATGAGTGGAAATCGTTTGGGAACACAAGGAAATGTTTACAGAAAAAGAGAAAACAAAAGGATGTTACAGAACAGAGACACAGGCGTTGAAGATCTGAGAAGGAAAATTACAAAGAGAAGAGAAAGGGGATGTTTGAATTGTTGGCTTGTACGTACGTACATTTGCATCAATAGGGACTATAAAACCCACGATCCAGAGACAATCAAACGAAGCACTTTTTCTTGATGCTTATATTTGGCTTGTCTTGATTGGAAAGGACTAGAGCTATAAGGGGGCACTGGTCATCAACAGTATAATGTTGTGTACCTCCATGTCGTTTCTGACGTATGCTGCCACTCACAAAGCAAACCTATTGTAGGTTTTTCCTAACAAGACTGCTTCCAAGTACCAAAAACATATTATTGGCCCCTTTCACCTTCTGCCTGGTCTGTATTTCTTAATGGCAGTCTTTTACCCCTCCCTCCTCCTCTCAAGCATTACACAGTCCCATCAGCACATTTTCCTAAACGCCCCTCTTTTCTCCCTCAGGTAAACCATGTACAGAAGATACCCAGAAAACACAGCAAAACCAAGTTGCTCACCAAATCCCAGAGCCCGATCTGTCCCCACTTGTCTCCAGCAGCCACCAAAGTTTTGCTTTCGGACGGATGGACAGCAACCGAGTAAATCCTGTCTCTGACCACTTTTGCCACAGAGTCTCCGCTCAGGACCATTCTGCTCAGACTAGTCTGGTAGCTAAGCCAAAAGTAATCATCACATTAGCCTTCATAAAAAAAAAATCAGAGCATTTAAAAACAACTTTAAAAAGTAAGTCAAAACTTTTGCAAGCTTACCTTTCCAAAGTGCAGGTTCTTCTTTCCTCCTTCTTAGGCTCTACCTGTATTGTTGGTTTTGAATAGAAAAAGGAAGTTAACCATGCTGGAAGCAAACAGCAGAGGCTACCTGTAAATAAATTCACTGAGCTCTAGAGATACCTGGCTGATTTTTGCCCACATCTCCAGAAATCCTTTGGTCCGTTCAGTTCCCTCTTCTTGATCTACAGGCACCATTGGGAGCAGCCCAGGAGGCAAGCGGGGCTTTCAAGAAAGGAAATGGCACAGAGATTAGTGGCTCGCTCTGCCTCTTGCTCACCACAAAACAATAGGTGCTGACAAAATCACCACCTGTCAGCTGCAAAGGCCACCCTACTGGGATCTGCACTCATTATTTGCAGATACATCACACAGTCCTAGACACTTGGGAAGTGCCCAACATGTGATGAAATACAAAAGCCAGCATTGTGATCTTATTTGTTGTGTATTAATCTAGTTGTGTATCAAATAATAATAATAATAATAATAATAATAATAATAATAATACATTTTTATCCGCCTCTCCTCGTGGCTCGAGGTCAGTTACAGAATAATTAAAACATATAAACATTGTAAAAATACCACAAATACACACATTACAACGTATTTCTATAAAATGCATATTCAAATACCCAAAATAGAGATAATTTTAATTTTAAAAATTATTATGTATTTATTTTTATCACGCTTTTCTCTCATGGGTGGGATTCAAAGTGGCATACTGTGGTTAAATAATGGTGGCCCAACAAACTACAAATCCCAGCACTGCATAGCATTGAGCCATAGCCATTAAATAACAGGTGACATACCTCAAAGTATTATTATTATTGTTATTATTATATTTATACCCTTACTTTATCTCTCCCAAAGGAGACTCAAAGAAGCAGTTTCCCCTTTAGCTTTTGCTCAGAACTAAGATGAACATATGACACAAATCTAATGCGCACCCACATTCTGGCAAGGTCATATAGCCAAAAAAAAAAAAAAAAGTGAACATTAGATTCAAGGAAATACAGTAGTTGAGCAAAGCAGGAGAACTGCGCTTCCAACTCGCCCCTCATCCACACTTGTCATCTTACATGTTCTTCCACCGGTTCTGGCTGAACTTGTGGCTCCGGCAAAGGGAGACCCGTGGGATCCACTCTCTGCAAGCGCATGGATCTTCGACAAGCTGTCACCGGTTCTGACCTTGGGGGCTTAACTCTGAGGAGAAAGCATGGTTTTAACTCTAAGATTTCCTTTTTAAAAATTATTATATAATTTTATTTGGTTATGCAGATCAATTATAACAATTACATTTCTATACTTACGTACTACTTACACACATATCCCTTTTTCCCTTTCCCTCTTCCTCCCTCCCGCTGTGAACAGTTAAACTCTATTATTTCATGAAAACTGTGATTCAATTCCTTATGTTTTCCTTTCTCTTTTATTCTCTCAATAACCCCTCTCCATTTCAACTCCCAATTCTCCTTCATATATCCATTAGTGTATTTTATTCTCCCTTTGGTGATGTAATCTTGTTTTGTATAATCTGATAAATATTCATACTATTTTTTTAATTTCCCATTTCCTTTGCTCTTTCCACCCAAAAGCTACCATTGCTTGGATTGCTGCTATCATATAGTTTTCCCAATTTTTGTTTCCACCTATATCTTCTATTATCTGGGCAAAAAGAGTTTATTTTTATTCAACTCTATTTTCTCACTATTATTTCCTTCATCTCATTCTTATTTTTTTTAAATATTTATTAAATAAAAGACATAACAACACGTGGCTAAAAATCTATAACCGGGGGGAAATTTACCTTTTTTTCCCTGAAGATTTCCCTTTGGTTGTGATTTCACGAAGTCTTGCAGCTGTCTTGAAAAAAAGAATAAAAAGAGAGCTATATAACACCTATCTGATTCACACGGTTTCAATATTACTGTGTTTGCTTCAAATGTTCCAAAGACAAATCAAACCTCAAGCCAGTTAGTTGTACTTCTAATACAGTGGTTCTCAACCTGTGGGTCCCCAGACGTTTTGGCCTTCAACTCCCAGAAATCCTAACAGCTGGTAAACTGGCTGGGATTTCTGGGAGTTGTAGGTCAACACCTGGGGACCCACAGAGGTCAAGAATCATTGGGTTGTTGTAGTTTTTTTCGGGCTATATGGCCATGGTCTAGAGGCATTCTCTCCTGACGTTTTGCCTGCATCTATGGCAAGCATCCTCAGAAGTAGTGAGGTCTGTTGGAACTAGGAAAAGGGGTTTATATATCTGTGGAATGACCAGGGTGAGACAAAGGACTCTTGTCTGCTGGAGCTAGGTGTGAATGTTTCAACTGGCCACCTTGATTAGCATATAATGGCTTGACAGTAATAATCAATGTAACCACATTAGTCAATGACCAAGATTAGCTGAAGGTTACAGATTATTTAATAATGTGGCCTCTCACATTAGGAAGAACTTCCTGACTGTGAGAGCCGTTCAGCAGTGGAACTCTCTGCCCCGGAGTGTGGTGGAGGCTCCTTCTTTGGAAGCTTTTAAGCAGAGGCTGGATGGCCATTTGTCAGGGGTGATTTGAATGCAATATTCCTGCTTCTTGGCAGGGGGTTGGACTGGATGGCTCTCTTCCAACTCTTTGATTCTATGATTCTATGTTTACTATTAGCCCCATATCATAATATAATGCAATAAAATTTGATTTTTTTCTATTACTAGTTTGAAAGTGTTCTTTCCTGTTTTAATGCCCGGTCCTAACTTTGAAAATAGTTGTTCTCCTCCAAAAACGTTATTTTTGTGGCTGACACAAACTTATGTTCAGTTGGTTGAGACTCAAGAGATATTCACTGAAAAACTAGAGCAAAATGTACTGCTGGATGTCCCTCCTGTAGAAACAAACATTTTTACAGTTTAATAATTTTTCCACATGTTTTCATGATAGAACCAATTAGGAATGACATGAATAAACCAGACAAAAACTGTTGTTAGTGGTAACGTTGGATTCAGAAGCCATGATCGATTTAGCCACATTAGCCAATGACCACTATCACTATTAGCCCTATATAATATATATGGCAGTTGCCATAATCAGCAAAACAGTATTAAATCCCAGCAAAACAGTATTAAAAAAACAACAACCAACCTCAAACATTTTTAGAGAAGCAAAAAATTTTGCATTTTCTGTTATGTTCTTCAACCTTTTTCTCTCATAAGCAGACAGCTCTGGGGACCCATCTTCCTGCAACCAATAAAAAGGGATCATTTTGTGAGGCGATTTCTAACAGTGGAAGGTCTGAGCGGCATTTTTCAAGTCATTAAGTATGTAATTTGTTTAAAGAACAAATGGCAGGCACTTACGCAATCCTTCCTGACGTACTCTGGATCCTCCGAATCGCTGCTGCTGTCTTCTGATACAACAGGGGCACGTTCCGGAGATTCCCTGCTAAAGGCTTCCTCCTCGCCGTTCTGGGACTCCAGAGCATGATGATCACGGGCTTTCTTGGCTGTTGGTTCTTCGCTTAAACATGCTTCAGAGTTGGAAAACTGTTCCAACAAACGCTTCTGAGCCCAATGCCTTTTGCGCTCTCCTCCTCCACCTCCTTCTCCGTTGCTGTTCAATTGCACAGGCGTGAGATGAATTCTCACTTGTCTCATCAAAAGCTTACTTCTCAAATGTCTTTCCTGAAGGCAAGGGCTGGGATTTTCTTGGGGAGTTCTCTCCTGAGCGCATGTTTGGAGGAAGAAGGAAAAAAATGACATTATCTAACGCTTTACTTCTGACTTGAAACATGTCTCCAGTTGCATCGTGCTGACAACGTTATGTAAAAGTGGAAATCTTGGAACGAGAGTCTTTTTAACTGACGTGTCTCAGAAGAGCAATTTCCTAATGCAGCAAGAGCTAGGGAAATAGATTTTATCTGAGTACAAAGGAGTTTAATCATTCAAAAATCCACGCCTGTATTCAGAAGGGGGTTCTGGGAACTGCGACCCACACAAAAGTTGTATCTACAAAACACACAAGTGTCTTGTAAAGCCTAACACAAATGTTTTATTACGTTGTGCAGCTGAAATTTTAATCTAGAAATCGTAGGCTCAAATTTGGGTAACCAGAGCTGTTATGTAATGCGGTTTAACTACATTGTAGAGGGCATGAATCTACACTGCCATGTAATGTTATTATTACGTTTATTTATGCCCCGCTTTATCTTTCCCACAGGAAACTCAAAACAGCTTAACATACAAGCAGAGTATACCATAAAAAGTATACAATGCATTCTGAAACTGCATTATGTGACAATATAAATGAGGCCAAAGCCTGCGATCTCTAACTCCTGTTAAAAATGCACAACAGGACTTGGTCCCCCAAAAATATACCCAATGCTGCCATTCATACAAACAAAGGCTTAACTGATGTAACTTCAAAACCTTTATGATGTACGAGGTGAGGAAGCTGAGAGGCTACTTTTTGTATTTTGTGTGGTTGCACCTTTGAGTGCTTTGTGAGCTGAGCTGAGTCCCTCTGGGAGATGGTGGCAGGGTACACATAAAGTTTATTATTTGTTGTTGTTCATTCGTTCAGTCGTCTCCGACTCTTCCTGGCCTCATGGACCAGCCCACGCCAGAGCTCCCTGTCAGCCGTCACCACCCCCAGCTCCTTCAAGATCAGGCAAACATTGTTGGAAAGCAACTGTTTGGGAGAGGTTTGGGGCCTGTGGTCTGAAGAGGCCCCAATATGAGCCTGGCCCCGTTTTCGAGGCCTAATTCCCCTTCAAAAAAGCTCAACTTTTCTCCTCACAACCGCCCTACGGGGTAGGCCTCCCCCTGAGTGGATATCCCTGAGGTAAAAATTGGTACCTTGGCTTCCTTGGGTTCAGGCGACGACTTCGCAGCTTCCATAGCGCCGTCCCTCCTCTCTCACGACTTCCCGCCTTCTGCCTCCTTCTCTCTTCCTGTGCGGTGGGCGGGGCCAGAAAGCGTGGTGGGCGGGGCCTGGGGAAAAGGCGGGAAAGGCTACGCGGCTCCGCCACCATCATGGCTCCGCCTCCTTCTTGGACTTCAACTCCCAGAAGCCTCAGCCGCTTTGGCCAATGACTAAGGATTCTGGGAGATGAAGTCCAAAAAAATGAAACAGCACCAATAATAATAATAGCAAGTCTACATAGGAACCACCAAACGCAGCAGCATTGCTCAAACACGAATCCAGGAACATGAAAGGCACTGCAGACAGCTTCAACCAGAGAAGTCAGACATAGCAGAGCACCTGATGAACCAGCCTGGTCACAGCATATTATTTGAGAACACAGAAATGCTGGACCACACCAACAACCACCATGTCAGACTACACAGAGAAGCCATTGAAATCCACAAGCATGTGGACAATTTCAACAGAAAGGAGGAGACCATGAAAATAATCTGGCTACCAGTATTAAAAAACTCTAAAATTCTAACAGCAAAACAACAGAGAGGAAACAACCAGGCACATCTTAACACCTCTCAACAAAAGATTCCCCCAGGCACTGCAAGCCATCAAATGCTAATTAAGGTGGTCAGTTGAAACATTCACACCTAGCTCCAGCAGACAAGAGTCCTTTGTCCCACCCTGGTCATTTCACAGATCTATAAACCCATTTTCCTAGTTCCAACAGACCTCACTACCTCTGAGGATGCTTGCCATAGATGCAGGCGAAACGTCAGGAGAAAATGCCTCTAGAACATGGCCATATAACCCGGAAAAACCTACAACAACCCAACAACAACAACAACAAAACTTTATTTATACACCGCTCTATCTCCACAAGCGACTCAGAGCGGTTTCCAAGTGACATAATGAATACATATAAAGAGAACAGCATGAACATAAAGTTAACAAGACAAAATAAGCATTAAAAAAACACAATAGCACATATGTTTAAAATAATCCTGTTCAAGGCAGTTTAAAAGGCTGGGACGGGTTAGTGCGATTTTAGAGGGTCCAGGAAATTAGGCTGTACTTTTCCAGGGTCTAATAGAAGAAAGTGACCTGGGTAATTGGTAGAAAAAGATATGGCTAATTTCTACAATATCTGGGGCAGAGCTAGAACTAGTCGTTCTCAAAGGCTCTTACGAAAGGGAGGGAGGGATGGGGCCTGTCTTATTTTTCCAGGAAGCGTGGTCCAGAGGCGGGGGGCCACCACCGAGAAAGCCCTCTCTCTCGTCCCCACCTCCCCGGAAGATCTTAAAGTTCGCGCCGGTTCATAGAGGGAGATGCGATCGCGAAGATAGGCGGGGCCTGAAGGGTTTAGGGCTTTATAGGTCATAACCTTGAATTTGGCTCAAGTAAAATCTGCCCCTTCTAGTGTTTTCCACACTCTGTGGCAAAAGTTACTTTTTTGGGAAGGGTATTTTATGAGTGTATCTGACACAAAAAAAATTAAGTATTATATTCATGGTTTAATTAATTTAATTGTTAACACCCCTGTGAAGTCTGGAGTCTGTTATGGTCTCAGTGCCTCTATTCAGGAGATTCCACCTCACTTTCTGTCCCTGTAATAATTGGATTTTGGAAAATTTGGCTTGTTGTGGGGACTCAGAGCGGATCACAGAACACATAAACAGCAAACATTCAATGTTGTTATATATTGAAAATTCAGACAATTGTTCATAGATAGAGGTAAATAAAGGCTTTCCCATCTTCAGCATCTTGGAAGCTGTGCTCGGTTCCGGCCACAGGGGGCACTTTTGCTCCACTTTCCCTGCCGAAGAGCTTTGTGCATAAACTTCCTTCTTGATTGAATTGCCGGCATTTTTCTTGCATTTCCTTATGGGTGCCTTAAATACCTCCCCACTTAAGTGGTACCTATTTATCTACTCACATTGCTGTTTTTGAGACTGCTAGGTAGGCAGAAGCTGGCCTAAATGGCAGGAGCTCACCCTGACCTGGATTTCGAACTGTCAACCTTTTGGTGGGCGAGATTTACTGGAGCTGGTGCTAAAGCCCAGCTTATTGTAGAAACAAGGATTTGAAAAAAAGCTTCAGTGGAGACCCCTTTTCCCCATAATAATAACTCTTCCAAGAGTGGATTTCCCTTCAAAAAGGTGGATTCCTCTCACTTCCTGTTGTCTCAGCCCCATTGTTAACTCAAAGAGTCATTTGCAAGTGGGATATTTGTAAATTGGGGACTGCCTACGCACACACACACACATATAGATTCTGGTTTAGAGTTCTGAAATGGCAGCCGCCTCTTCCAACGGTGCCCCACAGCCTGTCACCTGCCCGCTTTGATATTCCCGCCGATTAATGTTTAAATGAATTCCGTTTGCTCGGCACTTCAGGTAACATGTGTATTCTTAACGCGCCGTGACAGGACTCGTGTTCTCATTACTGACACAAAAGGCAGCAACGCGGCGTTTATCCACATTTGCTCTGCGAGGATTGGCAGGACGAAAAGGCAGAGAAAAAGGGCTGAAAAGAATAGTGCCAATGCTTATTCTTCACCCCCTCCTACAGTACAGTCCAAAGGTCTTTATTAAAACATTAATGGGTAACATATACATTCATGATGAAACAAAATTGGCACTCCACGTCCGTGGAAAATGGTCAAGTGCAGCAAGAGCCTTAGAGGAGTGAGTAAGAAGGCTTCAGGTACTGCCGGCTTTGGGGCTTCGGCAATGCCATGAATCCAGGTCTTCTTCCGCTTCCTGGTCTGATGGGAGAGGCGTTCAAAGAAGGGCCGGACGGTGCCTTTTTGGAGCCGTTACAATTCCTAAGAAACCAAAGAAAGGGAAACACAATGTCACCCGCTCAATGGAATATTATTAAACGCCTACCAAAGAATCCTGAGCTCTTGACATACTCTACATTTTCACTAAACATTAATTCATAACCTTGATAAAGTGGGAATCTGTCGTACAGACAGACAGCTCATTATGCTTCTCCCGTCTCACTACTGCCTCCTCTTCTGGGTGAGCATTTCTAGCTTGTTTCATTTAGGCGCTCAGCCTTACACACAAGCCTATTATCCCAAATGGTCTGATAGATGTGACGTGTGCAGGTTAGCATCACAGTCGGTGCATGCAACCGCTTAACATTAAAGCAACTCCATGCTCTCCCCAGCCCACCCAGCACTAACTATCTATCATCTATCACAGGCATGGGCAAACTTTAGCCCTCCTTCCAGGTGTTTTGAACTTCAAACACCTGGAGGGAGGACCGAAATGTGCCCATACCTGATCTTTCTATCTATCTATCCATCAATCTATCATATATATAAATATTTGTTGACACTACAAAGGCCTGTTGCTACATGGCCTTTCGTGATGTCACTGGATTGACTGTTGCTCAGCAAAGTGGCCCTCTGCAATGTCACTGGGAAATAAAAGTGACCTGTGTTGGAGAGGAAGAAAACAAAGAGACACAAAGGGAGCCATATGTTGCCGTGGAGACATTGTCAGGCCCTCTCAAAGCTGGAGATGGGAGAAAGGGAAGAATAGAAAGAGAAAAAGAAGAGAGAGGGGAAAGAAAGCAAGAGGAAGAGAGGAAAGGATAATAAAGGAAAGTGGAGAAGGTACGAGGGGAGGGAACGATAAAGGGGTGAAAGCCGGCAGGCAGAGACCCCTTTGATAACTGGGCAATGCCAAGTAGATACTGTGTATATACTAAATATAAGCCGAGTTTTTTCAGCCCTTTTTTAAAGCTGAACCCCCCCCCCCCGGCTTATACTTGAGTCAAGATTATTTATTATTTGACTCTGTTATTATTACTATTTACATTTATTATAAATGTAAATTTATTTACATTTAAGTAAATGTACATTACATTACATTTACTATTTTACTATTATTCTTTTTATTACATTTATTATTTTACTCTATTAATATTATTACATTTATTATTTTACTCACTTTATTCTTATCGGAAGGATACGTAAGCACATTTACATTGAAGAAGGTTAGAATAATGGTTTAATCAGAGTTGGACAGTCTTATCTTAAATTGCAGTTTTATGTAAATATTCAAAAATATCTCACCTACTGACGCCTCAATTAACATCATTTTATTAGGATCTATTTTTATTTTGAAATTGACCACTAGATGCTGCATTTCTCACCCTCTGCTTATACTCGAGTCAATACATTTTCACAGTTTTTTGTGGGAAAATGAGGTGCCTCAGCTTATATTCGGGTCAGCTTATACTTGAATATATACAGTATGCTAGTAATGACATAAAGGAAGCTTAGCTACCTCTGCTGTGGGAGGTGAAACCAGGGATACAGCCTTTAAGAAGCAAAAACAACTCACCCCTTTGCATGTGGCTGGTGTCTTCCAGGCCCAGGCTTCTTCCTTTTCGACTCTCGGAAGAACTGTGGCTTTTTCCGCTTCTTTCCCCGGTTGGGTTTGCTCTGGAAGTAGCCGGACGTTACCTCTATCTCTTCTTCAGCCTCTTCAGCGCAGTAATTCCTCCTCCCAGAATCTGTGGCTAGGGGAGGCTGGCATTCTTCTGTGGAGACAAACCTCAAACCCTTTAGTGTTCAATTATGTATGTATTTATTTATTTGCCATATTTATACCCTGCCTTTCTCTACCCCAGCATGGGGACTCAAGGCGGCTTACAATGGCACATACATAATGCCTCAAAACAACAAATTCACCTTAAAATAGTTTAAAATTACAACATATTTAAAATAAATTCAAAGTTAAAAACACGCCATCCAGAGTTCAAGGTTCTTGGGAGGCGCATACAGAAACTGTACAGCCCTTCTCTATTAGTGCAGGAAACACAATTTCTACAAAAGGGAAGAAAGTCTGAGGAACCCTTCTAATAAAATATTCTGGATAGCGTGCATAATATATATTTTGGCAGGATCTAAGCAGCCCTTTAAAATGTCCCCTTGGAATGCAAGTCCCATTTGTGCCCAAAACTCATGCCCATTTGGGGGGATTCGAATCCAAATGTGACCGAACTATGGATTTGCATGGCTTGCGTGACATCACACTGCCACAAGTGACGCTGACCAATTCATCTAAGAGGTTCCCCATTTGGCTTCTGCAAATTTCTAACAATCCAGGTAAACTAACATCTGAAAAAAAGTTAAACCTGTGCATTTTAATACATGTGAGTACTTAAAGATGGAACTGAAGTTGCACATCACCTGGCAATGTTTTGTCAGAATACTTTCGCATCACTTCAATTATTTCTGCTCCGTACTTTTCCAGCTTGTCTTCTGTGACGCCATCGATCTGGAGCAAGACTTCTGGGTCTGAAGATAACGTCTCTGCAGACAAAATGAGAGCTGTTTAAAAGGGGGCAACGTATGCGTGATGAAAACAGGTAGTAATAACACAAGGAAAGGATGGTCCTCCAGTAAATGTGTTTGTGAGCAGCATAGAATTGTATATACAGCACAAACAACACTGAACTGGGCCTGTAAACAGATCAGCAGCCATTGGAAGAACAGAGCCCAAGAAATGTCAAGGTGTTGCCGCAACACGATGCTATAACATTGTATTTGTAATGATACTGTATCCTCCTGCTTGCCGTATTCTTGCTGCACAAGCAATATATTTCTCTTGAATGAGTCTGACATCTATATAAATAAAAATGTAATGTTTGTTTGTGTGATTAACAGAACTCAAAAACCACACTGGACGAATTGACACCAAATTTGGACACAAGACACCTAACAACCCAATGAGTGCCATCACTCAAAAAATTGATTTTGTCATTTGGGAGTTGTAGTTGCTGGGATTTATAGCACACCTACAATCAAAGAGCATTCTGAACTCCACCAATGATGGAATCGAACCAATCTTGGGACAATTCCATGACCAACAGAACACACTACAAGGGTTTGGTGGGCATTGACCTTGAGTTCGGGAGTTGTAGTTCACCTATATCCAGAGAGCATTTTGGACTCAAACAATGATGGATCTTACAATGGATCAAACAATGATGGATCTTACAATGGATCTTACAAATTTGGCACAAAAATTTCATATTCCCAAATATGAACACAGATGGCGTTTGGGGAAAATAGACCTTGACATTTGGGAGTTGTAGTTGCTGGGATTTATAGTTCACCTACAATCAAAGAACATTCTGAACTCCACCAATGACAGAATTGGGACAAATTTCCCACACAGAACCCCCATGACCAACAGAAAATACTTAAGGCCACCCAGTCCAACCCTCTTCACGAGGACAAGAAAACGTAATCAAAGCCCTCCTGACAAAGAGCCATTCAGCCATAGATATAGATAGATAGATATTATTCACACACACACACACATATAGTATGATAGATGTGAAAGGGACCCCCTAAACAAGGACAATTATATGTTGCATGTTCCGAAATACGCCAACCAGAAATCTCTACATCAACACAAAAGAAATTACATATATTAGAAACCAACACTTTCTCTTTATTTATTTTCGAGATCACCAGATTGGGTCACAGCAACGCGTGGCAGGGGACGGCTAGTGTGAAATAAAATGCAAAAAGGAATTAACAATATTAATTGTTTTGAGGCTATTATTATTATTATTATTATGAACTTTATTTATACCCTGCCTTTCTCTCTGTGGGGACTCAAGGCAACATCAGGTAAATTCTTGGAATATATACTTGTCAAAGAAAAAGGAATAAAACCAAATAAACATATACCGTATTAGCCTTTTGGAGAAGAGGTCAATATAAGAATCAATAATATTAAGGATGAATACATGTCCCATGGGTTGTGGGTGCACCTAGAAAGTAAATCTATAGTAATATATGACCAATTGTTTAATTGATTCATTGTAAGTTTTGTGTTAAAGTTAGTTGTGAATAATTTGTGTAAATTATTTATTATGAGTAAATAACAGGGAAAAAAGAAAGAGAAAGAAGAGGTTGTTGTTTTGTTACAGTATACAGAATACTCCCTCTCCATATTACTACAGGGGCTGGGTGGCCATCTGTCGGGAGTGCTTTCATGGTGCTTTTTCTGCATGGCAGAAAGAAGGGACTGGATGTCCTTTGGGGGTCTCTTCCAACTCCAGGATTCTATGATCATTTCCCCACAAGAGCCCCCCTCACCTGCAATTCGTTTCAGTGTGGCTGTGTTAAAAATGTTGAAGTAGTGAACGCTGAACACTTTGCCCAGGTTTTTGCAGACATCAGTGAGTTCCGAGAGGCACTCCTTGGCCATCTCCTCCCGCTGGGAGACCTTGATGACAGACGCCCTGTGCTTCCGGAGGCTGCTGGCACTTTCTGTCTCGCAGAACTCAACCTGGAGGAATAACAACAAGGGGAATGACATAGTGTTACTGTTTTACATAGTGGTTGGTGCTCTTTGGTTTAGTTACCAAGTTTGGATCTCCAAACAGGATTGAATGAGAACTCTCATCACTTTTCATGACACTATGTAACACTATGATTTTTGTTCCTGGGTTGTCAATGCCATTTCCTAATTGGGTCTATCCTAAAAACATGGGAAAAGTTTATTAAACTTTAAAAACCTTGTTTTTGTGGGAGGGACATCAAGCTATAGCACATTTTGTGATAGTTTTTCAATGAATATCTCATCATTGAGTCTCAACTAATTCAACCTAGGTTGTGGCAGGTACAAAAAATAAGTTTCTGGAAAATAACAACTTTCATAGAATTATAGAATCAAAGTTGCATTGATTGCATTGACCATCTAGTCCAACCTCATTCTGCCAAGAAGCAGGAAAATCACATTCAAAGCCCCCCCCCCCCCCCCCCAACAGATGGCCATCCAGTCTCTGTTTCAAAGCCTCCAAAGAAGAAGCCTCCACCACACTCTGGGGCAGAGAATTCCACTGCTGAACTGTTCTCACCGTTAGGAAGTTCTTCCTCATGTTCAGGTGGATTCTCCTTTCCTGTAGTTTGAAGCCATTGTTCCATTGCATGCTAGTCTTCAGGGCAGCAGAAAACAAGCCTGCTCCCTCCTCCCTATGACTTCCCCTCACATCTTGATCCATGGCCCTCATCCTGTCTCCTCTCAGCCGTCTCTTCTGCAGGCTAAACATTCCCAGCTCTTTAAGCCGCTCCTCATAGGTCTTGTTCTCCAGACTCTTGATCATTTGAATCACCCTCCTCTGGACACATTCCAGCTTAGAGTCAACATCTCCTTTATGTTGCGGTGCCCAGAATTAGACAAAGTATGATTCCAGATGTGGTCTGACCAAGGCAGAATAGAACGGTAGCATGACTTCCCTGGATCTAGTGATGCAAGCCAAAATCCCATTGGCTTTTTAAGCTGCTGCATCACACTGTTAGCTCATGTTCACCTTCCTCCCCACAAGGACTCCAAGATCTTTTTTCCCACATACTGCTGTCGAGCCAGGCATCGTCCCCCATTCTGTCTCTTTGCATTTTGTTTTTCTTACCTAAGTGGAGTCTCTTGCATTTGTTGCTGTTAGTTTTGGCCAATCATCTCTCTAATCTGCTAAATTCATTCTGAATTCTGCTCCTGTCTTCTGGAATATTAGCTATCCCTCCCAATTTGGTGCATCTGCAAACTTGATAGTTAAAATAAGGACTACACAATTAAACAGGAAATAACACTTTCAAACCAGGAACAGGAATTTTTTTTCAAATTTCGTTGCATAGTGTTTTCCATCAGGCATATTGAGAATGATGGAAATTGTAACCCTACCACCTTGTGGCTCTGAGACTATAGAAAGCTTAGAGTTCATTTTAGACATTATACCCACAAGCCTTGTGTTTAAATCCAAACCCCACTCTCCTGACAAAACAGAACAAACAGCAGCCTTCCAGATGTAACTGCATCCCAACACCCATCAGCTCTAATCCTGATGTCTAATGATGCTGTAACAGCTGCCCAAATAGTTTATGCCAGACACTGGAAAGAAAGTATTATTCCAACTGTAAGCGAATGGTTGACCAAACTACTAAACTTTGCAGAATTTGATAACTTGACTTGTCTTTTACTATTATCAGAAGGTGTAAAATGACTGCTGTTAATGAGTGGCTTTATAAACCAATAGTTATATTATAAAGTCTACACTTTGGAAATAATCATAATCATAATCATAACAAATGGAAGGCTGGAGCTGCTACTCACCGGCAGGCAGCCGCTGAGCACCGCGTGGGCCCTTTCTCCTGTGTGTACATAGGCCACGGCTTGGTCGTTTGCCGTGATATACAGCTCTTCGTCCAAAATCTTATCCAATACCAGCTTCCGAAAGAGCCGCTCCGCATTGTGGCGTGAGTAGGCTGCTCCTTTGCCATAGATGCCAGTCTGGATTTTGGCGCTTTTGGTACCTGTTCCAAAATGAAATACATCATCCAGGATGATTTCTCCTTTCTATGCCAAAACCTCCCTGGCAGGCCTTCAGAATATTAATCTATCTATCTATCTATCTATCTATCTATCTATCTATCTATGGATATGATAAAAGTGAATTAATGTATGTGGAAGGTGGAATATGTTTGCAACAGCTTTTCTATTGGCTCTCACTTTCAGAAACCACTGTGACCCCCACCAATGACAGATCTGGGTCAAACTTGGTACACAGAACCCCCAGGACCAACAGAGCATACTGGAAGGGTTTGTGAGGGGATTGACCAACCCAGGTGGGAATTGTAGTTCACTTTGCATCCAGAGAGCACTCTGAACCCCACTAATGATGAGTCTGGACCAAACTTGGGACACAGAATCCTGGTGACCAACAGTACATACTGGAGGGGTTTTTTGGGGGGGCTTACCCAAGAAAATGTCGATCATCATATTGAGTGTGTACCTCCCTCCATTTCTTCTTCCCTTTCCGCCACAATGCTCCTGGACAAACCGAACAATGCTTTTCACTTCTTCAGTCACGTTCTTCATATTATAATCCTAAAAACAATATCAATAGGGAAATTTGCAATGCCATAGTTTCCTTCTGGATACTAGCTTTCAAACCAAAACTTCATTCTGTAATTTGATACGAGCACACCAATGATGACATTTTATATAACAGGCATGGGCAAATTAAGGCCCGGGGGCTTACCTCAGGCCCTTCTCATTTTTCCTGCTCTCTTGGCAAAAGGACACAGTGGCCTACCATGTACTTATGCCAGAAAGACAGAGGAGGAAGGTACGCAGCAGCTGAGAGGACTTTCAGCTGTTGCGTGTCTCACCCTCCTCCCGGCATAAGGATGGCGCAAGCAGCCCCATCCTTATGCCAGGAGCACAGCTGAAGGAAGGTACGTGGCGGCTGAGAGCCTTCTGAAACACTGTCTCACCCTCCTCCTGGCATAATTCCAAGAGGACAGCCCAAAGATCAGGGCAGTCGCTGCATGTCCCACCTTCCTCCTGGCGTATGAATGGGGCAAGCAGTCCCATTCTTATGCTGGGAGTACAACCTGAGAATGACCCAGGCCCTACTCTGCCCCCTCCTGTCCCTGCCCCTTGCGGGCCACCTTGCCCAGCATGCAAACGGTTCTCCATGTCATTATCTCTATCTCATGCCATCCAACTATCCGCCTTTCTGACACATGGCCCCATGGACCAAAAGAGAGGACAGGACATATGAACAAGCCATAAAAGGCAATTGCCCTAAGGTGGGGGGAAAGTGGGCTCTGGAATGTGGAAAGGGGCTAGCTCCAGGCACCAGGACGCTTAGTGATTTATGATATTGTAGCTAGGCCTATATAGACAGGCAGTAGTGCGAGACTCTTGTATTCCGAACAATAAAGACATTTGGTATCTTCAGCCCTTGTGCATCTCTGTGTGTTTTTACAAAGAAGACTGATCCAAAGCAACACAAGCTGGAACTGAGAAATCTTACATCCCCTCCCAGCCCAGCCCCAAGGCAAAAATGTTTGCCCATGCCTTTTATATTATCTGAAGGCATTACACTACATAACACAATTTTGTTCCTGGGTTATAAATGCCTCTATTTCCTACTTGGATCTATCATAAACACATGGGAAAAGTTTATTAAACTGCACAAACTTTTTTAATTTTTAATTTTTATTTTTTGCAGAAGGAACATTCTGAAGCACCTTGTGTTCAAGTATTTCAATGGATATCTCATCATTGAGTCTCAAACAATCCTACCCAGTTTGTGGCGACCACAAAAACAAAGTTTCCGGAGTAGAACAACTACTTTCAAAGTAAGGGCCACACAATTAAAAAGGAATACTACTTTCAAATCAGGAACAGAATTGTTGGCAAATGTTGTTCCATAGTGTTATTAAGGAATGATTTCCAATTAAAAAAGACACCAGAGAATATCCCGAAAGTCATCATCTGCAAATTGTGCTTAGTTTCTTCAGCCTCCTAACTCTCCCAGCCCAGCTGAAATACAATGAAATTGCCACTCAATTGAGCAGAACGTACTTACCTGCACCTTACGGCAGTTGTCACAACTGACGTCAGGATATTCCTTGCAAAATTTAGAATTAAAGCCTGTTTCCCCAAAGTAGGCCAGAAGCTGTATCCTCCGGCACTCCACCACATTCTCACAGTAATGGACCATGCTGTAGAGGTTGTTGAAGTGCGTCTGCCGTGTGTGGCTGTTGCCGTCCTTTTCCACTGAAGGAGAAAGAGGGAAATTTATCAAAAGGCCTCATAGAAATAAGAAGGCAGCAGAGACATTTTCAGCTTATCTATGTGTAAAAGAGGAAGGCGCCAAAGGAAAGCCGCTGTGCTTTTAGTTATGAATAGACTTTTAATTGGTTTTAACTGATTTATTTTATTTTTGGGTTGCTGCGAGTTTTCTCGGCTGTATGATCATGTTCCAGAAGCATTTTCTCCTGATGTTTCATCTGCATCTATGGCAGGCATCCTCAGACTGGGTCAGTTGGAAACTAGGCAAGTGAGGTTTATAGATCTGTGGAACAATGTCCAGGATGGGTGAAAAAAAACTCTTGTCTGCTTGAGGCAAGTGTGAATGTTGCAAATGGCCACCTTGATTAGCAATGAATGGTCTTGCAGCTTCAAAGCCTGGCTATTTCCTGTCTGGGGGAATACTTTGATGGGAGGTGTTAGCTGGCCCTAATTTATTCTTGTCTGGAATTCCCCTGCCAGGATCAGAGGCGGAAGTAGGCACTGCTTACTCAGGATGAGGCGCCGCAAGCGAGTAACGTCACTGTAGCTGTAGAAGAGCAGGCAGTGGGACATTTCTCCATCGCGTCCGGCTCTTCCTGACTCCTGGTAGTAGCCCTCAATGGATTTGGGGAGGGAGGCATGGATCACGAAGCGCACATCGGGCTTGTCGATCCCCATGCCAAAAGCGATGGTAGCACATATGATCTGGAACGGAACGGAAACACGTAAAAAGTCACAATGTTGGAGCTAGGGCCCAAAAAACAAAACAAAATAATTACTGTATTTACTCAAATCTAACACTTTTTTTTGACTAAATCACCTTGCCAAAATTAGGATACATATTAGATTTGCATCATACGGTCATCTTAGTGCTGAGCCAAAGCAAAAGGGGAAGCTGCTTCAGGAACTCAAGGAGCTCCTATTTGAGGGACATCATCCTTCATTTAATGGCCATGCCACTGTGGGATCTGTAGTTCGGTGATTTGTCCAAATTATTTGGCAGAGAAGGCTCAAGGCCTTGTAAAATTATAGTCCCCATGACTCCATAACGTGGAACCAAGGCAGTGAAAGTGATTCATTCTGCGAAGGATGCACCCCAAGGTTTTTTTTCCATTGCTGAAAGTTTTGGTGTTTCAATACAATTGTTTTTAAAGAATTCTAAGCAGGCAGAAACTCTAATGGCCATATTAAAAAAGGGCTGCTTTTGCTGCTGTAAATTACGTTTGTCAGCAAATCCTTTTTTTTTTTTTTGGTTTCAGGGTTTTGAAAATGGAGATGCGCATTAGATTCGATGACGCATGAGATTTATTTATTTATTTACAGTATTTATATTCCGCCCTTCTCACCCCACAGGGCGAATTACAATGTACATAGGATCACTCATGACCTTTTGGTCAGTAGTGATCTTAATGCAGCTCACTCCCAGCCAGCTGCGCCACAGTCCCGGTGGAGTCAAGACAGACGCCATATGTACTCTAGTATAAGTCGGCTTTTTCAGCCTTTGGCTTATACACGAGTCCAGCTCTGGGCTTGGTTGGTGGGAGCCCGGCTCAGCGCTCAACTGTGTTCCCTGTGCTAGCCTCCACATCGCTGCTGCCTTCCTCCTCCTGCCGGGGTGCGTGTGACGAGGAGAGAGAGGGAGGCCCATACATGTGGCAAAAAAGGAAGGTCTATGTGTGATGTGAAGGCCAGCAGGGGCTTCCCTTTCTCTTCTCACCCCGCATGCGCCTCCCTCCATCCTCCTGTCGCCACAGCAAGAAGAGAGAAGGAGACCCTTGCGTGCCTTCCTCCCCTCCTCCTCTTGCCACGGGGTGACTCTGAGCCCAGAGGCGCCTGCACCTTGGCCTGTTCCCAGCTGCTATGGGCCTGGTTGGTGGAGGCCTGGTTTGGCACTCAAGATGGCAGCCTCCACCTGATGAGTGTGTGGAAACTTGGGTGGGAAGTGGGGAACTGGGAAACTTATTGACTCTGCTTATACTGGAGTAAGTTTCCCAGTTTTTTGTTGTAGAATTAGGTGCCTTGGCTAATATTCGGGTCGGCTTATACTCGAGTATACCTAGGTTAGTTTTCTAACATGGAGTCAGCCCAAGTCAAAGAGGACTTGAAGGCACACACTATAGTTCTGCATTCGTCCTTGCGTTCTCTTGTTTACAGTCTTCAATATTTACCTCTATATCAGCACCTCTTTCTTTTAATTTTCAACTAATTTGCTATTTCTGATACAGTTCCACCCATTGTACCTGGCATCCATCCTGATTGATCCACTTCTGCTGCACAATGTCCCTGGTTTCGTCAGGGAGGCCGGCGTGGTACGCGAGTGCGGACAGGCCAGCCTGCTGCAGGCTGCTGGCCATAGAGTCGCACTCGTAGCGTGAGAGGCAGTAGATGATTCCAGAGTCATCTGCAAAACAGAGGCAGGTTTCAGCCTCCTGGCGAAGCCTCTGAAGAGCAATGCTAGAGCCCCCTGAGACCCTTGCGCCCCATTTTTGGGCATCATTTTCTAATCCAGAAAAGGCCCCAAAGCAACTACATCATCCTCTTATCATGAATGTGGCACAGAATACACTCTCAAGGCCCTAATTTCCATTTCTCTATTCAGCAATATCAAATAGTGGAGCATTTTCTAATGTTCTGAACTCACTTGTTAGCTGAGTTTGCAAGGATAGACACTGCCAAAGGAAGAAAGGAGATGCCAATGAATTTTAAACTCACGTCCTATGTTTACTCGATTTTATCTTGGTTCTGTATATTGTAATATATATCTCTAAAATAAATGTTTTAATATATGCATTTTACACCATGTTTTCTGATGATGTGTTTTAACTATGTTGTGCCTCGAGAGGTAGATAAGAATTATTATTGTTGTTATTATTATTATTTGATACATAACAAGATTAGGACACAACAAACAAGATCACTGGCTTTTGTATTTGATCACATGTTGCACACTTCCCAAGTGTCTAGGACTCTGTGATGTATCGGCAATTAATGTGTGCAGATCCGAGTAAGGTGGCCTTTTGCAGCTAACAGATGGTAATTTTGTCACCACCAATTGCTTTTAAGTGCAGGCCAAGGTCTTTAGGCACTGCACCCAGTGTGCCAATCACCACTGGGACCAGCTTTACTGGCTTGTGCCAGAGTCTTTGCAGTTCTATTATTATTATTATTATTATTATTATTATTATTATTATTATTATTAGAAACACAACAAGATGAGTCCACAGTAGACAAGGTGACTCTGCTGGCTGTTGTATTGGATCATACGTCGGACACTTCCCAAGTGTTTAGGACTGTGTGATGTATCGGTGAATAATGCGTGCAGATCCCAATAAGGTGGCCTTTTGCAGCTGGCAGGTGGTAATTTTGTCAGCGCCGATTGTTTTGAAGTGCAGGCCAAGGTCTTTAGGCACTGCACCCAGTGTGCCGATCACCACTGGGACCACCTTGACTGGTTTGTGCCAGAGTCTTTGCAGTTTGATCTTGAAATACTCATATTGTGTCAGCTTTTCCAGTTGTTTCTCTTCGATCCTGCTGTCACCTGGGATTGCAACATTGACAATTATTATTATCATTATTATTATTATTAACAACTCACAGGGATGATGTTTTCTGATCCATTGCAAGCAGTCCAACGCAACACTTTTGGGCTTTTTGGGCAAAACATCATACTTCAAGTTGTGTCTGTTAAAGCTCATGCTAAACCTATCAAAAGGGAAAAAATAAGGAAATTTAAAACATATTTATATCATCAGTCCCTTCCCAAAATTCCCTACGAAGAGGGATTTATTTTCATCCAAACGCCATTAGGCCTCAAGCCGACTTACACCTGCGGCTTAAGCATCTCCAGCTGGTAGAGGATGTCCTTTTGCACCCTGGGGTTAGCAGTGGCCGTGAGAGCCATCATGGGGACTGAGGCGAATTTCTTGCGGAGCATATTCAGCCGCTTGTAGTCTTGGCGGAAGTCGTGGCCCCACTGGCCAAATGAAGCAAAACAAAGGAAAGGTCATTTCCAGTAAAAAGGACAGTCATAACTAAAAGACTTATGGTTATGACAATGAGAGTCCGGCTGGGAAGGCAACATCCCCATTGCAAAAAGCACAAAGGAGCTCCCCTACCTGGCTGACGCAGTGGGCTTCGTCAATCACAAAACGAGCCAAAAGTTGTCGCTGGTACAGATTCTCCAGAGTTGACATCAGCCGCCCACTTGAGCAGACCTAGAGAAAATGCACAAAGGTGTTAGAGTTAGGGGAAGCGTGACATGCACCGTGAAGCAGAAGAAAAGCCAAAGAAAGAGAGGAGTCGAAACAATGAGAAGATGTGTTGTCGAAGGCTTTCATGGCCATGTTCCAGAAGCATTCTCTCCTGACATTTCGCCCACATTTATGGCAGGCATCCTCATAGGTTGAGGGGTTTGTTGGAAACTAGGCAAGTGAGATTTCTATATCTGTGGAATGTCCAGGGTGAGAGAAAGAACTCTTGTCCATTTGAGGCAAGTGTGAATGTTGCATTTGGCCACCATGATGAGCCTTGAAGCTTCAAAGCTTGGCTGATTGCTGCCTGGAGGAATCCTTTGTTGGGATGTCAGACTACCATGTCAAATGACACAGAGAAGCCATTGAAATCCACAAACATGTAGACAATTTCAACAGAAGGAAGAAACCACGAAAATGAACAAAATCTGGCTACCAGTATTTAAAAAAACCTCTAGAATCAGGACAGTAAATAAAGAGCAGCACTCCGAAAACAAGGGAATTCCAGACAGGAAACAATCAGGGCTAGCTAACACCTCCCAACAAAGGATTCCCCCAAGCAGGAAGAAGCCAAGCTTTGAAGCTGCAAGGCCATTCAATGCTAATCAAGGTGGCCAATTGCAACATTCACACTTGCCTCAAGCAAACAGGAGTCCTCTCTCCCACCCTGGACATTATTCTACAGATATATAAGTCCCACTTGCCTAGTTTCTAACAAACCTCATAACCTCTGAGGGTGCCTGCTATAGATGTGGGTGAAACATCCAGAGAGAATGCTTCTGGAACATGGCCAGACAGCCCGGAAACTTTCGGGCTGTATGAGTTTCCTAACTTTCGCTGTGTCTTCTGTTTACCATAGAGATTTAATTAAAGAGATTAAACCTTAGCAGGTTTGGAGTCAGATGACTTTATATTCCCAATTGTTTGCAGCCTTATACAAAACCTTTTCTGGAGTAACGTAGAGCAGTTTGATGATTGGGTCCTTCTTGGAGAGCTGCATGTAGATCCTGGAGGCTTCTGCATCAGTCTTATCTCCCGTCAGGTACGTCGCAGGAATCTACGACAGAAAAAAAGCCTTCAACTTTTCACAGCAACTGGAGTGCAAGAGACAAATATATTTTAATACATAATTTGCAGAAATACGTTTTAACATGCATTTATAGAAATACATTTTAATATGTATATTTTACTATTTATAGAATTTACAATGTTTATGGTTTTTAATTAGACCGGGCTGTGGCGCAGCTAGTTAGTAGCCAGCTGCATTAAATCACTACTGACTGAGAGATCATGAGTTCGAAGCCAGCCGGGTCAGAGTAAGCTCCCGACCATTAATAGTGTAGCTTGCTGTTGACCTATGTAGCCCAAAAGACAGTTGCATCTGTCAAGTAGGACATTTAGGTATTGCTCTATGAGGAGAGGCTAATTTAACTAATTTACAGCACCATAAAACCTTCCAGCAGCGTGCCTAAGAATGAGGAAGTACTCAAACAAAGGACCCGGTGTCATAAGTGGACAGTGAAGCGGCAGCTCCCCCTGTGGCCGAAAGCGAGCATACCCTCATGAAGCCGGAAAAAGCTGGAATGTTAAATTGCCTCTGTGTCTGTCTATATATGTTGTATGTCTAAATGGCATTGAATGTTTGCCATGTCTATGTGCACTGAAATCAGCCCTGAATCCCCTGCGGGGTAAGAAGGGTGGAATATAAATACTGTAAATAAATAAATAAATTTAATTATGCTGTGACTCGCCTCAAGGAGAAGTGGCTAAGAAATAAAATAACAATAATAACAATAATTATTATTATTCATGATACATACTGAACTCAATTACACACACACATGCAATATGTAAAGAAAAAGAAAAGAAAAAGAAGAAAAAAGAGGGGAAAGAAAAAGAAGAGAACAGAAGGAAAAAGAGGGGAAAATAAGAAGAAAAAGGAAAAGGAGAAAAAGAATGAAAAAAAGAAAAGAAGAAAAAGAGAAAAAAGGAGAAAAAAGGGAAAGGATAAAAAAGAAAAGAAGAAAAACAAGAAAAAAGAGGGGGGAAAGAAGGAAAAAGGAAGGGGGAGAAGAAAAAGAAGAGAAAGAAAAGAAAAAGGAGACATGCAGAAAAAAGAAAAGAACAAAAAAGAGGGGGGGAAGGAAAACTAGGGAAAGAAAAAAAGAAAAATGTGGGGGGAGGGGGGGAAGAAGGAAAAAAGAAGAAAAAAGAAAAATCAGTACTGGTCACCATGCTCTCGTTTGCCTGTCACCTTTTCACCCTGGCACACTCCTAATGTACTTTTAAAAAGGTAAAATAGAAAGCCACGGACTCAAACTCACATCCATCGATGTCAGCTTCTGGACTTGATCCACAATCAGGGAACGCAAGGGGGAAATTACGATGGTGACTCCCACCGAAATGCAGGCTGGCAGCTGGTAGCATAAGCTCTTACCACCTCCTACGAAAAAAAGAAAAAACAAGCAATAAAGGTTTTTAAAAATAGAAAAATGTGGACACAAAGCAAAGAGAATGTGTCCAAAAGCTTGAATGTATCTTGCCAGCTTGAAAACCAATTACACATTTAGCCTAATTTTCGTTCCCTCCCATTTGTAGTTTTCTTTCATGCCTGCAGATTGATGTACTCTGAGGATAACACTATTTAACAAAATAGTAACAAAGTTTGGAAAAAAGGTTCTGTTCCTGGTTTGAAAGTATTATTTCCTATTTAACTGTGTGGTCCTTACTTTGAAAGCAGTTAATGTACTTTAGAAACTTAATTTTTGTGGCTGGCACAAACTATGTGGAATTGGTTGAAACTCAATCAGGTATTCACTGACAAAACTAGAGAAAATGTGCTGCAGGATGTCCCTCCTGCAAAAACAATCAACTTTTCCCATGTTTTATGATAGAACCAATTAGGAAATGACATTGATAAGCCAGGAACTAAAATTGTGTTACATAGTGTTATGGGAGGACTCTTCTGGGATGCAAAGTTTGTGCAGATTAATAAACTTTCCCCATGTTTTTATGAAAGAACCAATTAGGAAATGACACTGATAATTATGCCAGGAACTAAAATTGTGTTTCATAGTGTTACAGGAAAACTCTTATGCGATGCAAAGTTTTTGCAGTTTAATAAACTTTTTTTCCATGTTTCTATGACAGAACAAATCAGGACATAATGACATTTATAACCCAGGAACAAAAATCATGTCACATAGAGTTATTATTAATATTATATTTCAAATTATTATTATTTATATACTTATTAGTTTATATATAATTATATTATTAATAATATTATATTTTAAAGTATATAATTATTTTATATGTAGTTGTATTATTACTAATATTATAGTTAAAATTATTATTAGTTTATATACTTATTATTTTATATGTATTTATATTATTATTAATATTTGATTTTATATTATTATTATTATTATTATTATTATTATTGATACTTATTATTTTATAGGAAAAATCATGCTACATAGTTTAGTTTCAGTTTGATGGTGCTACCTCTAAGAGGCTGCTATTTATTTATTTATTTATTTGCTACATTTCTAGACCGCCCCTCTCAGCCCGTAGGCGACTCGAAGTGGTTCACAGTTAACCTATATATGGTATAACACTAAAAGCTGTACAACAGAAGCTGATGCCAAAAGCCCAGAAATGGACCTGTTGCGTAAGAAGTCTCCTCGTGGAGAGAAAACATAACAACAACAACAACAACAACAACAACAACAAGAGTCTGTCGAAGTGATTTTCTCATCTCTCACCTGTCGGCATCAAGACGAAACAGTCTTCGCCCAGCAGAGCGGCGTTGATGGCCTCCTGCTGGTTTGTCCGGAAGTGATGCAGACCAAACCGTTTGTGGAAAACTTTCATCATTTCACTGGAATGGGGAAACGAGCAGCCCCTGAAGCGTTCCAGGGACGGATTCCTGACAGAGGGGGATTCCACCATTGGGACTAGGAGAAAAGCAAAATATATGAATGATTGTACAGAAAATATTATTTCACATACACACAATCACAACACACACAATTAATTCATACGGAGCCCCCAGTGGCACAATGGGTTAAACCTCTGAGCTGCTGAATTTGCTGATTGAAAGGTCGCAGATTCGAATCCGGGGAATAGGGTGAGCTTCCACTGATAGCCCCAGCTTCTGCCGAGTTAGTAGTTCAAAAACATGCAAATGTGAGTAGATCAATAGGTACTGCTCCAGCAGGAAGGGAACGGTGCTCCATGCAGTCATGCCGGCCACATGACCTTGGAGGTGTCTACGGACAATGCTGGCTCTTCGGCTTAGAAATGGAGATGAGCACCACCCCCCAGAGTTGGACACAATTGGACTTAATGTCAGGGGAAAACCTTTACCTTTATCTAATTTCCTCAAATGTGGCAACTGCTCTGGATGTTAGAACTACAATTCCCACCATCCTTTTGTCCATGAGATCTTTACCATGCTGGATGGTGGAAGCTGTGATCTGCACACATCCAGAGCAGTGTTACTGGATGGGAAAGGTTCCTCTATGCGACACCAAGAGCTTAAATATAATGAAGTGAATCAGACAATCTTCATGATCAAACAAATAAAATAAAACAAAGAGCAGAGGTATAACTGTTCCCAGAGGGAGAAAGGGGATATGTATAAGTGGCAAATTATAGAAATGTAAAAGATATGATATCAAGAATCATTAGAATGGTCTGAGAATATATGGGGAAAAATTGTAATAATGACTGTGATTATTTTATAATTTACTTACACAACCATATATATGCATCCTTGTTATAATTTATGTACATAACTATGGGCCCCCTGGTGACACAGCAGGTTAAACTGCTGAGCTGTTGAACTTGCTGACCAAAATGTTGCCAGTTCGAATATGGGGAGCAGGGTGAGCTCCTGCTGTTAGCCCCAGCTTCAGCCAACTTAGCAGTTTGAAAACATGCAAGTATGAGTAGATCAATAGGTACCACTTTGTCGGGAAGGTAACGGCGCTCAATGCAGTCATGCTGGCCACATGACCTTGGACATGTCTACAGACAATGCCGACTCTTTAACTTAGAAATTGAGATAAGCACCACCCCCAAGAGTCAGACACAACTAGACTTAGTGTCAGGGGAAACCTTTACTTTTACTATAAGTAGCAGAAAAGTATAGAAATGTAAAAGATACGAAAACAAGAATCATTAGAATGGTATGAGAATATATGGAGAATAATTGTAATAATGACTGATAATTTTATAATTTACTTACCATACATATTTTAAGGTTGTCGCCTAACATTAAGTCCAGTCGTGTCCGACTCTGGGGGTTGGTGCTCATCTCCATTTCTAAGGTGAAGAGCTGGTGTTGTCCGTAGACACCTCCAAGGTCATGTGGCCGGCATGACTGCATAGAGCGCCATTACCATCCCGCCGGAGCGGTACCTATTGATCTACTCACATTTGCATGTTTTTGAACTGCTAGGTTGGCAGAAGCTGGGGCTGACAGCGGAAGCTCACGCCGCTCCCCGGATTCGAACCTACGACCTTTCAGTCAACAAGCTCAGCAGCTCAGTGCTTTAACCCACTGTGCCACCGGAGGCTCCACATAACCATATAATATAATATAATATAATATAATATAATATATCACTGAACATGCAAAAATTTGAATGTATTATATTTCTTTACATAATCATATATATCCAAGATTCTAAAAATCACTTTGAAGTTGCAAAAATTTGAATGTGTAATTTATGTACATAACCAAATGTGTGTGTGTGTCCATATATAAATATAATATCACTTTGAAGAGGCAAAAACATTTCAATGTTTCCTTGTTATTAAACAATAATATGCAGTAAGAAAAAAAGAAGGAAAAAAAAGAGCTTAAATCTTAATTCCTGGGGAAATTGCATGATAATCACTTCAGTGTTAGCGACAGTGAGATGGCAATGAATTAAGCCAATAGGGACAAAGAAATTTCCATGGCGACCACGGGCGCTCAGCAATACGTCAAATTAGGTAATTACATGCTTCGTAATAGCTTTTTTGGGCATGACAGACTTGCAATGATAAATGAGGGGAAAAGGAATTAGCATAATTTACCCAAGCCAGTCTTGGCAGGCGCATGCTGGTTCGCTCTGGGAAGAACAGTGCTTGAAAGTGGGCTCCGTCCTGCAACGGATGCCAGGGAGCCATTTCCCATAAATGGGGCAGCGGCAGGCAGGCAGGGAGTCTGGAGAGGCTGCTCCGCACCTGAAAGCTGTACTATCTCGTCTAATTCGTCAAAGTCATCAATGTCGAAATTGTCATCGTCAAAGTTCACGGATCCATTTGCCAAAGAATCTGTCAAGATCATGAAATGTAAAGGGAATTACATAAAATTAGAATGGGTAAAAGCAGGCATGGGCCAACTTTGGCACTCCCTCCAGGTGTTTTTGGACTTCAACTCCCATAATTCCTAAGTCGGTAGGCCCCTAAACTGACCCCCTCTTCATTTCCTTTATATATATATATACACACACACATACACACACACACATATATATACAAACCGTCCCCTGCCACACATTGCTGTGACCCAGTCTGTGTATATGTGTATATGTGTGTGTATATATGTGTGTTTGCGTATATATGTGTGGTTTTGAGTATGCGTTGTAATGTATTTTTTGTTTTTTCGCTTTTTAAGTCTCTTCTGCTGTGTTTTTCAATGTTTTTATGAATGATGGTCACTCACTGGCCTGAGAGGTGTATTGCGTCCAAATTTGGTGTCAATTCGTCCAGTGGTTTTTGAGTTGTGTTAATCCCACAAACGAACATTACATTTTTATTTATATAGATTGTGTAAAAGTGGTATAGAATGCAAACAAAATGGATAAAAATAAAATACACATAATACAAATAAATCTGTCCATAAAACCCAACCTCCTCCCACCACCCATGACTTCAACATCACTCAAAGTGAAATTAATATCTCATTTTAATAAACCCTACCGATATCTAAAATCTATATATGGGTTGTTGTGCTTTCCAGGCTGAATTGTCATGTTCCAGAAGCATTCTCTCCTGATGTTCGCCTGCATCTATGGCAGACATCCTCAAAGGTTATGAGGTCTGTTGGAAACTAGGAAAATGGGGTTTATTTGTCTGTGTTTTCTCCCACCTGGACATTCCACAGATATATAAACTTCACTTGCCTAGCTTCCAACAGACCTCACAACCTCTGAGGATGCCTGCCATAGATGCAGGTGAAACGTTAGGAGAGACTGCTTCTAGAACATGGCCAGACAGCCCGGAAAACACACAACAACCCTGTGATACCAGCCATGAAAGCCTTCAACAATACATTAAAACTCCATAACCTATATATCATATTTTTCCATCTCCCACCCCTTTCCTTCCCACTTTTCCTTTATGTTATAAAAACTTTGAAAATGAAATAAAAATTTTGTAAAAGGGGCAAAAAAAAACCAAATCCTCCCCAGTGCACTGACCAGCTGCAAATTTCATCTCTGGATTCATGAAGCCTTTCTCTCTTGAGTTTTCAGACCACATCCTTTCACCGGTGGAGCCTCTTTTGGGGAAAGATAATGATGCATTTTGCAAGGGAGAGATGCCACTCTCCAAGGCAGAATTCCCTGGAAATCTGGACAGGCTTAAATTACTGGAGCCTTGAACAGCAGGAACGACGGAAGGAGTAGAATGAAAGTTGTGATGGCGCTCAAGAATGCCAGATTGTCTCACGGAAGGCAGTGTAGAAGTGCTTGTTCCTCCAGGAGGACTGTTGACATTTTCTTCTTCCAGACGAAAGGAAACACCACTATCCAGAGAGCCATCGTACCTGGACAAAGCCTTCCTGTTTACATCCAGAGGTATACCTGTATCCTTTCCACTTCCATTAGTGGGATTATTTAAGAGTTGCCTTCTGAAAGTAATAATAATTATAAGAATTTTAAGGTTGGTCATGGCATATCAAAACACACAAACATTACAAAAAAAATTCTATAAACACACACATTAAAATGTAGTTATATAAAAGATACCTATTAAAAGGCATTTCTATAAACTACATATTAAATACATGGGACAAAGATTAAAACTGGCTGGGTTAGGTCTACATAGAAGAATATGAACTGCGTTGTGAGTTTTTGGGACTGTATGGCCATGGTTGTTGAGACAGTTTTAACTAATGGATTTTAACGTTGAGATATGTGATGTTAATGCTTTTATATGTGTATGGTCTAATATGTTTCGGCATGGAATGTTTGCCGTTTATAAGTTGTGCTCTGCCCTGAGTCCCCTTCAGGGTGAGAAGGGCAGAATATAAATGCCGTAAATAAATAAATAAATGTTCCAGAAGCATTCTCTCCTGACGTCTCGCCCACGTCTATGGCAGACATCCTGCCATAGACGTGGGTGAAACATTGTGAGGATGCCTGCCATAGATGTGGGTGAAACGTTAGGAGAGAATGCTTCTCGAACATGGCCATTCAGCCAGAAAATTCACAGCAACCCAGTGGTTCCAGCCATGAAGCCTTCGACAACACATAGAATATGAACTGTTTTAGCATCTTATTTACGTCTTTCTCTCTTTCTTCATCAAGCTTTTGTTGGAGAGTAATTTCCCAAAAATGAAAAAAGTATTACAAAATGGTAAAGCAGCAACAACAGCAGTAACAGCAGTTTGGCAGATCAGAGACTTCTAGTGCCAGCTGTAGAGCAATTGAGCTTCATCAATTCAAAGAAGCAGAGTCAGAGCAGACATCTTCTCTCTCTCCATGCTCACAGGAGAAGAACCAAAATGTAGGACTTAGCATGTGTTCAGAAAAAGGAGGCATGTTTCTGAGAAGTATCAGTCTAACAAGAAAGGAGATAGGAGGAGAGAACAGAGTGACAGGCTGGCAAAGAGGTCATCAGAGCCTTTCCCTGTTAACTAACTCTGCCTATCTAAGTCCTTGATGAGGACCACAAGCTTGTGCAGGATGTGATGGAGTTCCAATAACCTTTATGTTATTACTCTCGACTTGCTCCTTCCAGGACAGAAAAAAACAACAGACAGGGTGTACAAACCACTTCAATTTTACCCAAATGGTTGCAAAGTGACCTCTCAGAAACAAAGCACTTAAACCCATTTCAAATGCCACTGACCTGTAATCTCTGTGCCGAATGAGCTCACTCCCACATGATAAAGACCTCAGATCCTTTTCTGGGATGGAATCTACCAATTTGCAGATCTCCTCCATGATACGGTAGAGGGATTGCCCCGAAGGAAAGGGTTTACCTGAAAGGTAACATCACACTTCAATAAAACCTCCTTCATCAGAATTTCCAAACAAGGAAAATATACTAAACACCCACCATTACTAGATACAGAGTCCATTTTGATTCAAATATATCTGTAACAGAGGAGGGGGAAAACATATAGTTTCCAGGGGGCCAATTTTGTATGGTTTTTGTGTGACAACTGATACGCATAGCCACCCAGCAAGAAGTTTAAGTAGTTGTTATTTAGGGTTGCAATTTAGTCAGCTGCAAAGAACATGACGTTTGTATCTGAACAAGTCCAAAAGAAAACAGCTGAAGTCATTTCTAAGGACTTATTAGGGAGAAGAAGGTAAAGACAGCTGCTGTTATTACTATTAGCCATAGGGAGATTAAAGTAAGACAATTGTTGTTGTTGCTATTATTATTAGCCGTAGTGAGAGGGAAAGACAGTTGTTGTTAGCCATAGGAAGCGGAAAGTAAGAAAGTTGTTGTTATTGTTATTAGCCATAGGAAGAGGACAGTAAGGCTGTTGTTGTTGTTAGCCATAGGAAGAGGGTAAGACAGTTGTTATTATTAGATATAGGAAGAGGATGGTAGGACAGTTATTGTTATTATTATTATTAACCATAGGGAGAGGAGGTTAAGACAGTTGCTGTTGTTAGCAATAGGGAGAGGAGGGTAAGAAAGTTGCTGTTGCTGTTGTTATCATTTGATACACAACAAGATTAGTACACAGCAAACAAGATCACTATGCTGGCTTTTGTATTTGACCATACGTCAGACACTTCCCAAGTGTCTAGGACTGTGTGATGTATCAATGAATAATGCGTGCAGATCCAAGTAGGTTGGCCTTTTGCAGCTGACAGATTGTAATTTTGTTATTGCTGATTGTTTTTAAGTGCAGGCCAAGGTCTTTAGGCACTGCTCCCAGTGTGCTGATCACCACTGGGACAACCTTGACTGGCTTTGCAGTTCTATATTTAAATCCTCATAATGTGTAAGGTTTTCCAGTTGTAGCTATTATTATTATTATTGTTATTATTATTATTATTATTATTATATTATTATTATTATTAGCTGTAGGGAGAGGAGGGTAAGACAGTTGTTATTATGATGTCAAGTATTATTATTATTTTACCTTCCTGAGCCTTTCTGCTTCCACTGCTGGTTTCTCTGGAGCCAGGAAGACTGCTTTTCAATGCTTGAGGAGACCGTGTTTTCTCAACAGCAGATTCTTTGAATATATAACTAACATTTTTTAAAAAGTGTCATTAAGAACTCTAGGCAGACAACATAAAATTCTACGTATCCCCTAGTATACAGATTTCTTTCTTATCTTATCCAATCCCTCCCCATCTTCTGGTCTTTCACTTATAAAAAGAGTTCCAGCTCCATGAATAGCTTAAAGGAGCCACTTCCACCAAGAACTATCTTGGGGAAGATTTCCATTCATAGTTTTCCACAGTGACAGGATAAGCCCCTCTATGATTGGGATTGTTAGCCACTATGAGTCCCCATGGGGAGAAAGGCAGAGTATAAATAAAGTTAATAATAATAATAATAATAATAATAATAATAATAAGCCTACCTGACACTTTTAAAGGAAGACGCTGAAGAGGGGACCTCATCCTCCTCTGGGGAAGGCGGAACGAAGTCAACATAATCTTCAGTCTCAGATTCATTGAACACCTCTGGGTCGTTGCAGGAACTTCCTGGTTTCTCCCCTCTGTCATTCTGTACTTTAATGAGAAGCAAAAGAAACAAAGGATTTTTACTAATAGCAATAATTCTGTTTAGCAGATTCAGTCAAGTAACTTTTTACTATGGGGAAAAAGGTATATCTTCTTTTTTCTCTCATGCTTTCCTTAGCAATCTGAGGTTTATGCTGCCAACTCTGATCTCTGTTTGTCTCTAACTCCAAAACATATAAATATTAAAATCACATAATCCAAAAAAATGTAGATGGATAGCAAATTGATAGAGAGAGAGAGAGAGATAGATACATACATACATAGATAAAAACATACATATGGGGGTTGGTGTAGATGGCCCTTGGGGTCCCCCGTAATGTAGGATTCTATGATGATGATAAATAGATAATCAATAGACAGAGATAAGAAAACTACTCACTTTCCAAAGGCTCCACTTTTTTTTCTCCTGAGCGACTTCCTAGTGGAAGATCTTTATCTGAAAGGCTTCCACCATGGCTGGTTATTGGGCCAAGGCAAATGACAGACTGGCTTCCTGGAGCATTTTCGTTGTCATCGTCGTCATCATCATCAGGAATCTGGATTGTGCTGCTCTTGTTATTATCAAAACCCTCATTGCACAACTGGCTGCCTTTCCCGCTGACCAAAGGCACTGACTGTTTGCTGGTTAAAGGCTTTTGGTTTTTCGGAGCTTTGCTCTTTTCCGCAAGCAGAGCACCTGATGACAACGAAGCAGGGGATTTTGAGCATTTCTTTTCCTGCCTGGCAATTTCAAAGTCATCAATGTCATCCCAGACATTGTCGATATTAATAACTGAACTGTATGAAGAGTTGTGGTCTGCTTTGGGGTCCTCCGGTTGACTGCCCGCATCTCTTTCTTTCGCGGAAAATGTGAAGCGGCCCAAAGAACTCTGTGATGGGTCATTTGGGCAACTTTGTTTTCCTTCTTGTCCTTTCTGTGTTGTTCCAAAAAGGTCAATGATTTTGGCCTGTTTCTCCTTAGGGCCAAATAAAGGTCCGTTGGTTTTTTTCAAGGAAAAGTTAGTATCCTTGTCCTGTAAGGGCCAACCTTTCGTCCCACTTAAACATTCTGTGGTTTTCCCGTTATGAAATACGGTTTTCTTTCTGAATGTAAACCCCCTATATAAATATATATACACATACAAAAAGGAAAAAGAAACAACTTAGACAACTTCTAGTCATTGACTTCAGCCAGTTTTAAGCATGAATTTTGAACTTGTGTCCTGTGTTTCAATCTCTATCCTGTGTATTTAATATGTATTTTATAGAAATATAAATTTTCATATGTATTTTGTAGAATTACATTTTAATATGCGTGTTTATAGAATTAAACATAATAATAATAATAATAATGATAATGATAATAATATCCTAGGCCCTTGGGAAGACCCCAATATTCAGAGACAAATCCCAGAGACTTGGACCTAATATGCATGTGTGCTGTGTTGTTATGTACAAATAAATCTATAATAATATACACATGAAATACAGGAATTCCATTTTTTCAAAGTGCTCTCAATGGCACGGGTGTTATAAAATTCCAGTATCTTTTGAACAAGTCTGATGCACTATTTTGTGAGACTGTTGCAAATTTTATTCTTGAAATTAGGAAAGTCTTTTTTATATATAATTTTTATTAATTTAAAACATAAGACTTCAATTTTTACAGTATAAAAAGTTGGAATATAATAGGGTAGTGAGGAAAGGTTTGAGTAAAAGTGAAGAAGAGAGAGAGAGAGAGAGAGAGAAACCACACGCAAATCTAGTGGGGGGAAAGGGGAGGGAAAGGAGTGTAATGAAAAAAAAGTTGATTTTCAATCTTCTCCACTGTGGTTTACACTGTCCTTTCTTAATTCCTCATAAGTCTGCTAACCCCTCTTCATTCATATTCCTCGGGAAACAATTTTTCTTTTAATCCTCATTTTGGTTCTATTATCAATTTCATTTTTTTTTCTTATAACATATAGTCTCTTAATGATTACCAATCCATTGGTTTTTTTGTTATTATTTCCACATGGGTTGTTCAGAAACTAATTGGGTTACTTTATTCATATTCATTATGTCAATTATTTTCGACATCCAGTGTTCTGTTAAAGTTATTTCTTTCGTCCTCCATTTTTGTGCATATGTTATTCTGGCCGCTGTCACTAAGTAATTAAATAGCATGACTTTATTTTTGTTTAAATCAAAACCTGTAATTCCTAATAAGAAGTATTCTGGTTTCAATTGTAGTTTTATATCCAATATTTTATTGAATTTCTTTCCAATATTTTTTTTGCCACTCTTAATTAGATTTCCCTTTTTTTCTGTGACTTTCTCTTGTTTTCCATGCCTGTGTTGTGATTTTATTGGAATATGCCCATAAAGGCTGTGACTGTGTATGTGTAGTTGCCTTTCAGATGCTGCAACTGCACTCCCACCTGCCCCAATGCAAGGAATTGCAGGAGGTCTGCTCCAACTACATCTAATACAACCACAAATAACCTGCCCTGATACAAACTCTGACAGCAAAGGAGGAAAAGGAAAACAAACATTTCCCAAAGCATTTCATAATAAATACACAGTAGACACCCAATGGCTGGAAAAGGTGGGCTGTTGCCCCTTTAGCTGTGCATCGACTGAAATGCTGAGCCCCAGGTAACCATCACTTACATGGCTTTGGGTTTCTGAAGCGCCAGCTTGTTCAGGGTCCCCTTAGCCGAGTAAAGTTCAAGCTGCTCCTGGAGGTTGTTTTGGGGTATGGATGCCATCCTATTTCCAAAGGAGAAGAAAACAGGTGAGAATGAAACAATACACAAAAGACTCTGGTTATTTGCAGTAGAAGCAGCCGATGGACAAAGATGTGAGGCCGTCATCTATACTGAATGCTCTTCCAGTGCCTCATGCAGCAGAAGCATGTGTTTCAGGATGAATCGGCACTGCCAAATACTAATAATATCATCATCAACAACATCATTACAATACTGTTTAGCTGGTTTTGCGCCACCTGACATCCATTGGGAAGTAGCAGCCTGTAATGAAAGGATCAAGGCATGGACATCTCCAGCCCATGCTCTGTTCAGATATCAGCCAGCATGCCATTGCCTTAAATCAAGACATAGCTTTCTAAGATCTACAGCAGTGGTTCCCAAGAATGAAAATATGGTCCACGGCCTCACCATTACTACACCGTTGCCTCAAAACCACGTGGCAATGAGATCGACTGATCTCGTGAAACCTTATAGTGCTGATGCAACAGGGATGTCTGGAGAGGAGAGGCTGACTACCCACGAAAGATTACCACTACCATATCAGCTCTAGATGATTAAATATGGTTTTCTGTGGGCAAGCAGATGGCAACTACTGGATGGCATATGTTCTGTATCAGAAACTAGAACTGATGTGGTCTATCCAATGCAATTTTATGAACCGGAACCCCAAATAACCAAACCAAATCTAAAGTTGACCAAAAACTGATTTGTAAGTAATGTTGGAGAGTTGTCCCTGAGCAGAGTGGTCCCTGGTCAAAAAAAGGTTGAGAACTACTAATCTACAGAGACACTCCCACGAACACATCAGCAAACAAGAGTCCAAAAATAGCAGTTAAAACCTGTAACCTCAATCCATGGCTGAGACCAGATGAGAGACTCCCTCCTGAACACACAGAAGACTGGGCGACTTGGAAGGCGTTGAACAGACTGCGCTCTGGCACTATGAGATGCAGAGCCAACCTTAAGAAATGAGGCCACAAAGTGGAGTCCATGACATGCGAGTGTGGAGAAGAGCAAACCACAGACCACTACTGCAATGCAACCTGAGCCCTGCTATATGCACAATGGAGGACCTTCTTATAGTGACACCAGAGGCACTCCAAGTGGCCAGCTACTAGTCAAAGGACATTTAGTACTAGCCACCCCCTGCCATGTGTTGCTTTGGCCCAGTTTTTGTACATGTGTGTGTATATATGTTTGTGTTTATATGTGTTTATATGTGGTTTTGCGCATGCGTTGTAATGCTTTTTTGTTTTTTTGCTTTTTAAGTCTCTTCTGCTGGGTTTCTAAGTATTATTATGAGTGATAGTCACTCGTTGGCCTGATTGGTGTATTGTGTCCAAATTTGGTGTCAATTCATCCAGTGGTTTTGCAGTTATGTTAATCCCAAAAATGAACATTACATTTTTATTTATATACTAGCCGTCCCCTGCCACGCGTTGCTGTGGCCCACATCGGGGTTCTGTGTCTATCGTTGGTGGGGTTCAGAATGCTCTGTGATTGTAGGTGAACTATAAATCCCAGCAACTACAGCTCCCAAATGTCAAGATTATATTTCCCCAAAACTCCACCAGTGTTCATATTTGGGCATATTGAGTATTCGTGTAGAGTTTGGTCCAGATCCATCATTGTTTGAGTCCACAGTGATCTCTGGATGTAGATGAACTACAACTCCAAAACCAAAGGACACTGCCCACCAAACCTTTCCAGTATTTTCTGTTGATCATGGGAGAACTGTGTGCCAAGTTTGGTTCAATTCCATCATTGGTGAGGTTCAGAATGCTCTTTGATTGTAGGCAAACTATAAATCCCAGCAACTACAACTCCCAAATGACAAAATCAATTTTTTGAGTGAAGGACATACATTGGATTGTTAGGTGTCTTGTGTCCAAATTTGGTGTCAATTCATCCAGTGGTTTTGCAGTTATGTTAATCCCACAAACGAACATTACATTTTTATTTATATATAGCTAATGCCATGATTTTTACTTTGTTTGTGGTTTTTCTATACAGTATAACAGTATTCTCAATTTGCTGATAGAGTAAATAAATTCAATTTTGTAGATTTTTCAATACAGAAACAAGTAGATTTATTTAAAAATCATATATATCACTAAAACTATTCTGCTGCCTAACTAGCAGCATCCTGCAAAACTAAATTAAAAGCAAACACAGTAACAAAACACATGCCTACCTTAACTATACCAGCCTACAATCGATCCAGAGTAAAAGAAAAGTGCAAATAATAATAGTAGTAGTAATACTTACGCCAAAAATACTACATTCAAAGCCAACATTCAAAACCAAGGGGGGAAAGTCTAGGTAGCAAGTATTTCCCCCCTTTTTAGCTTTTGGACTTCAACTCCCAGAAGCCTCAGCTGCGTTGGCCAATGACAAGGGATTCTGGGAACTGGAGTCCAAAAGTCCAAAACACGAGAGGATGCGTTTGGGAAGCATTGCATCACTTTAAGAAAAAGCAACCCCGGGAAACAACCTTTTAGAAAGTTACACGCGGAAGAAATGCAGTAACTCTGCTTTAGGCCTCGCATCCCCCGGCCTCTCGTAAACGACTAGGCCCGAAACAGACCTTGATTCCGCCCTGCTTCACATTCGGCGCCTTCTGAGGTATCCGAGCTCCTGATTGGCTGCCGAAAGGGCTTTTCCACGCCTTCCTGCGCGCGGGGAGGAGGTGACGTCAGAGAGTAAATAGGGGGAAAGGAATAAGATGGACTGTACCATTCCTTTCCTTGGGTGAGGGGAGGACCTTTCTACACTGCCATATAAAATCCAATTTATCTACTTTTGAACTGGATTATATGGCAGTGTAAACTCACATAATCCAGTTCAAAGCAGATATTGTGAATTATTATATGCTTTGATAAATCTGGATGATATGGCAGTGTAGAAAGGGCCTCAATGACCAAAGGACGGATCCATTCTGTGCAGGTACAACTGTACCAAGAGCTCCAATTTTGTTTGCTTTGCATTGAATGTTTGCTATAGTCCTAAGTTTCAGGGACTCTGCAGATAGGTGGCTTCTTTTGGCTGCAATCATAGGGCAAGCCACCTGTCAATTATAGTTTTTTTTTGTTTTGTCGAAGGCTTTCATGGCTGGAATCACTAGGTTCTTGTGGGTTTTTTCGGGCTATAGAGCCATGTTCTAGAGGCATTTCTCCTGACGTTTCGCCTGCATCTATGGCGAGCATCCTCAGAGGTGTGAGGTCTGTTGGAATTAGGACAATGGGTTTATATATCTGTGGAATGGCTGGGGTGGGGCAAGGAGCTCTTCCCTGCTGCAGTTAGGTGTGAATGTTTAGCTGATCACCTTCATTAGCATTGAGAACACAGAAATGCTGGACCACACCAACAACCACCATGTCAGACTACACAGAGAAGCCATTGAAATCCACAAGCATGTGGACAATTTCAACAGAAAGGAAGAGACCATGAAAATGAACAAAATCTGGCTACCAGTATTAAAAAACTCTAAAATTATAACAGCTAAACAACAGAGAGGAAAAAACCAGGCACAGATTAACACCTCCCAGCAACAGATTTTCCCAGGCTCAGGCAGGCCTTCAAATGCTAATGAAGATGATCAGCTAAACATTCACACCTAACTGCAGCAGGGAAGAGCTCCTTGCCCCACTCCAGCCATTCCACAGATATATAAACCCATTGTCCTAATTCCAACAGACCTCACACCTCTGAGGATGCTTGCCATAGATGCAGGCGAAACGTCAGGAGAAATGCCTCTAGAACATGGCTCTATAGCCCGAAAAAACCCACAAGAACCATAGTTTTTTTTTATTTGTCGTGTCAGAGCAACCAGTCCATTATATATTACATTTCTAACAGAACAAAGCAAACAGACAGAAAAATACACATCTTGTGAGTTTGGTAGTTGGTTAAATGTCCTTTGACCAGTATCTGGCCACTTGGAGTGCTTCCGGTGTTGCTGCAAGAGGGTCCTCCATGGTGCATGTGGCAGGGCTCAGGTTGCATTGCAGCAGGAAGTCAGTGGTTTGCTTTTCTCCACACTCGCATGCTGAGGATTCCACTTTGTAGCCCCATTTCTGAAGGTTGGCTCTGCATCTCGTGGTGCCAGAGCGCAGTCTGTTCAGTGCCTTCCAAGTCGCCCAGTCTTCTGTGTGCCCAGGAGGGAGTCTCTCATTGGGTATCAGCCATTGGTTGAGGTGCTGGGTTTGGGCCTGCCACTTTTGGACTCTCGCTTGCTGAGATGTTCCAGCAAGTGTCTCTGTAGATCTTAGAAAACTATGTCTAGATTTAAGTCGTTGGCGTGCTGGCTGATACCCAAACAAGGGATGAGCTGGAGATGTCTCTGCCTTGGTCCTTTCACTATTGGCTGCTACTTCCCGGCGGATGTCAGGTGGTGCAATACTGGCTAAGCAGTGTAATTTCTCCAGTGGTGTAGGGCGCATACACCCCGTGATAATGCGGCATGTCTCATTAAGAGCCACATCCACTGTTTTAGTGTGATGTGTTCCACACTGGGCATGCATATTCAGCAGCAGAGTAGCACAGCGCAAGGGCAGATGTCTTCACTGTATCTGGTTGTGATCCCCAGGTTGTGCCAGTCAGCTTTCGTATGATATTGTTTCTAGCACCCACTTTTTGCTTGATGTTCAAGCAGTGCTTCTTGTAGGTAAGAGCACGGTCCAGAGTGACTCCCAGGTATTTGGGTGCGCTGCAATGCTCCAGTGGGATTACAGTGGAATTATAGTTAGGTTCCTCTATTAAGCTGGAAAGCAGAAAGAAACAGTATAGACAGCTACATCGCAAAGTGGACAGGTAACCTGGGCCATACTATCGACACATTGGAATGGGAAAAAATATGGAAGATAAAACTAAAATGGACCAACTCCTACAGCCTAAGAGAGAACTGGATAAAGATGATGTTCCAATGGTATTTAACACCAAACAAATTAGCCAAGTATTATAAAAATGTAGACGAAAGGTGTTGGAAGTGTAAAGAGAAGAAAGGCACCTTTCAACATCTCTGGTGGACGTGTGAAAAAGTTAAAAAGTTCTGGACGGAGGTACATGGAACAACAACCAAATTATCGGAACTACAAATAGAAAAGAAAGCGGAATATTATCTACTAGGAATTCTGGACTTTGAGATAAAGAATAAAGATAGGCTCTTATTCCACATGTATTAGCAAGACTAGTATTAGCAAGTAAATGGAAAAACGAGGAAATTCCAAAGCTAGATGATTGGAGACTAAAGTTAATGGACATAATGAACATGGACACATTGACGCAACATATAAGAACAAAGCAAACTGCAAGAGAAAACAAAACAAATTGGTCTCCAATCAGAAATTATCTAGAAGGAAATTAAGGACAAAAATGGTGTACGGGGAAAAATAAAAGAAGATAGAAGACAAGCATAGAGGACAACACTTGTACTAACTAACTATGGGGGGAAACAATGAGTAAACAAAAAGAACGAACAATACTAATACACTCCACGTCCCACATTCCAAATCACAAGCACTCCCCCCCCCTGTTCTTCCCGTTAGATAAGGATTGCCCCATCCCTTCCAATTTCCCTGCCATCCCCCCGCCTTTTTTTCCCCAGTAGATAGGTACCTTATCCATTCCCTCCCTCCCTACCCCCCCCACTATACCCCCCTCCCTAGCTTTTAAGATACAACCAATATGTCAATGATTAACATCCTATTGATGTATTGATATCAAAAACTTCAATAAAAAGTACTAAAAAAAATTATAGTTAGGTTCCCTGGTCCCATCCCCTTTTTGGGTTTTGGAGGGAATAGGAGCCAGTTTGGGTTCAGTCCACACAGAGAAGCTTTCATGCAGGAGATAAAACCAAGAGCTCCTGTAGAAAGCTTCGTCTTCTACAGCTTGGTCGGGGTTATACAGCCCTGCGGCTTGGCCGGGGAGATACAGCCCCACAGCTTGCAGAGGATCATACAGCCTTACAGCTCCTTTGCTGAGGGACTTCAGCCAGCCATCACCGGAACCTGAACTCCTTTTTCCCTGGAAGTCTACAAAGCTCTGCTTGGTAAGGGTCTCTCACGAAAGCCAGAAGCAGTTGGTACCAGGTGTAGGGGCTCCACGCCAACAGAGGCAATGACACACTGCCCAGATTAGAAGTTATCCCCATTAGTTATAGTTAAGAATATAGTGCCTGTTCCCTGTGGACAAGATAGAAAGAGCCTATAGACTGTATTGTCGAAGGCTTTCATGGCTGGAATCACTCAGTTCTTGTGGGTTTTTTCGGGCTATATGGCCATGTTCTAGAGGCATTTCTCCTGACGTTTCGCCTGCATCTATGGCAGGCATCCTCAGAGGTGAGGTCTGCTGGAAATAGGAAAAAAGGGGTTTATATATCTGTGGAATGACCAGGGTGAGACAACGGGCTTTTGTAAGTTGGGCTAGGTATTAATCTTTCAACTGACCACCTTGATTAGCATACAATGGGCTGACAGTGCCTGGAGCAAACTCTTCTTGAAAGGTGATTAGATGTCCCTGCCTGTTTTTCTCCCTGCTGTTTTGCTGTTGCAATTTTAGAATTTTTTAATACTGGTAGCCAGATTTTGTTCATTTTCATGGTTTCTTCCTTTCTGTTGAAATTGTCCACATGTTTGTGGATTTCAATGGCTTCTCTGTGTAGTCTGACATGGTGGTTGTGGGAGTGGTCCAGCATGTTTGTGTTCTCAAATAAAATGCTGTGTCCAGGTTGGTTCATCAGGTGCTCTGCTATGGCTGATTTCTCTGGTTATATATCCACAGATATATAAACCCATTTTTTCCCATTTCCAGCAGACCTCACCTCTGAGGATGCCTGCCATAGATGCAGGCGAAACGTCAGGAGAAATGCCTCTAGAACATGGCCATATAGCCCGAAAAAACCCACAAGAACTGAGCCTATAGACTGTTAAGAAGGCTTTAAAGTACCTGTTTGTTTTCATTAATAAAGAACATTGTTGAACCTTTAAGCAATCTAAAGACTCTGTGTTTTAAGGAAATCCAAAGACCTTTAATCTGAGGCAGCCCCGGCGTCCTGTTGGGCTCACAGAATTTATGTCCTGTCTACAGTCTGATGTACAGGCCCAGCATACAGCAGCACACATTCTGAGGACTGCCCGGGGGGGGGGGGGGGGGGAGAGAGAGAGAGAGAGAGAGAGAGAGAGAGAAAGGTTTATTCAATTGTTACAAGCTGTCATTTGCCTGTGCTTGATAGTCAAGCAGTGCTTCTTGTAAGCCAGAGCATGTCCAGGGTAAGTCCCAGGTATTTGGGTGTGCTGCAGTGCTCCAGTGGGATTCCTCACCAGGTCATCCTCAGAGCTCGAGACGCTTGTCTGTTCTTAAGATGAAAAGCATACATCTGTGTTTTAGATGGATTAGGAATCAGTCGGTTTTCCCTGCAATAGGCAGCGTCTAAAGCTTCAGAGAACTTCTGTTCAACCATTTTAAAGCTCCCGGCTTGAGTGGTGATGGCACGATCGTCAGCATAGATGAAACACTCTGTCCTTGTGCTTGGCTACTCTGCTGCTGAATATGCATGCCCAGTGTGGAATACACCTCACCAGGTTAAAACAGTGGATGTGGCTCTTCCACATGTGGTGGAGTTGCGAAATAGCCGATAAGTATTGGAGGGAGATACATAAAGGGATCTAAACAATTATTTAAATTAAACTTCAACTTAAACCAGAATACTATCTTCTGGGTATAACACATTTTGATTTGGATAGATTTTTTTTATCATGTCAGGAGTGACCTGAGAAACTGCAAGTCGCTTCTGGTGTGAAAGAATTGGCCGTCTGCAAGGACGTTGCCTAGGGGACGCCTGGATGGTTTGATGTTTTATCATCCTTGTGGGAGGCTTCTTTCCTGTCCCTGCATGAGGAGCTGGAGCTGATAGAGGGAGCTCATCCGCCTCTCTCCGGATTTGAACCTGCGACCTGTCGGTCTTCAGTCCTGCCGGCACTGGGGTTTAACCCACTGTGCCACCGGGGGATAGAAATAAAGCAGCTAGAATAGTCTATGCTCGCTACTGGAGAGGAAAAGAAACCCCTAGTCCAGTGGTTCTCACCCTTCCTAATGCTGCGACCCCTTAATGCAGTTCCTCATGTTGTGGTGACCCCCAACCACAATATGATTTTTGTTGCAACTTCATAACTGTAATTTTGCTAATGTTATGAATCATAATGTAAATGTCTGGTATGTAGGATGTATTTTCATTCGCTGGACCAAATTTGGCACAAATACCCAATAAGCACAAATTTGAATACTGGTGGGGTTCAGGGAGGATTGATTTTGTCATTTGAAAATAAAAGTATAATTCGATTTCTTTAAAAACAAAAAAACAAAAACAACAAGAAGCTTCAATTATGCAACAATTATTCTGGTTATTAGCCCTATTAGCCCGATTGGAATCTGGGCTTCATAGGAAGGATTCGGGGCTGTGAAATGATTTTGCAGTTCAGCACCTTGGACAGATCCTGAAATGTTTAGACTTGGGGTGTATCTATACTGGAGAGTTAATGCAGGTTGATACCGCTTTGACAGCCATGGGATTCTAGGAGTTCCAATTTAGTCAGGCACCAGCCCATTTTGGCAGAGGAGGTGAAAGAGGAAGTGCTTGAGTTTTTTTCTTCCTTTATGGCAGAAAGGAGTTCGATGGACCTTGGGGTTCCTTCTAACTCTAGGATTCATAGATAGATAGATAGATAGATAGATAGATAGATAGATACAAACAAGCAAACAAACAGATTCCTGCCAACTGTAGGATTCTATGATGATAATAGATAACACATACATACATATGAGGGTTGGTCTGGTTGGCCCTTGGGGTTCCCTCTAACTGTAGGATTCTATGATGATAGATAGAAAGATAGATAGATAGATAGATAGATAGAAACAAGCAGGTCCCCGCTAGCTGTAGGATTCTATGATGATGATAGATAGATAGATAGATAGATAGATAGATAGATAGATAACACATACATACATACATACATACATGCATGCATATGGGGGTTGGTCTGGTTGGCCCTTGGGGTCCCCTCTAACTGTAGGATTCTATCATGATAGATAGATAGATAGATAGATAGATAGATAGATAGATAGACAGACAGACAGACAGACAGACAGACAGATAGAGATACAAACAAACAGGTCCCCTCCAGCTGTAGGATTCTATGATGATATATAGATAAATAGATAACAGACAGACAGACAGATAGATATGGGGGTTGGTTTGGTTGGCTCTCGGGGTCCCCTCTAACTGTAGGATTCTAAGATAGATAGATAGATAGATAGATAGATAGATAGATAGATAGATACCCCCCCTCCCAGCTGTAGGATTATATGATGATAGATAGATAGATAACAGATTGATAGATGCATACTCGTACATATGGGGGTTGGTTTGGTTGATCCTTGGTCCCCTCTAACTGTAGGAGTCTATGAGAGATAGATAGATAGATAGATAGATAGATAGATAGATAGATAGGAAATCGATTGATACATACATATGGGACTGATCTGGATGACTCTTAGGCTCCCCTGTAATTGTAGATTCTATGATGATAGATAAATAGACTGATAGATATATAGATAGCAGATTGATATAGAGAGATAGATATATAAATACACATGGCGGTTGGTCTGGATGGCCTTTGGGGTCCCCTTTAACAGTAGAATTCTATGATGATAGATAGATAGATATAGATAGATAGATAGATAGATAGATAGATAGATAGATGACAGATCGATAGATATATAGAGATAGACTTAGACATACATATATGGAGGTTGGTCCAGATGACCCTTAGGGTTTCTTTCAACCCTTTGCTTCTAGCTACAACTCCCAGGCTTCCATAGCATTGAGACATGGCAATTAAAGTGGTGTCAAACTGCATTAGTTCTACCATGTAGATTCACCCAGAAAGCCCAAAGCAGATTCATCAGCCCATTACAATCCAGGGAGGGGAGAGTGAAGTACAGAGAAGAAGGGGCATCTCCAGGAAAAAGATGGCTTCGATTGTGCAATTCTTTATGGCAAGGGGATTGACTGGATGGCCTTTGGAGGTCCCTTCAAGTCTAGGAGTCTGGGAGAGGTGCACTCTCTCTCTCCATTCAGGTCCAGCTTCATGGGCTCTTTGCCCTCCAAAATCCAGGTTCAAACAAGAGGCACCGGGTAGGAGGCACAGTCTGCCAGGCCACAGGCATTCTTCCCTCGTTCTATGTAGAAGTACCTGAAAAAAAAGGAAGAAAGGTATGGTCTGGCATTAAAGTCTCCTCCTAGAAAGGCCCTCCCACTTCATGGTATCTTAAAGTTGGAAGAGACCCCTGAAGGCCTTCCAGCCCAACCCCATTCCGTCATTGAGACAACATCCAAGCCCTCCCGACAGATGGCTATCCTGCCTCGGATTAGAAACCTCCAGGAAATGAGGCTCCAACGTCAGCCTTATTATTATTATCACCAAAGATTATGATGACTGAATCTCAAAGATTATGATGACTGAACCCCAATCTATCATAACGACACCATCCAAGCCCCCCCCCCCCCCCCAACAGATGGCTATCTTACCTCAGGTTAGAAACCTCCAGAGAAGCAGGCTCCAACGTCAGCTTTATTATCATAATCAAAGATCAAAGATGATGATAATGACTGAATTTTAGAGTTGGAAGGGTCCCCTAAAGGCCATCCAGTCCAACGCCATTCCGGCATAAAGACACCATCCAAGCCCTCCCTACACATGGCCATCCCACCTCGGCTTAGAAACCTCCAGAGGGGACTCCACTGGATGTCAAAGCAATATATATCCCATCTGAGTTGGAAGGGACCCCCAAAGGTCATCCAGTTCAACCCCATTCTATCATAAAGAAACCATCCAAGCCCTCCCTACAGATGGCCATCCCACCTCAGCTTAGAAACCTCCAGAGGAGATTCCACTGGATGTCAAAGCAATATATATCCCATCTGAGTTGGAAGGGACCCCAAAAGACCATCCGGTTCAACCCATTCTGTCACAAAGACACCATCCAAGCCCTACCCAAAGATGGCCACCTGTCCTTGGCTCAAAAGCCTCCAGAGGAGACTTCACTGGATGTCAAAGCAATATATATCCCATCTGAGTTGGAAGGGACCCCCAAAGGTCATCCAGTCCAACCCCATTCTGTCATTAAGACACCATCCAAGTCCTCTCGACAGATGGCCACCCAGCCTTGGCTTAAAAACCTCCAGAGGAGATTCCACTGAGTGCCAAGGCAATATATATCCCATCTGAGTTTGAAGGGACCCCGAAAGGTCTTCCAGTCCAACCCCATTCTATCATTAATACACCATCCAAGCCTTCCCGACACATGGCCACCCAGCCTCAGCCTAGAAACCTCCAGAGAAGCAGGCTCCAAGATCAGCATCATCATCATCATCATCATCATCATCATCATCATTATTATTATTATTATCATCATCATCAAAGATGATTGAATCTTAAGAGTTGGAAGGGACCCCCAAAGATCATCCAGTCCAACCCCATTCCGTTATAAAGACACCATCCACTGGACTCCCTACAGACCTCTACCCCTGCTTCTCGACGGTACATTTCTCTGTTGTGTTGATGCTGATGTCATTAAGACACCATCCAAGCCCTCCCAACAGATGGCCATCCAATCTTGGCTTAGACACCTCCGGAGAAGGAGACTCCAACGTCAGCATTATTGTTACCCAAAATGAGGATTGAAACTTAGAGTTGGGATCCCCAAGGGTCATCCAGTCCAACCCCATTCAGCCAGGGAGGAAGACACCATTCAATCCCTCCCGACAGATGGCCACCCTCCTCAGGGTGCTCCAGAGAAGGCGATGCCACAAGGCTCCACCAATGGGATGTGCAGGCGCCTTACCCATCCATGCCCCATAAGGGCCCCCAGGAGTTTTTGACAATCCAGTAAGGAAGGCTGCTTCCCTCCTCCTCCCCGTATCCCACGGCCAGCACAGCGTGGTTCACTTTCTCTGGAGATTGATCGCACTGGCGGCTGCAGAAGGGAAACCACAAGGAGTTTGGATAGCAGAGCATGAAAAGGGTCAGCAAATGAAATCTAAACCGGTCAGTATGGCAAAGCAGGGACAAGGCTAACACTATTATGCAACATAATTTTTGTTCCTGGATTATAAATACAATATTAATAATAATATAATGATGTATAAACGTAATATGTATATAAAATAACAATAATAATATAAAACATAATATTAATAATAAAATTACATATAAAAATATGTATATAAAACGGTAATATAACATATAATAATTATAATCATTTTGTTGTTGTTTATTTCTTCAGTTGTTTCTGACTCTTCGTGACCTCATGGACTAGCTCATTATAATTATATTATAATAATAAAATTACATATAAGAAGTATTTAAAATAATGATATAATATATAATATTAATAATATAATTATATATAAATATCTATAATAATATATTAATATAATTGCATGCAAATTATGTATATAAATAATAATGATATAAAACATAATATTAATAATATAATAATTTATAAGTATCTGCAATAATATATATTATTAATAAAATTACATATAAGTATCTAAAATAATATACTATATTAATAATATAATTGTATATAAAATAATAATATAAAATATAATAATGAGACTATAATGATATATAAGTATCTATAATAATATTATATATAATATTAATAATATAATTGCATATAAAATATAAATATAAATAATAATACACAATGTAATATTAATATAATCTATATAAATAAAAATGTAATGTTCGTTTGTGGGATTAACATAACTCCAAAACCACTGGATGAATTGACACCAAATTTGGACTCAATACACCTATCAGGTCAACGAGTGACCATCACACATAAAAACACTGAAAAACACAACGGAAAAGACTTTAAAAGCAAAAAAAATAAAATAATACATTACAACGCATGTGCAAAACCACACACACATATATATGCAAACACACATATATACACATATACAGAAATATATACACACATAAAGCACATATACAGAGACTGGGCCACAGCAATGCATGACAGGGGATGGCAAGTTACATATAAGTTTTTAAAATCATAACATAAAATATAATAACTACATATAAAATAAATATATAATAATAATAATCATAATTTAATATACAATATTAATAATAACAATACGTAACACAATTTTGTTCTTGTGTTATGAGTATAATTTCCTAATTGGTTCTATCATAAAAGCATGGGAAAAGTTGATTAAACTCCAAAAACTTCATTTCTGCAGGAGAGACATCCTGCTGTAGGACATTTCGCTATAGTTTTTCCATGTGTATCTCATCCTAGAGTCTCAACCAATCCAATTTAGTTTGTGGCACCCAGAAAAATGAAATTTTGAGTCATTAGGGTACCATTCCCAGTGGAACAAATGCAAACGAGCCTTGCAAAGGGCCAGCAGATCCATTGCACTGGGATGCCAGTTCACTAGTGTGTGTGCCCAGAGATATGCTCGTCTGTGTCCCTTTCATAGGAGTCATGGGAATGTCTTTTATGTTCTTCCGAACTCCAAGTATGCACTTACTTGGAGTAAACGCCCTTCTGGTAGTGCATGAAGTCCTCTGTCACCTCGAAGGCAAAGCTCACCGGGTTGTACCTCCCCACGGCTTCCTCCATGCCTTGCTCATCATACTGGAAAGAGAGACATGCAAGGGACGTGTGGCTCGAGAGCAGTAAGTGTAAAAAAGATCTTGGAGTCCTTGTGGACAACAAGTTAAACATGAGCCAACAATGTGATGCGGTGGCAAAAAAAGCCAATGGGATTTTGGCCTGCATCAAGAGGAGTCTAGTGTCTAGATCCAGGGAAGTCATGCTACCCCTCTATTCTGCCTTGGTTAAACCACACCTGGAATATTGTGTCCAATTCTGGGCACCACAATTCAAGAGAGATATTGACAAGCTGGAATGTGTCCAGAGGAGGGCAACTAAAATGATCAAGGGTCTGGAGAACAAGCCCTATGAAGAGCGGCTTAAAGTCCTGAACATGTTTAGCCTGCAGAAGAGAAGGCTGAGAGGAGACATGATAACCATGTATAAATACATGAGAGGAAGTCATAGGGCAGAGGGAGTGAACTTGTTTTCTGCTGCCCTGGAGACTAGGATGCAATGGAACAATGGCTTCAAACTACAAGAAAGGATATTTCATCTGAACATTAGAAAGAACTTTCTGACTGTGAGCCATTCAGCAGTGGAACTCTCTGCCCCAGAGTGTGGTAGAGACTCCTTCTTTGGATGCATTTAAACAGAGGCTGGATGGCCATCTGTCAGGGGTGCTTTGAGTGCAATTTTCCTGCTTCTTGGAAGAATGGGGTTGGACTGGATGGCCCATGAGGTCTCTTCCAACTCTATGATTCTAGGGCCTATGAATGAATTCAATTACACAATGTAACAAACTGTGTTGATCCACTTTGACAATCTGAATTATATGGCAGTGTAGAAGGACCCCCAGTGTAATACCCAGAGGAAATAGCTCCTTTGGAAGGGGAGATGGGTGAGAGAGTCACTAGATGTCTCTTGTGAAAATCCCAGGGAGAGAATCATTAATTATGGACTTGGAGCTCCCTCTAGGGGTCATGGGCTTTTATAGCAGGCAGGAAGGCAAGGTGAACTCCCATTAAGCAAGTCTGAGTTAAAAGCCTGGAAGAACTACATTTCCCAAGGAGGAGGAAGATGAGGAAGAGGGTCTCACCAGCGTGATGTTGACCACATCTTTGACAAAGGCAACAGCCTTCTCTCGCTGGAACTTGCAAGTGCCATTCTGTGCAAAACAAAAGAGAAGGTGGGCCTCTTAGAGGAGGGCTGTCACACTCACAGGTCTTGAGTGTGACAGCTCTTATAGCCCCTTCCATCCCCCATTTGCCCCATAGGCAGGCCCTGTACCTGTGCATGGTAAGGGTAGGAGTCCTCATCCATGAGCCCCTGGTTATAGAGAATATATTCAAAGGCCTGGCTGGGGAGGCCCCTGCAGTGCATCAAGCGGAGAAAGCACAACATCAGCATCAACACAACAGAGAAAGGCACCTCCCACAATCAGTGACAGAGGTCTGTAGCAGGTCCAGTGTATGGTGTCTTTATAACGGAATGGGGTTGGACTGGATGACCTTTAAGGGTCCCTTCAAACACTAGATTACCTTGACACCTAGTGGAGTCTCCTCTGGAGGTTTTTAAGCAGAGGATGGGTGGCCATCTGTCGCTAGGGATTGGACGGTGTCTTAATGACCGAATGGGGCTGGACTAGATGGCCTTTGTGTGCCCCTTACTACTCTTAGGCTTTGAGGATTCTTACCCGCTGCATCCGTGGTTGTTGAAGGCTTGAGCACAGTCCACCAGCTGCTGCTCGGCCTGCAAAAGAGGAAAAAATTGGGGTCCTCGGAACTTTTTCTTCCCTTTGTATTGCCATGCTTTGCATTTCTTGCAAATCCAAAGACCTTGCAATTCTGCTTAAATTCTCCTGGCTTTGTATTTATTTAATTATTTATTTATTTTTCCAAAATGTACACATTATAACATAACTATTGGTAGATAAAGCCACCCTCTTAACAGTATTAATTTTACACCTTCTAATAAGAGTAAATAAGACTTGGCCACGGTAGTCCACGCTCTGGTTACATCCCATCTAGACTACTGCAACGCTCTCTACGTGGGGTTGCCTTTGAAGACGGCTCGGAAGCTCCAGCTAGTCCAACGCTCGGCAGCCATGATACTAACAGGAGCGGAGCGCAGGGAGCATACAACTCCTCTGCTGCACCAGCTCCACTGGCTGCCGATTTGCTACCGGGCTCAATTCAAAGTGCTGGCGTTGGCCTATAAAGACCTAAACAGTTCTGGCCCAAGTTACCTATCCGAACGTATCTCTGCCTATCAGCCCGCCAGGACCCTAAGATCTTCTGGGGAGGCCCTGCTCTCTATCCCACCTGTTTCACAGGTGCGACTGGCGGGGACGAGAGACAGGGCCTTTTCTGTGGTGGCCCCCCGGCTGTGGAATGCCCTTCCTATGGAGGTAAGATCAGCCCCCTCGCTAATGGTGTTCCGAAGAAGATTAAAAACTTGGATGTTTGAACGGGCATTCGGTTAAACAGTGCAATGAATGTGATGATTACAGGAATGGAAATTTGGACGACGGATTGGATCACGACTCTAGTTATGAGATGCATTGTGTTGTCTATTGTTGTGTCAATATTGTATATTATGCTTTTATGGTTTTAAATTGTATATCGTTGATTGATTCTTATCCTTGTTGTAAACCGCGTTGAGTCGCCTGTTGGGCTGAGAAACTGCGGTATTCAAGTAAAGTAAAGTAAAGTAAATAAATAAATAAATAAATCCAAATAGACAAGAGCTTTACAAAAAATATTCACGAGAAAAGCACTTTTGAGAATTTAGTTAGAGCACAAATTGAACTTTGGACATAAGACTCCACTCTGGATTTTGCCCCATGAAGCTTTCCGGTTGATAAGGAAAGAAGACAGAGAAGACTGGATAAGATAGAAGATGGTACTCAAATAAGTTTCTAGAATAGAACAACTACTTTCAAAGTAAGTTCTGCAGAATTAAAGAGGAAATAATGTTTCAACCCAGGAACAGAAAATATTTTCAGATTTGGTTACATAGTGACATTAAGTCCAGTTGTGTCTGACTCTCACACTCTCCCTCGTCCGCACATATATTTTCTCTAATGGTCTTTGGTGACCCCTCTAAAACCTCCTTGTGACCCCCCCCCCCCAAGGGGTTCCAACCTCCAGGTTGAGAAATGCTGGGTTAAACCCTTGTGCTGCTGACTTGCTGACCTGAAGGTTGGCAGTTCAAATCTGTGAGAGAGGGTGAGCTCCCACCTGTTAGCTCCAGTTCCTGCCAATCTAGCAGTTCGAAAACATGCAAATGTGAGTAGATAAATAGATACTGCTTCGGCAGGAAAAGGCAAAAGAGACGCTCCAAGCAATCATGCCAGCCACACAACCAGGAGGTGATAACGCAGGCTTCTCAGCTTGAAAATGGAGAAAGCACCTCTCCAGAGCCAGAGATGAGCACCACCTCCAGAAGCCAGAAATGAAAGGAGAAGCCTCTGCCTTTGTCTGTGTATCTTATTGTATGTGATTGTAAAGGCAATGAATGTTTGTCTATGTATGTAAATGCTGTAATCCGCTCTGTGTCCTCTAGAGGAGAAGGGTGAAATATAAACAAAGTGTATTATTATTATTACTATTCTCTGGCAAAGAGTAAATATATCTGAGCGGGGATCCTTACCAGCTCTAGGAGCTTCCCGGAGGCAATGGCGATGGCCGACTCCAGGCATCCGGTGGTGGAGAAAGTCCAGCAGCTGCCACAGGGGCCCTTTGGAGTTGGGAAGAAAGCAGGTGAGGAACAGGGCTGGTTGGCTTTGCCAAGGTCTCCAGGAAAAGGAGGGTCCCCGTCCCCCCAAAAAAGGTATTTTCCCAGGGGGTCCAACATTGGGAGGTGTCCCCTACCTGGTTCTTCACGGGAGTTACAAACTTCCCCTTCTTCCTCCAGTCGATAGCACTTGGATAGGGGCCGTTGCGATGGACAAAGTTCCCTTTGGTGGCGGAGCAGTTCTGAAAGCAACCAGAAAGATGTCCTTTTCTGCCCCTAAACCTGACCTTTGTCACAGGCCCAACTGGCCAGAAAGGCCTCCCAGGGACCCCTTCCACTTCCCAGCCCCTCGCAGAGGAATAACACTATGTAACCAAAGTGGGAAAAAATTGTTTTGTTCCTGGATTGTAAGTGCTGTTTCCTGTTTCGTTGAGTGATCCTTACTGTGAAAGTTATTCATACTCCAAAAACTTTGTTTTTGTGGCTTGAATTGGTCAGGACTTTATGATGAGATAGATAATCACTGAAAAACTATTGCAAAATGTCAGAAAAGAGCACATTTCCTGAAAGAAGAACCAGGAAAATAAGATTCTGACTGTAAACAGAAGGTCAGCTGCTGTCCTCTTCTTTTTGCCTAGTATTTTATTCATGTATTTTGAAATGGTCATATGACTAGTCAAATAAATACATTAATAATAATAATAATAATTATTATTATTATTATTATTTATGTATTTATGCAAAATGTGCTGCTTCAAAGACACAGTTTTTGAAGTTTAACCAACTTCCTATATTTTTAGGATATAACCAATTAGGAACTGACATTTATAACCCAGAAACAAAAAATTGTGTTACATGGTGTAATCTACTTGTAAACATGCTCATGGTTCAGTCATCAAATGGTTTTTTCATTGTTTTTTTTCATGTCAAGAGCAACTTTAGAAACTGCAAGTTCCTTCTGGTGTGAGAGGACTGTCTGTCTGCAAGGACGTTGCCCAGGGGACACCCAGATATTTTACTATCCTGAGGGAGGGTTTTCTCATGTCCCTGCATGGGAAGCTGGAGCTGACAGATGGGAGCTCACCCTGCTCCCTGGATTCAAACTGTTGACCTTTTGGTCAGCAGTCCTGCCAGCACAAAGGTTTAACCCATTGTGCTACTGGGGACTCCTGGTCCTTTCATGTGAATAGTTCATATAGTCCCCAAGTAACAAACAAGATCGGTTCTGTGGGCCCTGCCACACTGCCCTATATCCCAGGAGATGATCCCAGTTTATCTACTTTCGACTGGAATATATGAGCCTACACTGCAAGATAATCTGGAATAAGCAGATAATCTGGCATCAGATCATGGGATGTAAAATTGTTCTTACGTTGAATTGTTCTTACGTTGAATTTGTATGTAAGTCGGACAGACTTTTTAGAGTGGAACTCCAGCCAAAAAATATAGATATATTAGCTTTGAGGTTAACCTAGCATGATGTGAGTTGTAGTTTACCCACAACCTTATGCATTTTGAATTTTTTTAAATAATAATAATAAATAATAAATTTAATAATAATAAATAATAATAAATTTAATAAATAAATAATAATAATAATAATAAATTTAATAAATAAATTTAATAATAAATAAGGAAGAAACACAGTGCGCTTGACCCAATGTTTTAAACTTTTAATCCTTACAATTCGACCTGCCCAATTACTGCTATTTTATATTGTCTGGTGTGTTCATTTATATTGTTTTTGTATTTATTTTCATTTTCATTATATTTTACTCTTTGTATTTTTGAAAGGGTTAACAGAATTTAGAAGTGATTAAATGCTGAAATGCAAACCTAAAGAGAGGCTTGTCCCTCTCCTCCGGCCTACAGAAGCCGAAGGCCAAGAGGAGATAATGTATCTAGAAGACAGAAGATGCTCTAGTCTATTGTCAAGTACGCCCAGGGAGTACCCAAGGTGGGTTAACACCCAAAATGCTTATCTGTAACAACAATGTGTGTGTTTACGTAGTTTGTAGAAGGTTATCAGTTAGAGACACTGAAGTGGCAAAATATGAGAAAAACATGTTTTTGAATGGTTGATCCGATAAGAGAGGTGTGTGCCCATGACACAGCGAAAAGACATGTATATAAGGTGACTGAAAGATCCAAATGGGAGAGACAGCCTTCTTTGAAGACACTGGTCTGTCTTGGCTGTTTCTCCCTGTGTGGCCACACTTGAATAAAGAGATTTTGCTTCACCTACGGAGACTGCTTGCTTTCTGTCACCAGCCTTGGGGTGCCTAACTAAAGGGGTACCCTTCATTTTATGTTGTATATTTGCTGTACTGTCGAGCTTGGCCTCATGTAAGCCGCCCCGAGTCCCCTTGGGGAGATGGTGGCAGGGTATATGCTTGCCATAGATGCAGGCGAAACGTCAGGAGAAATGCCTCTAGAACATGGCTCTATAGCCCGAAAAAACCCACAAGAACCTATTATTATTATTATTATTATTATTATTATTATTATTACACTTGGCTTTGGGATTTTTCACACAAAGGCACTTTACCTGGGGTTCCTGCCAGAGGAACTTCTTCCTGAACTCAGCAAAGGTCATGTCTGAAAACTGGTTCAGTCCCACTGAAAGGGAAAGAGGCCTGTTATTTGTTGTTGTTCATTCGTTCAGTCGTCTCCGACTCTTCGTGACCTCATGGACCAGCCCACGCCAGAGCTCCCTGTCGGCCGTCACCACCCCCAGCTCCTTCAAGGTCAGTCCAGTCACTTCAAGGGCCTGTTATTTACCTTCACGCAAAAAAGTGGGGGGGGGGGGGGACACAAAAGGGGGCAGAATGATAATGATGGGAACTTAGCAGCCTCTTCCAGGTGAACCCTTTCCATCGATTTATGCTCCTAGGAGAAAGGGATATGTGTCTGGGATGCTTTTGGCCAAGCATGGGCCAACTTGGGTGTTTTGGACTCCAACTCCCACCATTCCTAACAGCCTCAGGCCCCTTCCTTTCCCCCCTCAGCCGCTTAAGCGGCTGAGGGGGAAAAGGAAAGGGCCTGAGGCTGTTAGGAATGGTGGGAGTTGGAGTCCAAAACACCCAAGTTGGCCCATGCTTGCTCTGGAGTCTTTCTTTGTTTTCATTAGGATCCTTACTCTGGAAAGTGTGGTTTCCAGCATTGTGCTTGTCAATCCGATGCTTGTTTCGGAGGAAAATCTGCAGCCGCTCTTGGTATTCCCCTCCCAGACTGTAGTGCTTGTTGTTCTGCAAAAAAGAGAAGGGAGTAGATGGGGATGCAGAAGCCAAAGCTATTAAAAGGAGACCAGGAAATCCCCCACTTTCTTTGTCCTTCTTCTTTCGCTTTCAGTTCCACAGCTGTTTCCGGAGAAGGACAGCACAGCTGCAAAAGGAGACCCTGGCTGTTTGGGTCTGACTTAAATGAGATGGGGAAGGTCTTTTGTTGATCTAGGGGACCTTAATGTCCCCATTAAAGGCTTGGGATGGGAGCCAGGCTTTTCTGGGAGGAAAATGGGGGTCTCACCTGAGCCATCCAGATCTTGAAGAGCAGTTCACCTGCAAAGGAGAAGAAGGAAAGCAGACAGAAGGGAAAGCATTTTATGTAACATGATGTCGGTTCCTGGGTTATAGCAAAGTAAAGGCAAAGATTTCCCTTTGACATTAAACCTAGTCGTGTCTGACTCTGGGGGGTGGTGCTCATCTCCATTTCTAGGCCAAAGAGCCGCTGCTGTCCATAGACATCTCCAAGGTCATGTGGCCAGCATGACTTCATGGAGTGCTGTTATTGAGTATGATTACTAGTTTATTATTATTATTATTATTATTATTATTATTGTGACTTATTATATTATATAATTATATTATATTATTATATAATATTATATTATATTATATTATATTAATATATTATATTATATTATTATATTAAATTTTGATTTGATTTGTTTTTGTTTTTAATTTGCTTGTTATGTTTCTATTGTATTGTGTTGTGGCTTCGGCCTGTGTAAGCCGCATCGAGTCCTTCGGGAGATGCTCGCGGGGTACAAATAAAGTTAATAATAATAATAATAATAATAATAATATTTAGTATGATTAACTGTGTAACATGAGAGACTTATTTTGCATAGAATGATGGAAAAAATAGACCCATGTCTGATCCCACAGCAAGCTGGCTTCAGGAAAGGCAAAAGCTGCACATCGCAAGTGCTGAACCTGACTCAGCACATAGAAGATGGCTTTGAAAGGCAGCAGATCACAGGAGCTGTCTTCATAGACCTGTCAGCAGCTTATGATACTGTGAACCACAGCCTCCTCCTGAGAAAAATGTATAATATCACAAAGGACTACCACCTCACCCGCCTCATAGGAAACCTGCTACAAAACAGGAGCTTTTTTGTTGAGTTCCAGGGCCAGAGAAGCAAATGGCGGAAACAGAAGAACGGCCTGCCTCAGGGGAGCGTGCTTGCTTCATCCATGTTCAACATCTACACAAATGACCAGCCACTGCCAGAAGGGACAGAGAGTTTCATCTATGCTGATGATCGTGCCATTACTGCTCAAGCAGGGAGCTTTGAGACGGTTGAACAGAAGCTCTCCAAAGCTCTAGGTGCTCTTACTGCCTACTACATGGAAAACCAGCTGATCCCTAATCCATCTAAAACACAGACATGTGCTTTTCTTCTCAAGAACAGACAAGCACCCCAAGCTCTGAGGATCACCTGGGAAGGAATCCCACTGGAGCATTGCAGCGCACCCAAATACCTGGGAGCCACTCTGGACCGTGCTCTGACCTACAAGAAGCACTGCCTGAACATCAAGCAAAAAGTGGGTGCTAGAAACAATATCATACGAAAGCTGACTGGCACAACCTGGGGATCACAACCAGATACAGTGAAGACATCTGCCCTTGCGCTCTGCTACTCTGCTGCTGAGTATGCATGCCCAGTGTGGGACACATCTCACCACACTAAAACAGTGGATGTGGCTCTTAATGAGACATGCCACATTATCACGGGGTGTCTGCACCCTACACCACTGGAGAAATTACACTGCTTAGCCGTATTGCACCACCTGACATCTGCCAGGAAGTAGCAGCCAATAGTGAAAGGACCAAGGCAGAGACATCTCCAGCTCATCCCCTGTTTGGGCATCAGCCAGCACGTCAACGACTTAAATCAAGAAATAGTTTTCTAAGATCTACAGAGACACTTGCTGGAACACCTCAGCAAGCGGGAGTCCAAAAGTGGCAGGCTCAAACTCAGAGCCTCAATCAATGGCTGATACCCAATGAGAGACTCCCCCCGGGCACACAGAAAACTGGACGACTTGGAAGGCACTGAACAGACTGTGCTCTGGCACCATGAGATGCAGAGCCAACCTTCAGAAATGGGGCCACAAATTGAAATCCACGACATGCGAGTGTGGAGAAGAGCAAACCACAGACTGCCTACTGCAATGCACCCTGAGCCCTGCCACATGCACAATGGAGGACCTTCTTGCGGCAACACCAGAAGCACTCCAAGTGGCCAGATACTGGTCAAAGGACATTTAATCAACTACCAAGCTTGCAAACTCTTGCAAACTTTTGTATGTTTGTTTGTTTGTCTGTCAAAAATGTAATACAACTGTTCGGTTGCTTGACCCGATAAATAAAATAAAAATAAACTGTGTAACATGATGATTTTTGTTCCTGGGTTAGAAATGTCATTTCCTAATTGGTTTCATCATTAAAACATGGGAAAAGTTTATTAAACTGCCAAAACTTCGTCTTTGAGGGAGGGACATCCTGATAGAGCATATTTTGGTCTAGTTTTCCAGTGATAGAGTCTCAACATATGTTGTGGCAGCCACAAAAACCAAGTTTCTGGAGTAGAACAAGGACAAGTCGGGACGCACAATGAAACAGGAAAGAACACTTCCAAAGCAGGAACAGAACATGGCTTCAAATCAGGTTACATAGTGTTATTAGAATTCAGTGTTTTGCAAACTCAGCTCTCCAGGGGTTTGCTGACTTTGGATCCCAGAAGGATGGCTCCAGGGAGGTGGAGTCCCATACACCTGGGTGTAGCTGATAGGTAGAAGGGAGAGGAGAAGCCGACCTTGACTTCCTTCACCATTATGGGCTTCAAGGGGTCTCAAAGAGGGGTCTTACCTGAGGGACCCCCGCCGCCGTCGCCATGGAGTCGGGCCAAAGAGAAGCCCAAGGTTGAGAGGAGGAAAAGAAGGAGCCCAAAGGAGAAGCCAGGAAGGTGCATCGCTGCTGGAGACTCAAAACCAGGAGGAGGAGGAGGAAGAAAAGGAGGAGGAGAGGTCCCTCCCTCCCTGCCTGCAAGCCTCGCCCCGCGGAAAGAGGAGGAGCCCTCTGCCCATGCCCAGAGGCCGTCCCATCTCCTTGCATCTCCCTTTGGGAGAGGCTTCCTCTCCAAAACTGCTTCCTCTCCAGTTTTCAGTCCTTGGGTCTGAGATCGAAGGTAACCCCCCCCCCCCCAAGGACTCTGTAAAAGATGGTCCAAAATCAGGGAATTCATAGTTTTGCCAAGGACACCAGGCTGGAATGATCCCATAATCCCCTATCTCTCCCCCATGTGAGAACCTAAGGCTTTTTCCATGGCCCAACTCTTATTTATTTATCTATTTATTTATTTCTGGTGCTTTTACCCCGCCCTTCTCAACCCCCGAAGGGGGACTCAGGGCGGCTTACAAAAAAAAGGCACAATTCGATGCCTGTACAATTTACACATAATATACAAAAACGTAGTTAAAAACAGTTATCACAAATTAAAGCAATCAAACAACCAGTACATAACACATCATATAAAACATCATATAAACCATTCTCATATCCAGCGTTTCGTTTTTCAGAGTTCCATAGATCCAATTCATTAATCATTTCCTAGTCATCATCAAAGTTCTTTCTTTATCTGCCCGATTGTCCAAATGCCTGGTCCCAGATCCATGTTTTTAGTTTTCTCCTGAAGGAAAGTAGCGATGTTGCAGATATAATTTCCCCGGGGAGTGAATTCCACAAACTGGGGGCCACCGCCGAGAAGGCCCTGCTCCTCGTCCCCGCCAATCTCACTTGTGATAGAGGCGGGATCGAGAGCAGGGCCTCTCCAGAGGATCTTAGGCTCCGGGGTGGGATGTAGAGGGAGATCCGTTCGGACAGATACACTGGACATTCCATGAACTTTATCGAACTTTTATAAACTCTTGCCAAACTTTATGAACTTTTATGGACTTTGGGGGGCTGACGTGGCTTTCTCTTAGACCCTGCATGATTCCCCCTCTCTTACTATGAATTCCTTGTATGTTCCTTTGCCCGTTCCCCATCTTCTATGTGTGTGTATGTTTATAATATAGTACAGGGGTCCTCAAACTAAGGCCCGGGGGCCGGATACGTCACTCCAAGGTCATTTTCCTGGCCCTCACTCAGGGTTGACCTAAGTCTGAAACGACTTGAAAGCTCACAACAACATTCCTATCAGCCAAAAGCAGGCCCACACTTCCCATCGAAATACTAATAAGTTTATATTTATTAAAATTGTTCTTCATTTTAATTATTGTATTGTTTTTAAGTGTTTCTTGCACTTCAAATAAATTATCTGCAGTGTGCATAGAAATTCATTCTTTTTTTTTCAAAGTATAATTTGGCCCTCCAACAGTTTGAGGGGCTTTGACCTGGCCCTCTGTTTTAAAAGTTTGTGTGTGCAGGTACAACTGTACCAAAAGCTCCAATTTTGTTTGCTTTGCACTGAATATTTGTTGTAGTCCTGAGTTTCAGGGACTTTGCAGATGGGTGGCTTCTTTTGGCCTCAATCATAGGGCAAGCCACCTGTCAATTATAGTTAGGTTTCCTGGTCCCGCCCCCTTTGGGTTTTTGGAGGGAATTTTGAGTTCAGTCCACACGGAGAAGCTTCCATGCAGGACATAATACCAAGAGCTCCTGTAGAAAGCTTTGTCTTCTATGGCTTGGCCGGGGAGATACAGCCCCACAGCTTGGCCGAGGATCATACAGCCTTACAGCTCCTTTGCTGAGGGACTTCAGCCAGCCATCACCAAGACCTGAACTCCTTTTTCCCTGGAAGTCTACAAAGCTCTGCTTGGTAAGGGTCACTCGCAGAAGCCAGACGCAGTTGGTACCGGGTGTAGGGGCTCCACGCCATCAGAGGCAAAGAAAGACTGCCCAGATTAGAAGTTAAGGATTTCCCCATTAGTTAGTATACAGTTATGAAGATAGTGCCTGTTCCCAGTGAACAAGATTGAGAGAGCCAATAGACTATTAAGAAAGCCTTAAAGTACCTGTTTGTCATCATTAATAAAGAACTTTGTTGAACCTTTAAGCAATCTAAAGACTTTGTTTTGGGGAGGTCCAAGGGCCTTTAATCTGAGGCAGCCCCGGCATCCCGTTGGGCACACAGAATTTATGTCCTGTCTACAGTCTTATGCACAGGCCCAGCGCGCGACAGCACATTGTGGACCCCTGATATAGTATATTGTAAGGTAAAGGTTGTCCCCTGACATTAAGTCCAGTCATGTCTGACTCTGGGGTGTGGTGCTCATCTTTCTTTCCTGTAATTTGAAGCCATCATTCCACGTCTTAGTCTCCAGGGTAGGAGAAAACAAGCTTGCTCCCTCCTCACAATGATTTCCCCTCACCTCTCGATCCATGGCCCTCATCAGTCTCCTGGAGCCCCCGTTTTTTTGTTTGTTTGTTTGTTTTGTCGTGTCAGGAGCGACTTGAGAAACTGCAAGTCGTTTCTGGTGTGAGAGAATTGGCCGTCTACAAGGACGTTGCCTGGGGGACGCCCGGATGATTTGATGTTTTTATCATCCTTGTGGGAGGCTTCTCTCATGTCCCCGCTTGGGGAGCTGGAGCTCCCAGAGGGAGCTCATCTGCCTCTCCCCGGATTCGAACCTACGACCTGTCAGTCTTCAGTCCTGCCGGCACAGGGGTTTAACCCACTGCGCCACCGGAGCCCCCAGTGGCGCAGTAGGGTTAAACCCCTGTGCCAGCAGGACTGAAGGTTGTGAGGTCTGTTGGAAACTAGGCAAGTGAGGTTTAGATATCTGTGGAATAGTGTCCAGGGTGGGAGAAAGGACTCCTGTTTGCTTGAGGCAAGTGTGAGTGTTGCAATTGGCCACTTTGATTATAATTGAATGGCCTTGCAGCTTCAAAGCTTGGCTGCTTCCTACCTGGGGGGATCCTTTATTGGGAGGTGTTAGCTAGCACAGATTGTTTCCTGTCTAGAATTCCTTTATTTTCTGAGTGTTTCCCTTTTACTTACTGTCCTGATTCTAGAGGAGTTTTTTTTAATCCTGGTAGCCAGATTTTGTTCATTTTCATGGTTTCCTTCTTTCCAAGCTTCTGTTGAACTTGTCCACATGCTTGTGGATTTCAATGACTTCTCTGTGTAGTCGTACATAGTAGTTGTGAGAGTGGTCCAGCATTTCTGCGTTCTCCAATAATACGCTGTGTCCAGGTTGTTTCATTAGGTGCTCTTCTATTGTTGACTTCTCTGGTTGAATTAGTCTGCAGTACTTTTCATGTTCCTTGATTCATGTCTAGGCAATGCTGCGTTTGGGGGTCCCTATATAGCAGTGTTTCTCAACCTGGGGGACGGGACCCCTGAGGGGGTCGTGAGGGGGTGTCAAAGGGGTCGCCAAAGACCATCAGAAAACATCGTATTTTCTTTTGGTCATTGGGATTCTGTGTGGGAAGTCTGACCCAATTCTATTGTTGGTCGAGTACAGAATGCTCTTTGATTGTAGGTGAACTATAAATCCCAACAATTACAACTCCCAGATGTCAAGGTCTATTTTCCCCAGACTCCACCGGTGTTCACATTTGGGCATATTGAGTATTTGTGCCAAGTTTGGTTCAGATCCATCATTGCATGAATCCACAGCACTCCTCTGCATATAGGTGAACTACAACTCCCAAACTCAAGGTCAATGCCCACGAAACCCTTCCAGTGTTTTCTGTTGGTCATGGGAGTCCTGTGCGCCAAGTTCGGTTTAAATCCATCGCTGGTGGAGTTCAGAATGAGCTTTGATTATAGGTGAACTATAAATCCCAGCAATGACAACTCCCAAATTACAAAATCAATCCTCTCCCCCAATCCCACTAGCATTCACATTTGGGCATATTGGGTATTTGTGCTCAATTTAGTCCAGTGAATGAAAATCCATCCTGCATATTGGATATTTACATTATGATTTATGACAGTAGTAAAATGACAAGTATCAAGTAGCAACGAAAACAATAGTATGGTTGGGGGTCACCACAACATAGGGAACTGCATTAAGGGGTCACGGCATTAGCAAGGTTGAGAACCACTGCTATATAGGGTTGTCCACAGCTGTATAGTATACGGTAGACTCCTACAGAGCTGAGAGGGTCCCTCAAAGGCATTGCAGACTAATTCAATCAGAGAAGTCAGCTATAGTAGAGCACTTGATGAACCAACCTGGACACAGGATATTATTTGAGAACACACACACACATATATATGGACATTAAAGCGGAATTAAATAGGAACTTAAAAAACCATATTGAAGTGTTTATGTGAATCATCCCGGTCGGTGTCTGGACTTATTTATTGATCTGATTTATTATTGATACACATTTGCCAAGGCCTCGTTACCCTGAGATAGAATAGATTTATTAGCAAGAGGTAATCAGGAAACATATATTTGTACAAAAATGGAAATTTTCCTCATCTTTCCCTCCCCTTCCCGCCCCGAACCCTATTTTTCTCTCTTCCCCCAAACAAGCTGTAAGTTGAAATATATATTTTTTCTGTTTCTTCTGGTACCGATGAGTATTGCTTACAGCGAAAAATAAAGAGGGGTTTCTGGATATCCATGGCCGTGTGGAGCATGCCTGCCACGCAGAGAGTCACCGGGGCTTCTATACTGTACAGTGTTTTTAAAAATATGGGAAAATAATAATAATAATATTCACAGAAGAAGCACTGCATCACTATACTCCGGCCAGCAGCAAAGTGGTGAGCCGGGATTACAGTCGATGTAAGAGGAACACTTGGTCGCGGTTGTCATCGGCATCCTCATCATCCTCATCCCTTTCTAAGTCTAGGTCACAAAGAAGTCTCACAAGCGGGGCGACAGACAAGAGCGCGTGGACAAAAGCCCCCTCCCCACAACGAAAGGAGTCAAAAGACAAGGGAGTTCTTTAGCCCCCCCCCCAAAGATCACTTGATTTTCCCCAAATTGTGACCCCCTTTTAGGACCAACTGCTGCAGGGATGGATAGTGGCCAAAAAGGGACAAAGAGTTGGAAGAGACCCCCAAAAGTCATCCAGTCCAACCCCTTCTGTCATAAAGACACCATCTAAGCCCTCTCGACAGATGGTCATCCAGCCTGTTTTTTAAAAAATCCAGAGAAAGACTCCACCAGACTTCCAGGTAGTTTATATTCCAATATTTTTGAAAGGGAACCCCAAAGTTCATCCAGCCCAACCCCTTCTGCCATAAAGACACCATCTAAGCTCTCTTGACAGATGGCCATCTAGCCTGCTAAAAAATCCAGAGAAAGAGACTCCGCCAGACTCTCAGGTAGTTTATACTCCCATAGTTTTGAAAGGGATCCCCAAAGGTCATCCAGTCCAACCCCCATCTGCCATAAAGACACCATCCAAGCCATCCCGACAGATGGCTATCCAGACGTGGCTTAAAAAACCCTAGAGAGAGACTCCACCAGACTCCCAGGCAGTTTATATTCTAACAGAATTGAAAAGGATCCCCAAAGGTCATCCAGTCCAATCCTCACCTGTCATAAAGACACCATCTGAGCCCTCTAGACAGATGGCCATCTAGCCTGTTAAAAATCCAGATAAAAAGTCTCCACCATACTCTCAGGTAGTTTTATATTCCCACAGTGTTGAAAGGGATTCCCAAAGTAGAGGCTGCATGGCCATCTGTTGGGAGGGCTTGAATGGTGTCTTTATGGCAGGTGAGGATTGGACTGGATGACCTTTGGGAGGTCTGTTAGAATATAAACTGCCTGGGAATCATCCAGTCCAATCCTCATCTGCCACAAAGACACCACCTGAACCTTCCCGAGAGATGGCCATCCAGACTCGGCTTAAAAAACCCTGGAGAGAGATTCCACCAGACTCCCAGGGAGTTTATATTCTAAAAGAATTGAAAGGGATCCCCAAAGGTCATCCAGTCCAATCCTCACCTGCCATAAAGACACAATTGTGTGGTGGAGGCTCCTTCTTTGGAGGCTTTTAAACAGAGGCTGGATGGCCATCTGTCAGGGGTGCCTTGAATGCAATATTCCTGCTTCTTGGCAGGAGGTTGGACTGGATGGCCCATGAGGTCTCTTCCAACTCTATGATTCTATTATTCTAATTCGAGCACTCCCAACAGGTGGCCATGCAGCCTCTACTTAGATACCTCCAGAGAAAGAGACTCCACTGGACACCATGGCAGTTTATATTTCAGGGATCCTCAAAGGTTATCCAGTCAAACCCCTTTTGCCATAAAGAATGCAAACTATCAAAGCCCTCCCGACAGATGCCCATCTAGCCTCTGCTTAACAATCCCCAGAGAGAGATTCTAACAGACATGCAGACAGTTTGTATTCCAGCAGGGTTGAAAGGGATCCCCAAAGGTCATCCAGTCCAATCCCTTCTGCCATATAGAAAGATACAATCCAACGGGATTCAAGCCAATACCTCCCCTATTGTCCTATGGATCTTGGACAACTACAAGGAAGAGGAAGGACACTCAGCAAGAGGTGGGAATTATGTCCCCCCAATTGAGTTGGGGGCAGATTGGCTCGATGCAACTCCAGCTGGCATTGGGGTCTCCTTCTGTAATAGATTTGGACCTCTTTCATGCAAAGGATTGGGATGACCATGGTTTCTTCCAATGGGTGGCTTTTGAATCTGCAGAAACCACCAAGGGAAGTTCCGAGTGAGCCCTGACTGTTGCAAAGGGGGCCTGCATTTGGGGATTTGTGTGTTATGTCTGCTTCCTTGCTTGCCTCTGCAAATGGACTTTGCGCCCTCCAGTTTCCCATTGCTGAGTCCTGGAGGAACGAGGCTCTTTGGGCGAAAGGAGGAGGAGGAAAAAGGCCCTCTGGACCCAGGTCTGCTCTCCCTCTTTGCCCTCTTGTTTTCCTCACAACAAAGAGAACTGGAATCGGCTTCCATAACACTATGTAACATTTGCAAAATTCTGTTCCTGATTTGAAAGTCTTATTTCCTGTTTCTCTGTGCAGTCCTGACTTTGAAATGAATTTCTATACTCCAGAAACTTTGTTTTTGTGGCTGCCACGATATGCAATTGGTTGAGACTCTAGTTCAGGCATGGGCAAACTTTGGTCCTTGCTCCAAGTGTTTTGGACTCCAACTCCCACCATTCCTAACAGCCTCAGGCCCTTTCCTTTTCCCCCTCAGCCGCTTAAGCGGCTGAGGGGAAAAAGGAAGGGGCCTGAGGCTGTTAGGAATGATGGGAGTTGGAGTCCCAAACACCCGGAGGGCCCAAACTGGCCTGGAGGGAAGGCCAAAGTTTGCCCAAGCCTGGTCTAGGAGACGACAATTGGGAAACTATAGCCTGATGGGCCGCAGGATGTACCACCCGCAAAATCAAAGTTTGTGCAGTTAAATAAACTTTCCCCATGTTTTTATGATAGAACCAATTAGGAAATGACATTTGATTACCCAGGAACGGAAATCATAGTGTTACATAGTGTTACGTGTCTCCAAGGACAAACGGCGGGGGAGCGGATGTCGCAAATGGGGGGCCGATGAGGCGGCAGATCTTACAGAAGCACAGATGAAGTAGAGACTCAGCCAAGGACTCCCTCCCACCCCCGAAAGAAACAGAACAGAGCCGCTATTATGTACAATATGCTACAAGGTGTGTACACCACAGGGCTGTCTGGCCGCAGATGCGCTGCTGCGTCGGGAACTCAGGTGGGCAGCTTGGGCTCAACCTGCAGGGATGCTTCGTAGAGGCTCTCCTCGTCCATCACAAAAGACTGGTCCAGGAGGTACTGGGTCACCTGGAGAGAAAGAGAGGCCATTTGGGTAGAGAGCAAGACAGAAAGAGGCATCTCCGAGGGTCTTTTTGAGTTGCCACCCATTTTGGCGTAAGAAATTTTGATGTGGCCTGGGATATATAAGTACAGCCAGTCCTCGAGCTACAAACAACTCCTAGTTAAGAATGGGGCTGGACTAGATAGCCTTTGGGGGTTCCTTCCAAATCAATGACATTATCTGTCTTACATATATGTTGTTCAGTCACTTCCGACTCTTCGTGATGTCATGGACCAGCCCACACCAGAGCTCTCTGTTTATATCTATCTCACATATATAGAATGGGGCTACTGATTGGCCGTTGGAGGTCTCTTCCAAATCTATGACATTATATCTCGCATATATAGATATATTTATATACTAGCCATCCCCTGCCAAACGCTGCTGTGGCCCAGTCTGGTGATCTAGAAAATAAAGTAATGAGAAACTGATGACACCATGCTTTTAAACAGAGGCTGGATGGCCATCTGTCAGGGGTGATTTGAATGCAATATTCCTGCTTCTTGGCAGGGGGTTGGACTGGATGGCCCATGAGGTCTCTTCCAACTCTTTGATTCTATGATTCTATTCTATGATATCTATCTCGCATATATAGATATATCGATATCTTGATACAGGCCTTCCTTGAGTTCCAAACATCCAACTTACAAACAACTCCTAGTTAATAATGGGGCTGGACTGGATGGCCTTTGGGGATCCCTTCCAAATCTATGACACTATCTATCTCACATATATAGAGATATTTATATATTTATACAGGCCCTCCTCGAGTTACAAACATCCAACTTACAAACAACTCATAGTTAAGAATGGGGCTGGATTGGATGGTCTTTGGGGGTCTCTTCCAAATCTATGACACTATATCTATCTCACATATATAGATATATTGATACAGACCCTCCACGAGTTGCAAACATCCAACTTATAAACAACTCCCACTTTAGAATGGGGCTGGGCTGGATGGCCTTTGGGGGTCACTTCCAAATTGATGACACCATATCTATCTCACATAAATAGATATATTGATACAGGCCCTCTTTGAGTTCCAAACATCCAACTTACAAACAACTCCTAGTTAATAATGGGGCTGGACTGGATGGCCTTCGGGGGTCCCTTCCAAATCTATGACACTATATCTATCTCGCATACATAGATATATTTATATATTTATACAGGCCCTCCTCAAGTTACAAACATCAAACTTACAAACAACTCATAGTTAAGAATGGGGCTGGATTGGATGGCCTTTGGGGGTCCCTTCCAAATCTATGATACTATATCTATCACACATATATATATATACATATATACGTGTATATGTGTGTGTGTGTGTGTGTGTGTATCCCTAGTTACAAACATTCGACTTACAAACAACTTCTAGTTAAGAACAGGGGTGAGATAACAGGAAATGAGAGGAATCTACATATAGAAAGGGAAACCCACTTCTGGAAGAGTTATTATGATGGGGAAAAGGGGTCTCCATTGAAGCTTTAGCCCCAATCCTTGTTTCCACAACAAATTCTTCAAAATCCAATAATCACAAGTGGAATCTTCTGAACAGAAGTACAGCCACAGGGCAGTTATCCCTTTGGATATCCCTAGGCTATCCAAAGCTATTATTATTATTATTATTATTATTATTATTATTATTATTATTATTATTGGTGGAACTCTCTACCTTGGAGTCTAGTAGAGCCTTTAAAAAGAGGCTGTATAGCCATCTGTCAGGGTGCTTTGATGGTGCTTTTCCTGCATGACAGGGAGTTGGACTAGATGGCCCATGTGCTCTCTTCCAACTCTATGATTCTAGGATTATGATTATTATATTTATTTATATCCCACTTTTTCTTGCCACAAGGAGGCTCAACATTGCAATATATATATGTGTGTGTGTGTGTGTGTATGTATATGTATGTATGTATGTATATATATATATATATATATATATATGAAGTTAGATGTCCCTTGTTCCAACTTACATGCACATTCAGCTCAAGAACAAACCTATAGAACCTCTCTTGTCTGTAACTTGAGGACGGCCTGTATATAAAATAGCTTTGGAAATCAAAACATTTCCTGATACCAAATCAGCATTGGCAAGGCTGGAAAAATCTGATCAAAGATTATCTGCTTTGAACTGGATTATAAGAGTCCCCACTGTCAGATAATCTGGGATCAGATCCTCGGATATAGGGGCAGTGTGAAAGGATCTGAGATAACACTTAATGAAATCTCTTCTGCAGAGATCACTGGAAACACAGCACAACAAATTAACATCAATGCCTAAAACAGTCACTAGTGGCGTTTGGAAACCTTTGGCTATGGCCACCTCTTTCTTGACCCCAACATTGTGAGACACTGACCTTTGCTTGGTGCTCGATTTTGTAGGCTGTCTGCTGAAACTGCCTGATCTCTCGGATGATGTGGGAAATCTGTGCCAAGAGAAAGGGGAGAAATTCACAAATGTACTGCTTGTGAAGGAAGGTTGAGGCAAGCACAGGCACAAGAAACTAGCTACAAGTTGGAGGACAGAAGCAGGGGTTGCAGAAGCACATTTCCAAAGTGAACCTATTAGTGCCATAGTGAAAGGTGTTTCCTTCATCTACATCAGTGTTTCTCAACATGGGGGTCGAGACCCCTGGGGGGTTCACAATGGGGTGTCAGAGGGGTCACCAAGACCATCAGAAAACACATTATTTTCAGTTGGTCATGGGGGTTCTGTGTGAGAAGTTTGGCCAAATTCTATCGTCGGTGGGGTTCAGAATGCACTTTGTTTGTAGTTGAACTATAAATCCCAGCAACTACAACTCCCAAATGTCAAGGTATATTTTCCCCAAACTCCACCAGTGTTCACATTTCGGCCTATTGAATATTCATGCCAAGTTTGGTCCAGATCCATCATTGTTTGAGTCCACAGTGCTCTCTGGATGTAGGTGAACTACAACTCCCAAACTCAAGGTCAATGCCCACCAAACCCTTCTAGTATTTTGTGTTGGTCTTGGGAGTTCTGTGTGCCAAGTTTGATTCAATTCCCTCATTGGTGGAGTTCAGAATGCTCTTTGATTGTAGTTGAACTATAAATCCCAGCAACGACAGCTCCCAAATGACAAAATCAATCCCTCCCCCAACTCCACCAGTATTCAAATTTGGGTGTATTGGGTATTTGTGTCCAGTGAATGAAAATACATCCTGCATATCAGATATTTACATTACAATTCATAACAGTCGCAAAATGACAGTTATGAAGTAGCAATGAAAATAATGTTATGGTTGGGGGTCACCACAACATGAGAAACTGTATTAAGGGGTTGTGGCATTAGGAAGTTTGAAAACCACTGCTCTACAAAGTGGCATTGATCAAAGACTTTTTGACCGACATTTCTCAATTATTAAGCCATTATCTCGTCAATCCTGGGTCCCACCCCCTGCATTCCCAGAAAGCATTAGAAAGCATGCCAAAAAGCAGATTGTTTTCCGACTCTCTAATGACTAATAGGGACATATTATAAAATAACTTTCCAAGCTCTGGAAATATTTAACTATGTTTTAATATGTGATTTTATAGATGTATTTCACTATGTTGTGCCCCTCCTCTAGCCAAAAGGAGAGGTGGGTAAAAATAGGTTAATGGATAAAGTTTTTCCCCTGACATTAAGTCCAGGTTTGTCCAACTCTGGGGTGTGGTGCTCATCTCCATTTCTAAGCCAAAGAGTCGGCATTGTCCGTAGACATCTCCAAGGTCATATGGCCGGCATGACTACATGGAGCGCTGTTAAAATACATTATTGTTATTTTTATTATTATCAATAATAATAATAATAATAATAATAATAATAATAATAATAATGGATTAAATAATAGTAATAATAATAATAGATTCAATAATAATAATGGATTAAATAAAGTATGGATTGTCGATGTTGCAGTCCCAGGTGACAGTAGGATTGAAGAGAAACAACTGGAAAAGCTGACACTATATGAGGATTTAAAGATCGAACTGCAAAGACCCTGGCACAAACCAGTAAAGGTGGTCCCAGTGGTGATGGGCACACTGGGTGCAGTGCCTAAAGATCTGGGCCTGCACTTAAACACAACAGACAGAATTTTGGAGCATAATATTCCTGGCCTCACAATCGTGTTAAAAAACAAAGTATGGATCGTTGATGTTGCAGTCCCAGGTGATAGCAGGATTGAAGAGAAACAACTGGAAAAGCTGACATGATATGAGGATTTAAAAATCAAACTGCAAAGACTCTGGCACAAGCCAGTCAAGGTGGTCCCAGTGGTGATCAGCACACTGGGTGCAGTGCCTAAAGTGCCACAAACGCTCTCCTCCACCTGGGATACTTTGCACCTCATTGGGCTCCCAGGTTCTTCCAAGGAATTCTCCTTTCCCAAACCAGAATGACAGCTCACCATCCTCATCTTGGAGAAGTTGACCAGACCATCTTCTGTGTAATTTGGGGTGCCCTCTTCGATGAAGGCCAGGTCCGTCAGGTACATGCCCAGGTAAGGGACGCAGGGCGGGTCGCAGCTGAAAGGAAGAAGTAGTTGTCAATACAAAATGCATAGCAATATTGCACAGCACTGGACAGTAGGTAGGAAAGCAGGAGAAAGACTAATCATGGGTCAACCAGAGAGTACTAGATCATGGGAGTTGTTGTGGACTACAACTCCCATAATTTCCTAACAGCCTACCAGCTTTTAGGAATTGTGGGAGTTGTAGTCCACAACACCTGGAGGGCTGAAGTTTGCCCATGCCTTTACTAGAGGAATCCCTGCAATCTAGAAGAGTGATCAAATGGTCCCTATCATATCATGACCATCAGTCGTCACTTGAATTACTCAAAACTATATATATATGTATATGTATATGTATATGTATTTGGGGTGCGGGAAAGGGGGGAAAGCAGTCAAGCTGTGAATGTAACTCAAAACTTTTTATGATCATCACCACTATCATCATCTTTATTCAATCTTGCTTTCCCCTAAAAGCTGGGAGTCAAGGTGGCTTCCAAGTTAGATTGCTCTATAGCTGAAATATTCAAAAGGTCAGCATGGAAACGGAATTGTACTACTGAGCAAAAACCTTGAGGAACATACAATTTAAACAGAGAAACCCTTTGCCTGTTAGAATAGTCTTTCCTAAAGGTCTTTGCCAGGTAATGGAGGAGCCACTGTTGTAGCCTGGGAAGGGCCAGACAATTCTGATGAGGATGATGGGTTTCACAATGAAGTGTGTGAGAGCATTCATGGAGATTTGCAGACAGACCAGTCTGAGACAGGTTAGCCTGACCCTGAACCAGCAAATGCTGTACATACCGAGGAAAGTGAAATGGAATTTTCCCAGGAGAATAGGCCTTGGGAAGACACAGAGGGCACTGAGGTCTTGAGGAAGTGTAGATTAGATCTTGGGACTCAAGGCATGAAAAGCAAGCAATTAAGACATTCCCAGAGAATTAGAGATAAGAGTTCTAGGTCCAGATGTGGCAAGGATGATGTTATGAGTGCCTTAGGAAATTTAAATTAGGTGTTTGATGTTCAGCATTTCAGAGAAGGCAACTTTGCCATGTAGAACAGTCTTCTGTTAATGTAGCCAAGTTTTTGTTTCTTGTCAGTCAATATCCTTTTTTCATGTTCATACCTTTGCCTATCACCTATCACCAAATCTCCTTGTCTGTCTCCTGAGGAATCTGTATAACAACCAAGTAGCAACAGTTAGAACAGACCACGGAACAACCGACTGTTTCAAGATTGAAACAGGCAAAGATGAAGTACTTTGGCCACGTAATGAGAAGACAGGAAAGCTTAGAGAAGACAATGATGCTGGGGAAAATGGAAGGAAAAAGGAAGAGGAGCAGACCAAGGGCAAGATAGATGGATAGTATCCTTGAAGTGACTGGCTTGACTCTGAAGGAACTGGGGATGGTGACGGCTGACAGGGAGCTCTGGAGTGGGCTGGTTCAGGAGGTCATGAAGAGTCGGAAGCGACTGAACAAATAAACAACAACAACAACCTTTGCCTATGTACCTATGTAGCCCAAGCTACCTATCCGACCGCATCTCTGCCTATGAACCCACCAAGACTTTGAGATCTTCCGGGGAGGCCCTTCTCTCGATCCCGCCTGCTTCTGAAGCACGGCTGGCGGAGTCGAGAGATAGGGCCTTCTCGGTGGTGGCTCCTCGGCTGTGGAACGCCCTTCCCACGGAGATTAGACTAGCACCATCTCTAATGGTATTCCGTAAAAAAGTGAAGACCTGGCTGTTTGAGCAGGTGTTCGAATAATTAGTGCAATGATTGGTAATGAACATAGGAATGGAACAATGGATGACGAATCTGGATTATGTTTTTGATGATGAGACGATAGTGAATGGTTATTGTAGTAATTGTTTATTAATTGTGTAATGTGTTAGGTTGTTAACTGTTTTTATACTGTAGCATTGAATTTTTGCTGTTCTTATTTGTTGTGAACTGCTGTGAGTTGCCTTCGGGCTGAGAACAGCGGTATATAAGTAAAGTAAAGTAAAGTAAATAAATAAATACCTTGGAAGAAGTTTACCTGTATTATGTTTCCTGTGTTCATGCTCCTGCATTTTACCTTGGATTTCTAGTTCCTGTGAAGTTTCCATGGATTTCTTAAAGACTTTTATTGAATTCTGGCTGCTTTTGTCTGCTTTTGTCTATTGCTGTTTATATTCTGACTGCTACTTTTGGATATAACCCCCTTCCCCCCTTTTATTATTCTTTATTCAATAAACACTTTATTATTTGACTATTGGCCTATGGTGTGGTGCTGCATGAAAAAGTGTCACAGGGCTAGGGTGCAACAGCTACTTACTTTTTTAGGGCTTCCCGTAGGTTCTTGAAGCGTCCTTCTGAAGACACCAGCCGCTGCAGCTTGTCAATGAGTGCCTTTGTCTGCAATGAAGAGGACAGTCAACTGGTCACCCTCCCCAAAACCAAGAAGCAGGGGTGGCCATTTCGGAAGTCCCCTCCTCTCCAAATGACTGGGACTCAGGACTTTGCATTGGGCAGCAGAGCTACATGAAGTGTCCCAAATACACGGAGTGTATTCAAAGCATTCAATGTTTGCCTATCTGTGTATGTTGTAATCTGCTCTGAGTCCCTTCGGGGAGATAGCACAGAATATAAATAAAGTGAGTTATTATTATTATTATTATTATTATTATTATTATTGTATTGTTGAAGGCTTTCATGGTCGGAATCACTGGGCTATTGTGTGTTTTCCAGGCTGTATGGCCATGTTCCAGAAGCATTCTCTCCTGACATTTTGCCTGCATCTATGGCAGGCATCCTCAGAGGTTGTCACAATCTCTGAGGATGCCTGTCATAGATGCAGGCAAAACGTCAGGAGGGAATGCTTCTGGAACATGGCCATACAGCCCGAAAAACACATAACAACCCATTATTATTATTATTATTATTATTATTATTATTATTATCTGCATAAAAATAATATTACATATGAATTAAACTATCCCTAGTCTTTAATCAAGAAGTTAACGGACTAGAGATAAATAAGGGGACACCATGCCTCAACATTGTTGTCTCAGCCCCATTCTTAACTCAAAGTCATTTGTAAGTCAGATGTTTGTAACTCAGGGATGGTGTGCAATTGATTCAAATCCCCCCGCCCCTCCCAAGATGACAGACAAGGGGGACGAGTGGCCGAAGGGAGAGGAAAGATTGTTGCTACGGGCCTTTTGTGCTTGGCACCCACCTGTTTGGAGACCTTGAGCCAGGTCTTCTTGAGGCGGAAAAGGGCGCTGCGGTTGAAGGCGGACGTGATCTCGAGCACTGCATTGTAGTTGTGGAGGCAGCGGCAGATATCGGCCACAGCCACCCACTTCTCTATGGTGCTGACCCGGACTGTGACCTCCTCATTGCGGAGGATCTCGGAGGCAATCAGGTTGCTGACCTGCAGGAAAAGGGAAGGAGCCATGAGAGAGAGAAGTTCTCCATTTCAGAAAGAAGCGGCAAAGTCTAGGAATTCAACCTCACACTGCTCAAGTCTGTAGTCCTCAATGAGAAGCAGATAGATATTATTATTATTATTATTATTATTATTATTATTATTATTTCAGACATTTGTATCCCATCCTATCTCAACCTTCTCAGAGGGACTCAGGATGGCTAACAAACCGGCACCCCATGGTACTCACAACCAAAACATAAATATACAATTTAAATAACAATATAGCAATAAAACAGTAAAAACAGTGTAAAACAGTATAAAAACAATCAACAGTCACCAGTTTAAGTCATTGTCCAAGGAGCAGTCAGAAAGAATTAAATGAGGCCTGTTGTTGCTCTGCTTTTACTCACTCTCTCTACTCATTCATTTTGGTGACTGCCACAAACTGTGTTGAATTGGTTGAGACTCAATTATGGGAATTCATTGAAAAGCTAGAGCAAAATGAGCTGCAGGATGTAAACAAAGTTTTAGTAGTTTAATAAACCTTTTCCATGTTTTTATGATAGAAACATTTTTCCCCTGTCAGGAGCGACTTGAGAAACTTCAAGTAGCTTCTGGTGTGAGAGAATTGACCATCTGCAAGGACATTGCCCAGGAGACACCTGGATGTTTGATGTTTTACCATGCTTGTGGGAGGCTTCTCTCATATCCTCGTATAGGGAGCTGGAGCTGACAGAGGGAGCTCATCCATGCTCTCTCCGGATTCAAACTGGCAACCTTCAGGTCAGCAACCCAACCTTCAGGTCAGCAGTCATAGAATCATAGAATCAAAGAGTTGGAAGAGACCTCATAGGCCATCCAGTCCAACCCCCTGCCAAGAAGCAGGAATATTGCATTCAAATCACCCCTGACAAATGGTCATCCAGCCTCTGCTTAAAAGCTTCCAAAGAAGGAGCCTCCACCACACTCCGGGGCAGAGAGTTCCACTGCTGAACAGCTCTCACAGTCAGGAAGTTCTTCCTCATGTTCAGATGGAATCTCCTCTCCTGTAGTTTGAAGCCATTGTTCCACGTCCTAGTCTCCAAGGAAGCAGAAAACAAGCTTGCTCCCTCCTCCCTGTGGCCTCCTCTCACATATTTATACATGGCTATCATATCTCCTCTCAGCCTTCTCTTCTTCAGGCTAAACATGCCCAGTCCTGCTGGCACAAGGGTTTAACCAAGTAATTGGCTACATAGAACCAATTAGGAAATGGCATTTAAAACCCAGGAACAAAAATGGTGGTACATAATGTAATTAGTTCCTGGACTTGCCCTAGTTTCCCACCCCTGCTCCATTCCTCCAACCTGGAGCACAGTTTGGAATTGGAAGTGCCATTCCTTTTGAGTTTTTGGATACAAGGGTTAATGGATGCTATATAGCAGAGGCATGGGCAAACTTCGACCCTCCCTTCAGGTGTTTTGGATGTCCATGTGGAGGACTGAAGTTTGCCCATGCCTCTGCTACACAGCCTCAGACTCAAGGACAAGCCTTAACATCCACATGAGAACGTTGGCTGGAGAATGTATTAAACAGTTGCCTCTCGCTTTCATTTTGAGCAAATGGAGGAAGCAGAGGTGAAACGCTTTGCTAACTTATCCTTTCAGTTCTGTTTTTTAATCACGCAAAATGGTATTATATAAACACACAGGGCAGGAGGAGCAAAGCTGGCCGGAAACGGGTTTGGCTGGTTGGGAACAATGAAAGCTCCTCAACCATTTCCATGTAAGGAGGGCCCTTGAAGGCCTCACCTTCAGCTAAGTGGCTTCCATCTGAGGTGGAGAGGCCACTCTAGGAAAGTTACAGGTTCAAGACCCATTTATTTATTTATTTATTTAGAATATTTGTACCCCATCCTTCTCAACCACTTGGGAGGGACTCAGGGTGGCTTCCAATCGGCAGCAATTTGATGCCTCAATATATACATAATAAAAACAAACAGTCAATAACTATAAATAGTTAAAAACATCTAAAACAATACAATTAAAATCTCTGAAGAATTACCACTCTGGAGGCCATTATTAGCCAAAAACTGTGGTTGGATGCTCCATCAAATTTATTCATAATCCATTCCCATGCCATTGTCAACATTGTTATTGTCATTGTCCGCTTAATTACCCAAAGGCCTGGTCCCACATCCATGTTTTTCTAATTTTTTTCTAAAGGTGAGGAGATAGGAAGATGACCTAATTTCCCCAGGGAGTGAGTGCCACAGGTGGGGGGCCACCACCGAGAAGGCCCTGTCCCTCGTCCCTGCCAAGCATGTTTGAGACAGAGTCAGGGCCGAGAGCAGGGCCTCCCCAGGTGATCTTAAACTCCAAGGTGGGATGTAGAAGGAGATACGTTTGGACAGGTACGCTGGACCGGAGCCATATAGGGTTTTATAGGTCAAAATTGTGCTCAGAATTGGTTTGGCAGCCAGTGGAACTGACATAACATGAAGGTGGTATGCTCCCTGCATGATGCTCCAGTGAGTAATCTAGCTGTCGCCCGTTGGACTAATTGAAGTTTCTGAACAGTCTTCAAAGGCAACCCCACGTAGAGCGCGTTGCAGTACTCTATTTGGGATGTGACAAGAGCATGGACCACTGTGGCCACTCCGGGTTCATGTCTTCCCAAATCCCCCGTCACGTCCCCACGCAATCCAGACCCATGAACTTACGTCGTTGAAGTGCTTGGTGTTCCTCATGATGTACGGGGTCCGCTCGTTCTTCTCCGTCTTCATCCATCCTTGGCCGAAAAACTCCCTGCAAAAGGAGAGAGGCCAGGGCTGCAGCTTCTTCTTCCCCCCACTTCTTTCCCCTTCCCCTTTGACCTTGCCTGGCCACTCACTCGTAGGGAATGCTCTTGAAGACCAAGTGGTCCAGCAAGGTGAGCTGCTCCGCGATCTCTAAGGCCGAGTGGCTTTCGAAGGGCTCTGCTTTGACTCCTGCAGCCTGAAAAGATGGAAGACAAATAAGAAGGGCTCAGCCTGTTCTCATGAGAGCAGTGGGACGTGTGTGCCTCTGCATGCACCTTCCCCTATGTAACAAAATTTGGAAAAATGTTCTGTTCCTGGTTTAAAAGTGTAATTTCCCATTTAACTGTGCTGTCTTTACTTTGAAAGTAGTTGTTATACTTCAGAAACGTCTTTTTTGTGGCTGTCACAAACTAGGTTGAATTGGTTGAGACTCAATGATGAGATATTAATTGAAAAACTAGTTGAAAAAATAGTTGCTCTTTATTATATTTTTTATTTTTTAAATTTATTTCGTATCAAAAGCATTGCATAAATTAGTATGAAACTGAAAAAAATAGAAGGAGCGCAGGTGGCTAAATATCTTTTGACCAAAAACGGGCAACAGTAATAGCATTGTCTGCAGCCTCCAACACTTCTTCCTCTGTATATGAGACAGGGCATAATGGACAAGCATACAGATGCAGAGTTGTCTGTTCTGCTCCACAGTCACACAATAAAATCATCTTTATTAACCATCGTGATTTTAGAGTTTTTAATATTTATTTATTTATTTATTTACTTGTATTTGTATACCGCCTTTCTCAGCCAATTGGCGACTCGAGGCAGTTCCCAACAAATCAGTATACATAAAACATAATAGATAAAAAACATTAACGGCATAAGACATCACAAAAACAATAAACAATAATACAGTTTAAATACAATTTTTTAAAATACAGGAAGCCAAATTTTGTTCATTTTCATGGTTTCTTCCTTTCTCTTGAAATTGTCCACAATTAATAATGTTAATAAAGACCAACACTCCCAAAGCAGGGGAATTCCAGACTTGAAACAATCAAGGCCAGCTAACACCTTCCAACAAAGGACTCTCCCAGGCAGGAAGCAGTCAGGCTTTCAAGATGCAAAGCCATTAAATGCTAATCAAGGTGGCCAATTGCAACATTCACACTTGACTCAAACAGGTAAGAGTTATTTCTCCCAGTCTGGACATCATTCCACAGATATATAAACCTCACCTGCCTAGTTTCCAACAGACCTCACAACCTGTGAGGATGCTTGTTTAGATGTGGGTGAAACATCAGGAGAGAATGCTTCTGGAATATGGCCATACAGCCCGGAAAACTCACAGCAACCCAGTTACATAGTATTATTTGTGTGTGCAGAAATGCCACCTGGCATACACAAACATTGGCACGAATTCAGCAGTCCTCGCTCTGTGGTGACCTGGCGCACCTCCCAGCCTGACTGGGATGACTGGGAGTCCAGTTGGGATGTTTGTGGGAAGATGCAACACATTCCCATTCTTCTAAGAACTCATATTCACCCTGTTTCTCGGCTGCAGTGGGGTGAAGGAAGAGGCACCATTGATTGGAGGTTTCCAGGAAACTTGGGTGTCTCCAAGATCCTGCTTGATCAGAAGGCTGCCTGGAAAGCTTTGCCCAAGTCACAAGGCCACACTCCATGGTTGTAGGAATTTGGGGCAAGAGGCCCTCAAAGACCCTTGAGGTTGCCATCCTTCATGGCTTCATCAAGTGAATGCCTGTTGTGCCACATCAGTGCTTTCTCAAATAGGTGCCTGTGCCAGTGTGTTATGTCTTGTTCTCCTCTTAGGAGGAAACCGCCGTGGCAAGGGGCCTTGGCATCTCTGAAGCCCATCCACTCCCCTTGACATTTCTCGCAGGTCTTTGGAATGAAAAGGGCTGTTTTGGAGCAATCCTTGCAACCATTCCTGGGCAGGGAGCCTCTGGGCTCTCCAATACAAGACAAAGAGGGAATCGTTCCCAAAAGCAGCAATGCCCAAGCACTGAATCATGAAATATGAAAGGCACTGCAGACTAATTCAAGCATAGCAGAGCACTTGATGAATCAACCTGGACACAGCATATTATATGAGAACACAGAAATGCTGGACCACTCTAACAACAACTACCATGTCAGACTACAGAGAGAAGCCATTGAAATCCACAAGCATGTAGGCTGTTCCAACAGAAAGGAGGAAACCATGAAAATGAACAAAATCTGGCTACCAGTATTTTTAAAAACCCTCTAAAATCAGAACAATAAATAAAGAGGAACACTAAAAAAAAAACCAAAAACAAAACAGGGGAATTCCAGACAAGAATCAATCAGGGCCAGCTAACAACTCCCAACAAAAGATCCCCAAGCAGAAAGCAGCCAGGCTTTGACGCTGCAAGGCTAATCAAGGTGGCCGATTGCAGCATTCACACTTTATTCATATTAATAAGTTAATAAAAGGAAGCAATGCCATAGGACAAAGACCTCTCGGCAGTCTATGTCTGCTATCTAAACTGGGTACCGATGAGCAAGTGGACGGATGGGAAGATGGGCCAACATACAGGGGATGGGTTGCCAGGCCATGCCTTTCTACTGGACCCGTGCCAGCTCTCAACACAAATTAAAACAAAATTCAGCTATATTCCAAAAAGAATGGAGCTCAGTGATACTTCATCATTATCCTTAATATGTAGAGTTGGATTATATGTAAACATAATACCATACTTAAAGTCAAATTTAGAATTACTATTTTAAAAAAGAGAGGACAGAGTTAGTAAACTGATTGGTAGTCATGTTTCACTTCTGTTTATGTTATAGGTGTAGCATTTAGTGTTTCAATATATTCAACTTTGACCCTGATTTTAGAGTTTTTTAACTCTACTGGTGGCCAGATTTTGTTCGTTTTCATGGTTTCCTCCTTTCTAAAATCAGGACAGTAAATAAAGAGCAACACTCAGAGAACGGGAATTCCAGACAGGAAACAATCAGGGTCAGCTAACACCTCCCAACAAAGGATTACCCCAGGCAGGAAGCAGCCAGGCTTTGAAGCTGCAAGGCCATTCAGTGCTAATCAAGGTGACCAGTTTGCAACATTCTCATTTGCCTCAAACAAATAAGAGTTCTTTCTTCCACTCTGGCCATTCCACAGATATATAAACCTCATTTGCCTAGTTTCCAATAGACCTCACAACCTCTGAAGATGCCTGCCATAGATGTGGGTGAAATGTCAGGAGAGAATGCTTCTGGGACATGGCCAAACAGCCCAGAAAACTCACCGCAACCCAGTCATTCCGGCCATGAAAGCCTTCGACAACACAGTTCTCATTCTCTTCCCTTATCTCTGCATTTTGATTCATGCCACCCAGAGGAGAGTTTTGGCAACTGCAAGAGGTAATGTGTTGCCATCATCAGGACCAAGGCAGTGACATCTCCAGCCCACCCCATGTTTGTGTATCAGCCGGCATGCCAATGACTTAAATCAAGAAATAGTTTTCTAAGATCTACAGAGACACTCGTTGGAACACCTCAGCAAGCAAGAGTCCAAAAGTGGCAGGTTAAAACCCAGAGCCTGATACCAAATGAGAGTCTCCCTCCTGGGCGCACAGAAAACTGGGTGACTTGGAAGGTGCTGAACAGACTGCGCTCTGGCACCACGAGATGCAGAGCCAACCTTAAGAAATGGGGCCACAAAGTGAATCCACGACATGCGAATGTGGAGAAGAGCAAACTACAGACCACCTACTGCAATGCAACCTGAGCCCTGCCACATGCACAAGGGAGGACCTTCTCACAGCGACACCAGAGGCACCCCAAGTGGCCAGCTACTGATCAAAGGACATTTAATAGAATACGAAGCCTGCAAACTTTGTGTTTTGTTTGTATGTTTGTTTGCTTTTTTAATGCAATACAACTGTTTTGGTTCGCTCCTGACACGATAAATAAATGAAATCAGTTCTTTGGTACCAAAAATGTGGAATGTTCCAAAAGGGTTTGTTCTTGTGACTTATGACAATATAGAAATGAAATACATTCCCCTGTCTTTGCGGTTTCCGTGCGATTGCATTGTACAATAGTATAGAAAGTGAGCTCTGGTTCTAAATCATACTTACCATCTGCCAAATCTCTTCTAAGGTGATCTGGTTGTCCCCAGGGTCATCCTGAGTCAAAGTCCTGGGGAGAAAAAGGGAGGAAATTATGGGCCACAGAGTAAAATTTGTGTGGTTAGATTGTAGGTTGAGACATCCCTGTCACAGGAAGAGACGACTAGTGTTATTTGACTCAATTCGTGCTTGGAAAGGGAACTCAGTAGTGACTTTGGGTATATGGTTTGCCCTGTTTGTTACACAAAGCTTCAAAGGATGCTGCAAGTGGGCCTCACTCCAAGCCCAGCCCATGAGATAAGAGCCTTCCCTGCTTGGAGTTTGCAAGGTTTGAATGGATGATGGGGGTTCTTGGAAGGTCTCTCATTCATAGAATTACCATACATCGATGATAAACACACAATGCAAATAAAAATAAAGGGTTGAGTAGTTAGGAGGACTTTGATCTAGTCCACTGACTCCCAAACTTGAATCTTCCAGTTGGGGATTCTGCAAGCTGAAGTCTGAAACATCTGGGGGACCAACATTCGAAAATCACTGGACAAGTTGAAGGCCATTTGTCGGCCCTGGAATGATTAATTCCAATGCTTCCTCAATCTTAGAAAAAAAATGACCTGCCTTCATTATGCTGCACTGAATGGCTCTGAAGACAGCGCCAGAATCCTGATTGTTGCAGGGATTCAAATACATGCACTGAGTTATGTAAGCAGCTCATTGAATCAGTGTCAACCAGAGGACCTTTGCTTCTCTGAATGGAGAGGTATGCATCCCTTCGATCTAGTTTAAAGGAGTCATGCTCCAAGGGGAATTAGACCAACAGCGAAAGCTGCAACCGTCTAGTCCAGAGATGGGAATTATGGAGCCTGCTGGCTGCAGAAAGCTCTCCTCCTGTCGGTATATTAAACTACATCTTAATATAGAATGTTTACAATGTTTGTGTGTTTTGACTGTATTGTGACCCACCTCAAGCCACAGGGTAACACGGGTAATAATAAAATAATAATAATAATAATACCAGTAAAGGTGGTCCCAGTGTTGATCAGCATACTGGGTGCAGTGCCTAAAGACCTTGGCCTACATTTAAACACAATTGGCGCTGACAAAATTGCCATCTGCCAGCTGCAAAAGGCCACCCTACTGGGATCTGCACACATCATACAGTTCTAGAAACTTGGGAAGTGTCTGTTGTGTGATCCAATACAACAGCCAGCAGAGTGATCTTCTCTGCTGTGGACTCATCTTGTTGTGTTTCAAATAATAATAATAATAATAATAATAATAATAATAATAATAACTTTAGCGCTGCAGGTTAATTACCAGCTGCAGTAAATCTCGCCAGTCAAAAGACTGACAGTTCGAAGCTGGGTCAGGGTGAGCTCCTGACCTTCAGCCCAGCTCCCTACCCGCCTAGCGGATCAAAAAACAGCAATGTGAGTAGATAAAATAGGAATCACATTTAGCAGGGAGGTATTTTAGGCACGGCATTTAGATCAGAAAAAGGAGGAAAGTTTATGAACAAAGAATGCTCTTTGGCAATGAGATGGAGCAACAGCGCCCCCCCCCCCCGTGGCCAGAACCGAGCACAGCCTCCAAAGATGCCGAAAGACGTTGAAAGGCCTATATATATATATATCTGTTCTCTATCTTGTCGTTGTATAATCAGCATTGAATGTTTTCCGTTATGTGTTTTGTGATCCGCCCAGAGTCCCCTTTGGGGTGAGAAGGGTGGAATAGAAATAATGTAAATAAATAAATTATTATTATTATTATTGTTACACAAAGACCTCTAATTCCCACCCTTGTCCTCAGCTTGCCTTATGATGTTGGCGGCGGCTTTTCGTTCTTGCGTCAGGAGCTCCGGGTCATGGATCACTTCCTCCAGAAAGCTGATCACTTTGCTTTTCAGCTCTTCGTTTGTTTCAAAATCCTGGCAGAAAAGAACCTGATTGATTTATACCAGTTTACCAAAGAAAAAGGTGTACACATCTGCCTTTGGTCCCATGTTTGTAGAAAGGGTAGCTATTCTAGAAGTAAATATAAATGAATCCTTCCTTCTTTGCAGCTGCCACCTACAGTTATTGTCCTAGGTTTAGGCTGTAACTATATTGTTATCAGGTGGCAAAAAGGCAATAGTATTGACGGAGAGTGTTTGGAAGTATCATTACAAAGAAAAAGAGAAAACAGTTTGTCCTTCTCAAAATAGTTATAAAATGATACATAGATGGTACATGACACCAGAATGGATCGCAAAGATGTATAGAAGTAGTTCTAGTGATTCTTGGAAATATGGGGGAAAGGTTGGCACTTTTATGACATGTGGTAGTTATGTACAAAAAATAAATAATAATCTTTTAAAAAGGGAGATATTTTGGAGCATGCAAGGAATCAGTGAGTGTGTGTGTCAATTGTAAAATAACATGCATAAAGCTGATTGGTGGGACAATGCACTGTGTGATGGCTGAGCTGGAACTTTTGGATACAGTTACATTTTTGTTCAGGCTCAAGCTATGTAGGTGCAAAAAGAAGAAGTGAGAAGCAGAGACAGATTGATTTGCTTCTTGGCTGCTGAAAGAAGGTCTCTCATATGGACAAAGAAATACCATTTTAAATATCTCTAAAAGGATATTATGTGAGCTGATGCAACTAATCACATTATACATATGATGTTCTGAACTAAGAAGAGTTAATTACTTATTCTTTACTGTTCATTTGCGTGGCATATTTTCTTTCTCAGACAAGGCAGTGTATGTGCTAATCAAACATGAACTACACGTGGTTTATTTTACATTACACCACAAGATCCCTGTCCTGGCTCTAAATCGCCTTGTGCCCCAAGGCTGGGAAAAAGCCAGGGTGGATGTAATAAAGCAAACAAGCCAACAGTCTTCCAATGTTGGGCCTACCTGGGAGTGCTTGGAGACCCAGTGCCGGAGGACATTCAACACTCGGTTGGTGGCCGCCCTTCGGATCACAAACTCTTTGTCGCCGTTCCTTTGGTCAGGAGGGAAACCTGGATGGATGGCAAGAGACAGTGTAATTACAATATGTAACACTATGATTTGTGTTCCTGGGTTCTCAATGTCATTTCCTAATTAGTTCTTTCATCAAAATATGGGGAGAATTTCTTAAACTGCAAAAACTTTGTTCTTTGCAGGAGGGACAACCTGAAACACTATGTTTTGCTATAGTTTTCTATGAATATTTCAGAGAGTCTCAACCAATTCAATGTAGTTTGTGGCAGCCACACAAAAGGGTTTTCTGGAGTAGAACAACTACTTTCAAAGTAAACGTAAAGGTAAAGGTTTTCCCTGTAATTAAGTCTAGTTGTGCCCGACTCTGGGAATTGTGTCCATCTCCATTTTTAAGAGCTGGCCTTGTCCGCAGACACCTCCAAGGTCATGTGGCCAGCACTGTTACCTTCCTGCCAAAGTGGTACCTATTGATCTACTCACATTTGCATGTTTTCGAACTGATCGTTTAGCGGAAGCTGGGGCTAACAGCAGGAGCTCACCCCACTCCCCAGATTTGAACCACCAACCTTTCAGTCAGCAAGTTCAGCAGCTCAGTGGTTTAACCCACTACACCACCGGGGGCCCCTACTTTCAAAGTAAAGGACCGCACAATTAAACAGGAAAATAAAACTTTCAAATCAGGAACAGAACATTTTGCAAACTGTGTTACCTGCACTGGCCAAGGACATCCTGCGGTACTTCTCTTTGGTTGGGGTGCCTTCGTTGGCTCCTGCCGTAGCGATGGCGAAGGCGGAAGCTGCGGAAAGGGCGCTGCGGCTGCTGTCCAGCTCTCGGCAAGAGGTCATGACCACCCCGTTATTGTAGGCAAACAAGGGAAACTCTGTGCCAGGAGGAGAAGGTGAACAGCAATGTCTGACCAAAGGGATGAACTTCTACCCTATATGGCAATATCAGGAGCAGCCCCCTAAATAAAGCCTTTCTTGGAAGGAAGGGTCCTCCAACAGCTATGCAACAGTAAGTAAGAATGCTTTCACGCTGAGGAAGCTTTTGTTTACCAGTTGGCCCTCCAACCCTTGCAAACATCCTTGCATTATTGTCAAAGGCTTTCATGGCTGGAATCACTAGAGTGTTGTGATATGGTTTCTGGGCTGTATGACCATGTTCTAGCAGCATTTTCTCCTAAATTTTCACCTGCAAGTTCAGGTGAAATGTCAGGAGAAAATGCTGCTAGAACATGACCATACAGACCAAGACCACACAACACCCCAGTCCTTGCATTAACTCTTCTCTGGCCATGGTGCAGAAGAGTTCTCCTCCACTTCCCCAGGGCTACATCCTCACCTGAGGAACTCTTGCTCTTGACTGGTTTGGGAGTTGTGGGCGACTTGATGGGAGATGTCTCTGTGTCTCCGTCGTCACTCTGGTTGGGATCCCCGTCAGATTCTTCCCGGACGGACATATCTGCACCTGAATGGAAGAAAAAGGAAGGCTTCACAAGCACAAGAAGAGGGAGATGGGATGGCCCTGAACTCTGCTGCACCCTTTCCCTGACTTGGAGGATGTCCAGGCCACTCCCCTTTCCCACCTCTTCCTTTGGTTTTCACCTGACAGGAAGGAGAGAAGGAAAGAGGAAAAGAAGGGAAGGGGGGGGGGGGAGAATGAGAGAAGTAAAGGAGAAAAGGAGGGAGGAGAAAAGGAAATGAGAAAGGGAGGGGAAAAGGAAAGAGAAAAAGCAGGGAGGGGGAAAGAAGGAAGGAATGAGAGGAGAGATGAAAATGAGAAAGTGAGAGAGGGTGGGAGAAAGGGAGGAAGAAAGGAGTGAGAGAAGGAGAGAAGGAAATGAGAAAGGGAGGGAGGGAAGGAAGTAAGGAGAGAAAGAAGAAGAGGAAAGGAGAGAAGGAGAGAAGGAGAAAAGGAAATGAGAAAGGGGGTAAGGAAGAAGGAAGGAAGGAGGGAGGGAGAGAAAGAAGGAGAGGAAAAGAAAAAGAGAAGGACAGAATGAGAGGAGAGAAGGAAATGTGAAAGGAGGGAAGCAGGGAGAAAGAAGGAGAGGAAAGGAAAGGAGAGAAGAACATAACGAGGGAAGGGGAGAAGGAAGGAGATGAAATGAGAGGAGACAAGGAGAGAAGGAAATGAGAAAGGGGGAAGGAAGAAGGAAGGAAGGAAGGAAGGAAGGAAGGAAGGAAGGAAGGATAGAAAGAAGGAGAGGAAAGGAGAGAAAGAAGGAGAGGAAAGGAAAGAAGGACATAATGAGAGAAGGAGAGAAGGAAATGTGAAAGGGAGGGAAGAAGGAAGGAAGGAGGAGAGGAGAAGAGAGGAGAGGAGAGGAGAGGAAAGGAAAGGAAAGGAGAGAAGGACAAAATGAGGGAAGAGGAAAAGGAAATGAGAAAGAGGGAGAAACGGACAGCAGGAGGGTAGTTTCTTCCAAAGGCTATCAGATCATCTGCCATCTTGCTGGCATTGACAGACAGCCAGGACTGTTGGCTACTGCACTAGAACTATAAGCATTGGACTATAAGCATTGAATCCTCTCTGTGTTTTCATCTGATCTTCAGAGGGCCATCCATGGCACTGACCTTTTCCCCCTCCAATGGATTCAGCACCTTGGAGAGCTCTTCTGAAACCCAGACTCGCTGCCTGCTGGGTCCTTCCAGAAGGAACATACCTGGCCTGCTGCTGGGGAGAAGGTCCTCAGGCCTCTCAGCCGTGCCTTCCCCTTCGTCCAGTGGGGCCTTGCTGGAGTAGTTGCTGCTGCTGGTGGTGGTGACAGGGCTTCCACTGCCACTGCCAGAGACGTAGAGCTTGTTGATGTCAAGGCTGGTTTTGCTGAAGGGCGACATGGAGGAGGAGTACATGCTGGCGTAGCCGTTGGAGGAGCAACTAAGAGCGGCCAAATCCAGGGCCTTGCCCCCCGTGATGATGGGAATGTTCAGAGAGAGCTTCCTCCGGCGGCTCGGGGAAGAGGACTTGGTCAGGGACAGCGGTGGTGGGGAGGAGAACTTCCGGTTGGCCCGTGGAGACTTGGGGGGCTCACCGTAGAGGAGCTTAGTGTTCTGGCTGTTAGCAAACAGAAGCTCCAAGGACCTGGTGGGATGGGGAGCAAGGATGTCCTGTTGACCATAAGAACTACTGGGAGGGGGGTTGGTTTCAAAGGTGAGATTCCACATTGGAGTCACACACTGGTTGTACTGCTGAACCCTCGTGTTGAGAGGCAGCACTGTGCAATGAAATGCATGCCTGAATTTACATTTACAGAGTTGTGCATTTGAACATGCCACATTTAATTTGTCCCACCATCCACTCATATTGGAAATAGTAACCTTATCAAGCCTCCACTAGTTGTTTGTTATGTATGTAATTGTTTACTGTATTGTATATATGTGTATTGGTATGCAATTTTACTTTAACTCTTTGTTGTAGGAGGGGCTGCAGACCATGTAATCAGAACTGGGCTTGGTCAGGGTTCAGACTCCATTTTGGAACAGCTTGCTTTCAGATGCCAGCATGAACTGTTTGCTTTAGACCAGTGTAGGAACAGTATGCTTAGAGAATTCAGTAGGAACTGTTTTGCTTCAGACTTCAATGTAGGAATAGTGTGCTTAGAGACTCTATTGGACTTCAGACTAGACAGAAACTCTTATTAGACTCTCAGAACAAATAGATGCTTTGGACTATGGGCTATTGATTCTAAGAAAGATATCCTGTGTTATCTACCCAGAGAAACTACTTCAAATCTATTTGTAACTGGATTGATAAGCAAAGTACCTGTATGCTGAATACATGAAGTTTGTGAGTAAACCAACGATGTTACTTTAAAAGAAGTCTGCCTATTTTTGTCTCTTGAGAGTGTGATGTAAAGGCAAATATATTTTAACAGAGAGTAGATGTTTTTGGGCAACTAAGGGGCCACTTCTGCTGAATATATAGTTGTGCACTGACACATCTTTGTCCCTAACAGTTCAAAGACATACCTAGGTATATCAGTTTAACAACTGAGAAACCTAGTTGCCTTGCATGCATGCTAGTGAATGCCACTTTCCAAAAAAGGTTATGACTCAAACAGGTCATGCTTTTACCAAGAGGCTATGGCATCATTTTTCAAAAGGTGACTTCTAACAAGGTAATTCCTTTCCAAAGATCATAAAATCTCCAAAAGGTTCTGGAGATTTCCATTTTCCAAAAGCTCAGGCATTTTTAGTGAGAAAATATGTGAGCTTTAAAGGCTGTTTAAAGTGTCTTTATTATATTTTAATATGTTGTTTAATCTTAACCCGTAATTATTTATTTAATTATTATTTTTTTAAAATTTTGTATTCTGCTTTTCTAATTAATTAATAATTAATTTGTCAGATCAAATTTATAGGGACAAGAACAACAACAACAGTCTGACCAGGCAAAGCGGACCCTTCCCAATACCCCATTTAACCCTCTCCCCATAGAGAAGGGACCATCAAAGGGTCACCTGGCCGGGATGGCACTGATGGGCTTCTTGTAGATGGTGATAAGCTTGTCCAAGACGATCACCGCCGTGGTGAAGACCCGGTAGGAATGGAGGAAAGTGTTGAGGAAATCAATGCTGAGGAAGCGCAGGTCGGTCAGCCTCTCCAGCAGCCGGTCCACGCTCGCGTAGCGGATCTGCAGCACTTTGCAGGAGTTCATGGTTTTGCTGAAGCGGATGTCCACATCATCGCAGTACAGGCTGGTGTCGGACCTGGAAAGATGTCAGGGGAATAAAAGGAAACAATGCCATAAGACGAAGACCATTCCTCAGTCTATGTCCTAAGCTGGATACCGATGGGCAAGTGGATGGATGGGCAGATGGGTCAGCATACAGGGATTGGGTTGCCAGGCTGTGCCTTTCTACCAGACCCATGCCAGTTCCCAAGATTAAAACAAAATTCAGCTACATTACAAAAAGAATGGAGCTCAGTGATCCTTTACCCTTATCCTCAATATGTAGAGTTGAATTATATGTAAACATAACGCTGTATTTAAAATCAAATTTAGAATCATTATTTTAAATAAGAGAAGACAGAGTTAGTATACTAACTGGGTTAGTATATGTCATGTTTCACTTCTGTTTATTTAACTTAGTGTTATAGGTGTAGCATTTAGTGTTTCAATATATAAAACCTGATTTTAGAGGTTTTTTAACTCTACTGGTGGCCAGATTTTGTTCATCTTCATGGTTTCCTCCTGACTAAAGTCAGGGCAGTAAATAAAGAGCAACACTCAAAAAAGAGGAATTCCTGACAGGAAATAATCAGGGCCAGCTAACACCTCCCAACAAAGGATTAACCCAGACAGGAAGCAGCCAGGCTTTCAAGCTGCAAGGCCATTCAATGCTAATCCCTGAGCGGCGCTCAGGGAGCATACAACCCCCTTGTTGCTCCAGCTCCACTGGCTGCCAGTTTGCTACCGGGCCTAATTCAAAGTGCTGGCTTTGGCCTATAAAGCCCTAAATGGTTCTGGCCCAACTTACCTGTCCGAATGTATCTCCCTTTACGAATCACTGAGGACTTTAAGATCATCTGGGGAGGCCCTGCTCTCGGTCCCGCCTTCGTCACAAGCATGTTTAGCAGGGACGAGAGACAGGGATTTCTCAGTGGTGGCCCCTCGGCTATGGACTGCCCTCCCTAGGAAGATCAGATCTGCTCCCTCTCTCTTGACATTTCGGAGGCTATTTGAGCAAGCATTTACAAATACAGAGTAGCTAATATAGGAAATCGAATGACCTGACAATGGAATTGGACAATGCTTGAGAATAATGAGACGCTGCTGATGTTGCTTTTATTGCCTTTGTGATGTCTTATACTGTTTAATGTTTTTTATCTATTATGTTTTATGTATACTGATTTGTTGGAAACCGCCTTGAGTTGCCAATTGGCTGAGAAAGGTGGTATACAAATACAGTAAATAAATAAATAATCAAGGTGGCCAATTTGCAACATTCTCACTTGCCTCAAACAGACAAGAGATCTTTCTCCCACCCTGGACATTCCACAGATATCTAAACCTCACTTGCCTAGTTTTCAACAGACCTCACAACCTCTGAGGATGCCTGTCATAGATGTGGGCAAAACGTCAAGAGAGAATGCTTCTGGAACATGGCCAGACAGCCTGGAAAACTCACAGCAACCCAGAGATTCCGACCATGAAAGCCATCAACAACACAACAAGGATATTGTTCCCAGGGTCACTGAACACCAAGGAAATTTGAGCTCAGATTCTAAAAATTGCTCTTTGGATTGTTACAATTTGGGTTAGGGGACTCCAGGAAACAAAAGGAGCTGATGGAAAAGTTGCTCCTGCCTTTAAAAACCTTCCCATTCCCTGCATCACACTCACTTGATCATTTGGGGAACAGTGACTTTGGAGTTCTCCTCAAAGGCATTCATCATCAGGCCGTTGCATCGGATATTGTCTATGCACTGCAACGCAGAGAGAGGAAAGCAGAGAATAGCACTATTGTGTGATTGAACAAACATCCAAATATGCAATCAAAGTACAACTGTATGCCATTTTTAAAGTTTTTACAAATAATATTGTTTTAAAGCTCAAGAGGTATCCCCTTAAATTTCTGCACAATGTGACAAAATAAGCAGGGCATCATTCCTGCAATGTTTCAGAAAGATTTGTTCATCTACAGATTTTAAGGAATTTTAATAAGCTTTTTCAATTACATTATTATTTTAAAAAACTACAAGAAGTATACCGGAGCCTCTGATGGTGCAGCGGGTTAAACCACTGAGCTGCTGAACTTGCTGACCAGAAGGTCAGAGATTCGAATCCGGGGAGTGGGGCGAGCTCCCACTGTTAGCCCTAGCTTATGCCAACCTAGCAGTTCGAAAATATGCAAATGTGAGTTGATAATTGCAAATGTGCAAATGTGAGTAGATCAAAGTAGACCTGCTTCCGTGTGGAGTTAACGGCACTCCATGTAGTCATGCTGGCCACATGACCTTGGAGGTGTCTACGGACAACACCAGCTCTTCGGCTTAGAAATGGAAATGAGCACCACACCCCAGAGATGGACACGACTAGACTTAATGTCAAGGGGAAAACTTTACCTTTTATTTTGAAAGAGATGTATGTTACACTCCCAAACAACAACTCTTTACTAATTTCTCTGAAATGTCTTAGAGGCTTCTGTTTTGTTTTGCAATTCTTCAGAGTGGTCCCACTCTTGTTAGTAATTCAGAGATTCGTATTAATGAATAATACAAATCTCCAAATTGCAAAACAGACCTCCGAAGCTTTGCACAGCCCTACTGTCCAAGCAAATGTGCATTTGCGTGCACATTTCCACTTCCGTAGCCTTGACTCAAATGCAGTTGTTCTGCATTCCGTCTCTGATGGGGGGTTACTGGGTACTTCCACTACCGCCATCTCTTCGGAACTACCACCCCCAGTCCTGGAGAGGCATTTGGGGCTGAACCCCTTTTCTCACCTGGCTGATGTCACTGGTCCAAGCAGCCTTTTCTTGCCTGGAGGAGGCCACCAGGATCAAGGTGTAGGAAGGGCTGTCTTTTGGTTCCACCACAATCTTGAAGTCGAGATGGTCAATATCTTGACCAGATCCTTTTGCTGCACAATGGATGGAAAGAGAAAGGGATTGGCAAGGGGATTGGTAGTCGGAGGGATGGGAAAGGCAAGAAAAAGCAACTCATGGCAAGGCCAACAGTTCCAAGGAAGAGAAGGAGCTAGGCAACCTCTCCAAGAGCTTTAATATTCCTAGTATTATGTTTCTCAATTAAAACCAGGAACAGAAGAGATGATAAATGATAGAAGTTTTATTCCTGCAGAAGTAAACCAGCAATGGGTCTGTGTAACAGCCAGCTACATGCCACACCAGATCCACAAAATGGATGGCCTTTTATACAGGATCACATTGCACACTAACATTCCTTCCTAAACCCACCTCATGCTACCCTCTCAACTCCACCTCCTGCTTACATCCCTCCCCTCAGCCCCATGGAGCATGTCCATGTCCAAGTTTCTCAGTGAAGTCTTTGTCCATTCTCAGTTTGTAACAGCCATTATCTTATCTCCTGGCCGCTTCTGCAGGCCAAAGCAGCCTTGAACTCAATGTTGCATAGGAAACTAGCTTTCTCACTCACTAACGTCCCCACCTCCCTTCTCCTGACATGTTTCCTGAACCAACAGCAATTTAACATCGGATTTTGTTCTCTAACAATTATTAAAAATTATATTATTCCAGTCAACACATGTACTGTTTTTTGTTTGGGGGGGGGGTTCTGCTGGTGGGGGTCACATACCATCCTCGTCCGTGCTCTCTGTGTCTTCGACCAGCGTGCAGTCGATGAGGGAGGTCACGCCATTCTGGAAGAAAGCAAAGAGGGGTCCTTGGAAGTGGATGGTGTGCACACTATTTGCATATTCATTTGTGTGTGTCTTTGCTGGCCCAGTCCTCCCTCCCTGGACAGTGTTGGAATTCAACTATGCCCTGGATGAGAAAGCCGCTCTCCTGATGGAAATGTGTAGAGCAGTTGATAGGGTTTAGATACTGGGTTGTGGTGAGTTTTCTGGGCTGTATGGCCATGTTCCAGAAGCATTCTTTTCTGACGTTTCACCCACATCTATGGCAGGCATCCTCAGAGTTTGTGAGGTCTGTTGGAAACTAGGAAAATGTGGTTTGTTTGTGTGTGTGTGTGTGTGTGTGTGTGTGTGTACACTGAATATCCAGGGTGAGAGAAAGAACTCGTGTCTGCTTGAGACCAGTGTGAATGCTGTAAATGGCCAGCTTGAGTAGCATTGAATGGCCTTGCAGCTTCAAAAACTGGCTGAATTCTGCCTGGGGGGATCTTTTGTTGGGAGATGTAAGCTGGCCATGATTATTTCCTGTCAGGAATTCCTCTGTTTTAAGTGTTGCTCTTTATTTACGGTCCAGATTTTAGACTTTTTCAATAATGGCAGCCAGATTTTGTTCATTTTCATGGTTTCCTCCTTTCTGTTGAAATTGTTCACATGTCTGTGGATTTCAATGGCTTCTCTGTGTAGCCTGACATGGTGGTTGTTCAAGTGGTCCAGGATTTCTGTGTTCTCCAATAATTTGCTGTGCCCAGGTGGGTTCATCAAGTGCTCTGCTATGGCTGACTTTTCTGGCTGAATTAGTCTGCAGAGACTTTCATGTTCCTTGATTCTTTCAAAGTGTTTTGCTATTATTAGAAGATGTAGAATACTACTGTTTATTGGCGGCTTTATATGCCACTAGTTATAATGTGTACACTCTGGAAAGAAGGAGGAGGAGGAGGAGGAGGAGAAGCTCTCTGCTAACAGAGTTTCAGTCTGGTTTGAGGCAGCAATCTTCCTATATGGACAAGAACGGAGCCTTGCTTGGTACCTAAATGGGCAGGTGAATTTTTCTAGGACCAAAGGCTGGTGCTCTGGGCATCTAGCAAATTAAATGCTCAATGTCCCTCAAAAATGGGTTCATGTGGTATAAGACTAAAATGATCAAGGGTCTGGAGAACAAGCTCTATGAGGAGTGGCTTAAAGAGCTGGACATGTTTAGCCTGCAGAAGAGAAGGCTGAGAGGAGACATGATAGCCATGTATAAATATATGAGGGGAAGTCATAGGGAGGAGGAAGCGAGCTTGTTTGCTGCTGCCTTGGAGACTAGGACACGGAACAATGGCTTCAAACTACAAGAGAGGCGATTCCATCTGAACATTAGGAAGAACTTCCTGACTGTGAGAGCCATTCAGCAGTGGAACTCTCTGCCCCGGAGTGTGGTAAGGGCTCCTTCTTTGGAAGCTTTTAAACAGAGGCTGGATGGCCATCTGTCGGGGGTGCTTTGAATGCAAATTTCCTGCTTCTTGGCAGGGGGTTGGACTGGATGGCCCATGAGGTCTCTTCGAACTCTATGATTCTATGATTCTAAGACAGATTGTTATGGCAGATCTGCAGTCCCTTTGTTTCACAAAGGGCAACACTTTCCCTGGCCAGGGATCGCATCCTGGCGATGGACCAGAAAAGCCCTCAGGTTAAGATTTCAAATGTTTGATGTAAATCATCAAAGCATCATGGCCGACAGAGCATTTGGGCAGTCAAATTGGCATTTATGGATGAGAAGAGAGCCAGTATGTTATGATGGTTCAAATATTGCAGTAGGACACTGGGAAACCATGATTCAAGGCTCTCTTTGCCCATGGAAACCCATTGAATGCCCTTGGGCAAGCCATACTCTTTCAGGCTCAGAGGAAGGCAAAGGCAAACACCCTCTGGACAAGCTTAGAATGAAAACTGCATGATAGGTTTGCCCTAGAGGTGCCTTAAGTTGAACACAAGCCCTACAGCAAATGTAATGTGAAGATGTGGTTCACAAATATGATGGGAACAGGCTTCCCTGCATGCCATCCTTCCATCCAGTTGGCTACTCCACAGAACTCTGTGCTTAACTTTGCAACATAAAAACATCTGAGACTTATATCAGTGTTAGGATGGACATCCAACTCAATAAGGGGTGTGACAGTCCTTTAGTCAGCATAAGCAGATACTGTCACTATTTTGCAAATAGTAAAATATTGAAATCCAATCTGCTGTCCATCTCTTCCCTCAGCTGTGTCCAAAACGAACTTAACAGGTAGATTGACCCAACATCAGTAGAAGATTGGCAGCTGCCATGACAGTGGAGTGTGTTGTTTCGCTCACCTTGGTCAGGTGCAGCTTTCCGCCAGAGCCTCGGGTGCAGATGATCAGGTGCTTGGAGAAGAGGAAGCACTGTCGCTCACCCTCCTTGCGCAGCGAAAGGGAGCCCAGGCGCCCGCGGGTGATCTTCCCCTTCTCAGACATTGGCACTTGGATCAGGGAGCCTGGCAGGAGAAGGAAAGAAGGAAGGAAGGAAGGAAGGAAGGAAGGCAGAGCCAGCAGGTTGGGTTTATTTACTTCATAGAGAATTCTGCTCAGAGCAAACGAAAGCAATATAGTGTGGCTGTCTAGAATTCTTCAGCTTAAGGAAGTCAGCTGCAGAGTTCAATCTTAAATGTTTTAAAACATAAGAGCTACATGTCTTGATAGAAAAGGATTGGGTCTCAGCTTTCTCTCTAACTATGTGACTTTTACATTCAAACAAAAGGAAAAATCTCTACAAACTACATTTTCCCATTCACACAGAGACTAGAGAGAGAGACTCAGAACAGAATGAATAATAATAATAATCATCATCATCATCATTATAATTATCATCCCCATCATGTCAAACTACTCTGGCATTTCCGAATTCAGACTTCAAGAGTTTTAGAGCACAATACTCCTGACCTCATGATCGTGGGAAAAACCAAGTATGGATCGTCAACGTTGTAATCCCAGGTGACAACAGAATTGACAAGAAGCAACTGGAAAAGCTTATCCAATACAAGGATTTAAAGACAGATCTGCAAAGACTCTGGCAAAAGCCAGTCAAGGTGGTCCCAGTGGTGATCGGCGCACTGGGTGCAGTGCCGAAAGACCTTGGCAATCAGCACTGACAAAATTACTATCTGTCAGCTGCAAAAGGCCACCCTACTAGGATACACTTGGGAAGTGTCTGACATGTGTTCGTATACAAAAGCCAGCAGAGTGATCTTGTTTGCTGTGTACCAATCTTGTTATGTATCAAATAATAATCATCATCATCATTATCATCATCATCATCATCACACAGTCCTTAGACACTTAGAAAGTGTCTGACGTATGATCAAATACAAAAGCCAGCGTTGTGTATCAAATTATTATTATTATTATTATTATTATTATTATTATTATTTTACTGACACAAAAACACCATATGTCACAGCAAACGAGATCTATATGCTGGATTTTGTATCACAAAATCACAAGTAGAACCCTTCCCTAGCGTCTAGGACTGTGTGATGTATTTTTGAATGATGCATGCAGATCCAAATAAGGTGGCCTTTTGCAGTTGACAGATCATGATTTTGTCAATGTTTATTGTTTCCAAATGCCCGCTGAGGTCTTTTGGCACAGCACCCAGTGTGCCGATGACCACTGGGACTACCTGTACTGGTTTATGACAGAGCCTTTGCAGTTCGATTTTGAGGTCTTGTTAACGACTGAGTTTTTCCTGTTGTTTTTTGTCAATTCGGCTGTCACTTGTTATGGTGACATCAATAATCCAGACTTTTTTCTTTTCCACAATCATGAAGTCTGGTGTATTGTGTTCCAAAACTTTGTCAGTCTGGATGCAAAAATCCCACAGCATTTTTGCATGTTCATTTTCCACTACCTTCGCAGGTTTATGATCCCACCAATTCTTTACTGCTGGTAGGTGGTATTTGTGACATAAGTTCCTGTGAATCATTTGGGCCACAGAGTTATTATTGTTATTGTTATTTCTTACCCGCCTCTGCTCACGGTTCGAGGCAGATCACAGCACAGTGAAAAACACACAAATAAGCTTAAGAGGCTGAGAGGGTGAGAAAAGCAGGATATAAATACTGTAAATAAATAAATAATAAATAAGGAAGGGGCCTGAGGCTGTTAGGAATTGTGAGAGTTGAAATCCAAAACACCTGGAAGGCCAAAGTTTGCCCATGCCTGGTCTAAACCTTTTGCTGGCTTGTAATTTTCCATTTTCTCTATTTCTCTTTGTCCTTTCTTCATTTCTCTCTTTCCCCCAGTCCCTACGCAACTCTCTGAAAAGCTTAAAGGAGCCTCGGTCAACTCCTTCTGAAAGTGCCACGGATGTGGGCTACCTTGTCTCACAAATGTCTGGCTGGTGTCCAGAAGGATTTCACAGCCTTCGATAATCATCCGCTCAATTGCCAGGTTCTTCCGGATGTTTTCAGTCTCACTCACTTCGTCATGCATGATCCTGCGGGAGGAGGAAAGGGTCAGTTCCAATCCCTCATTGTGACAATGGCTGTACAGCATATTGCTAACAGACAACCCAGTCCTACCCAATAAGACATTCCAGGATTTTGCACCTCTGTGCAAAAGAAGGACGAGGCCCTTTTTTAATGACACAACCAATTAGAAAATGACATTTATAGCCCAGGAGCAAAAATCATATTACATGGTGTTGTTGGTTGTTCTATATTCCAAAGGCAGTCCTGGGGAGGTCTGACAGTTCCAGCTGAGAACAAATTTGGCAATGGTCCTGAGGTCTACACGAGGTCTCCCATCTATTTGCCCACCCAGACCCACCTGGAAAGCTCTTCCAGCTTGGACTTGGCATAATCCAGGCTGTTCCTCTCGACGTGTTCATGGGGCGTGTGGGCCAAGAGCTCGTGCAGTGTCAAGATGTACCTGGGAATCTGGGTCGCAAGAGACACAACGGAAAGAGGCAACCTTAGTGCTAGGCATGCTTGCTACAATGGATAGGCCAACAAAGGCTGGTAAAGAGTCAAAAGCACCCTCTGGCATCTTCTACAAGGTTTTATTTCATTCCTGCAGGCATACCTCAGCTCAGTGGTTCCCAAACGTTGGCCCTTCCAATGTTTTGGATTTCAACTCCCAGAAGCTGCATGAAGCTGAGCCAATGACAAGGAATTCTGGGAGCGGAAGTCCAAAGAAATCAGTGATCTCCAGTGATTTCGGCTATGAAAGCCTTTGACAGTACATTATTATTATTTGATAGATAACAAGATTAGTACACAGCAAGCAAGATCACTATGCTGGCTTTTGCATTCGATCACACATTGGACACCTTTACTGGCTTGTGCCAGAGTCTTTGCAGTTCTATCTTTAAATCCTATCATCATCATCATCATCATCATTATGTTTACATTTGACATCTCCATGGGGAGAAATTGTTCTAAGACACATGGAGATTGGAACTCTAGTTATTCTGGTCATGAAAGCCTTCAGCAATAAAAAAAATCAGTTGGGTCAAACTTTGGGAACCACTGTGACCAGCTATCAAAGCCAATGTGTTTCTGGGCATGGATTCCTTAAGAGAAAATGTGGTCACTTCCATTTCACAGGGGCAGCTCAACACTGAATGTCTGTGTTGCTATCCTCCCAATAAAAAAGAAGTCAGTCAGACAAAAGAGGAGGAAAAGGGGATGTTGGGGTGCAAAACGGACTTTGTAAAAAGGAACATCACTGTCAGAGGTTTGTTAACTGAGGTATGCCTATATTTCACTGCTCTGCCTTTCACTGTTTCCAGTTAACAGCAGTGAATTAACACACAAACACACACCTGCCCCATGTCAGTCAACCTTCTCATCCAAATGGCCACTTGCCACTCTCACCTGGAACATGGGATATGTCAGGAAGGTCTCCAGCGTCCGCTCCTCGCAGTCAGGCTTCGCCTCATAGTGCTTCAAGAGCTTGTCAAAGTCCCGGTTCTGCTTGCAGTGGGCCAGGATCTGGAGGCTGTACTGATGGTTCCGGACAAACTCCTGGTAGATGTTCAGCATTGGCAGCAGGATGTCAAAGAGGTCGGCTACAAGGAGGAAAGCAATGGTGAGGCTCCTTGGGTGACAGAAAAGGCAAGGAGCCATGGCAAGTTTGGGATGGGAGAGGAGCTGAATGGGTGAAGGCATGAAAAGGGGAATGGGCAACATTTTGCTTCAAAAAATAATTGAGTTGGAATTACATTAGCAATGTTGGAACTCACTGCAGTGTCCCTCTTTTCCCAAGTGGCCCAAGAATCTCTAGAGCCCTTTTATCCAGACACTAGAATCAAGGAAATTGTTCAACAGGTTTATTTGGCCAAATCTTCCTGCCGGTGCTGGGTGTCCCTTCAGGAAGAACTTCCCGAATGTAAGAAAAGCTATTCAATAATGGAACTCTGCCTCAGAGTCCAGTAGAAGCTCCTTCCTTGAAGGCTTTAAAACAGGATGGACATCTGCCAGAGGTGCTTTGATTGGGCTTTTCCTGCATTGCACGGAGTTAGACTAGATGGCTCCTGGAGTCTCTTCCAAATCTATTGTTTGTTTATCATATCAGGAGTGAACCAAGGGTACAGTTGTAATGTATTTAAAAAACACAAAGTTTAAAAATTTGGCATTATATTAAATGTTCCTTGACCATCTACAAAGCCATCTACGAAGACATTGCAATCCTGCGAGGAGGCTTCTCTCATTTCCCCCTTCCAAATCTATGATTCCATGGAAGAGACCACATGAGCCATCTAGTCCAACCCCGTGCCATACAGGAAAAGCACCATCAAAGCACCCCTGAGAGATGGTCATCAAGGAAAACCTTCGAGGAAGAAGTTTCCATCAGATGATTGTTCTGATTGGATTCCTGTTTAATAAAGGAAAGTATGTATTGTGAAACTGAAGGGAGAGACACTCACCCAGCACCAAGGTGGGCCAGCTGGAGATGCGTGCTTTCAGGCCCTGGTAGAAGATCTGGTGCAAAAACATGATTGTTTCGCTGCAAAAGAAGCCAGCAAAGCAAGTTGGACAGACAACAGAGAACATTCACAGGCATCATTCCCTCTAAGGCTCTGTTTCATCCATAACATCACATTTACCAAGTCCCTGGTGGCACAATGGGTTAAACCCTTGTGCTGGCAGGACTGCTGACCAAAAGGTGAGTGGTTCAAATCCGGGGAGCAGGGTGAGCTCCCGACTGTCAGCTCCAGCTTCCCATGTGGGGACATGAGAGAAGCTGCGCACAGGATGGTAACAAATCTGGGCATCTCCTGGGCAATGTCCAGAAGCACACCAGAAGCAACTTGCAGTTTCTCAAGTCATACCTGAGATTTTTTTAAAAAAATCACATTTACCTACCTTTTACTTGGAAATAAGGTATTTCCAAAATAAGTAAGTATATAGGCATCTCTAAGGAAGAATGAACATTCTCAAGCATTTTGACTTTGAAGCATCACAGCATTTTTTACCTTAAACAATCAAGGACTGGCGTCAACACATTCTAGGTTTTGCTTCAAACTTTGAAAGAACTCTCCAAGGCACTGAGCTCTACTTTAAGAAGCCAATTAGTTCAGCACCTTGGAGAGTTCCTTTGGCACCTTGCAATTCATCTGAAAGGAGCACAATCCCCATCCCTCTGACCCCGGAGCCCCCTGTCACTTGTTCAGCCCCTACAAAGGGGGCTTTGGTGCCCCGGGCCCCCGCTGACCTGTTGAGGAAGATGCTGCTGACGTCATCGTGGGTGATGGGGGGCTTCTTGGAGCTGGCCGCCATCCTCAGGGGCCGCAGGAAGTTGTTGACCAGGATGTGGAGCTGCTGGACGTACTCGGCCTCGGCCTCCAGCATACTGAAGACCACCTGGTTCCTCTTGCGCATGCTGTCGGCGTGTGGGGAGCGAATGTAGTCCTGGATTATGGTCTTCCACTTCCGACGGCAGAGCCAGCCTCGCAGGAAACTCTGGACCTGCCAGCGGACACAGGGGGACAAACAGTATTGAAGGAAGGACCAGACCCTCCACTCACCCCTTCTGCTGGGACTTTGAAAAGGAAAGAGCACTCGAAACAAAGCAGCAGCAAAATACAGGCAGCCCATGAGTTACATATAAGATCAGTTCTGTAGATTTGTTCTTAAGTTGAATTTGTATGTAAGTTGGAACAGGTAAAATTTTTAAGTGCACCTTTAGCCAAAAATATGTTTTAGCTTTGCATAGAATAGGGAAGGGTGAATAACCCTGTGGTGTTCGTATTGCCGTATGTGCTCCTGTTCAGGGGATTTCCCCTCACTTTCTGCACCTGTGAGAACTGGATTTTGGAAAATTTGGCTTGTTGTGGAAACAAGGACTGTAAAGTTCCAGTGGAGAGCCCTTTCCCCCACAATAATTACTCTTCAGAAGTGGATTTCCCTTCCTGAATATAGATTCCTCTCACTTCCTATTGTCTCAGCTCGTTCGTAACTGTGAGTCATTTGTAAGTTAGATGTTTGTAACTCAGGGACAACCTGTATAGCAGTTTCAGTAGAGCAGTGACAAAGCTTCCCAGGATAGAGCAAATGAGCTTCACTCAAGGGAATGGAAAGGGTTGGGCAAATCCCTCTGGCTATTTCCCAAGCCAGGTAATCCTCAGATTCATTGTGTGTATGTAAAGGTAGGTGACTTCTTTTGCCAGTCAGGCAAGCCCAAATGTTGGTAGAAGTCACATGAAGCTGAGAGTCTGTCGCTCCTTCACTAAAATAGAAGCATTCATTAACACTTTTATTGACAGTCAAACTCTTGATTACCCAAAATCAGCATATTTAACCTTTGAGTCTTGCATCTTTGTTTCCTTAGATCCACATCTTTGTTTGGCATAGAACTGGGTATCTGAGATCATCAAAAGCTCATCAGCATATCATTACCATTTGTTTTCACTAGACTGTGCACCCCTCCCCAGCCATCTCTGCAGCTGATTGGTCCTTTACCCTGACCAATCCCTGGCTGCCATTCTCCCTCCCAGCCAATCCTGGCACAGATCCTAGCCTGCTTTTTTCCCAGCCAATCAGGGGAGGGAGTGGGAAGTCTGAATAGCTGTCAGAACTGTATAAGATGCTTTGTATTTCTCTGTATGTTTATGCTTGTACATTTTGAAGCGAATTGTTTGTCCCTGCATCATTTTTGGCCAAATAATAATAGACCTCTGTGGCTTGTCTTCAGTTGTGAACAATGTCTCTGTCATGGCCTGTTTAGCATATGCTCACTAGGCACAGACTGTCTAATTGCGGGCCTAGCTAAATCACTACCCTTCCCACCGGCTCAAGGCTGATGGGAGCTGCAGTCCAGGCACGCTGCTGCTGGGTCCTTCTGCTTGTCCACAAGGGAAGAAGGGTGGAGGAGCCTACCTTTTTGATCTTCTTGATGTCATTATCATCGTCATCATCGTTTGGAGGGCTGGTCTGGCTGGACTGGATGCGCTCGTTGTCCTTCAGTAAGGCCGCAATCTGGGCAAAGGCAGAAGAAATGCAGGTGAAGGGAAAAGCCACCTCCCCCTTTACCTGCCCCCCACCCAATGTCCTGTTTTGTGAGAGGAAAAGAAGGGCAGCCATGACATTCTTCACACTTTGGGGAAAGCTTGTCTCAGAAAAGCTTTGTGCCCAAATATACACTTGCAGAAAATCGTACTTTGGTTTTTGTAGGCATCAAATGGCTTCCTTGCATTGAAAGAGCAAGAAAGCAATAGAAAATGATACTTGGAAATTGAATGAATTGCAAGCATATCTACCCATAGAAAATGCTACCTGTGGCTAAGTAGAGAAATACCTTGATCAAGCCCTGTGTATCTACAAATATACATTTGCACGCATTTTAACTGCATCAGAATGTGGGCTCGCTGAATTTGTAAGGGGATACTCTGAGTTAACATTGAGCTGGATGGAGTTGGTTGGACCCAGGAGGGTTACAGTAGTCTTTGAATAAACCCAGATGATAACCAGCTGCAGAAGGAAATCAGGTAAAGAGCATAAAAGAGCTCCACATCAGCAGTTTCATGGAAGTTTTGATTATTACAGCGCAAAGGTTTCCCCTGACATTAAGGCTAGTCATGTCCAACTCTAGGGGTTTGTGCTCATCTCCATTTCTAAGTTGAAGAGCCAGTGTTGTCCGTAGGCACCTCCAAGGTTATGTGGCTGCATGACTGCATGGAGTGCCGTTACCTCCCCGCCGAAGTGGTACCTATTGATCTACTCACACTTGGATGTTTATGGAGTGCTAGGTTGGCAGAAGCTGGGCCTAACAGCAGGAGCTCACTCTGCTCCCCAGATTCGAACCGCCAACCTTTCAGTCAGCAAGTTCAGCAGCTCAGCGGTTTAACCCACTGCGTCACCAGAGGGCCATTATTATTATGATGTTTATTTATAGGGAGCCCCCGGTAGTGAAGTGGGTTAAAGCACTGAGCTGCTGAGCTCAGCGTCGCAGGTCGCAGGTTCGATTCCAGGGAGCGGCATGAGCTTCCGCTGTCAGCCCTAGCTTCTTCTAACCTAGCAGTTTGAAAACATGCAAATGTGATGTGAGTAGATAATAGGTACCGCTCCGGCGGGAAGGTAACGGCACTCCATGCAGTCATGCCAGCCACATGACCTTGGAGGTGTCTATGGACAATGCCGGCTCTTTGGCTTAGAAATGAAGATGAGCACCACACCCCAGAGTCAGACATGACTGGACTTAATGTTTATTTATACCTCACTTTTTCTCCCCCACAAAGTAGAATCAAAGCAGCTTACAAGAAAAGCATTTCAAGCGTTACATTAATAGCAAGTCCCTGGGGACCAAAAGGACAACAACAGTGCTGCCATTATGGGACTTTTATTATATCCTTCCCATTGCAGCCAATATTTCCCATAGAAAACAGTGTATATTGCCCCCAATGCACAAAGATCTTCCTTTTTTGGATGGGCGGCCCTGACATCTCCCAGCAGAAATACAGCCAAGTTTTGGGTCTCTACATAAATAAACCAGACCTGTGGCTTCCCACTGAAGGCTGTAAAGATTCTGTTCCTTTTGGTCCTTTTCCAGGATGTATCTACACTGCCATAAAGTCCACTTTCAGATCCCAGATGACCTGCTTTGAACTGGATTATATGGCAGAGTACATTCATATAATCCAGTTCAAAGCAGATAATCTAGGAACCGACATTGGGTTGTATGTCAATGTAGATCCAGCCCCAAATCCCATGTCTGCACAACACTTTGACCCCCTTTTTGGTGTCTGCAATTCAACACAATGACTTCTGCTACCAAAACCAGCACCGGCTCCAAGGAAGACCGACTGTTTCTCAACCAAAAAGGTTTATATGGACTACTACTGGGGAGAAATGGGGTGAATTGCCCTGAAACAACCAGCATCCTTCCTCTCCTATCAAGCTGCTGGTTTCCCCCCTTTACCTCTGATTTCAGGCGCTCCGTCTCTATTTCTCCATCTTCAAGTTGTTGCCTGAGTTGCTTGGCAACCGTCTTCTCCGTCTCCACAATCTGGAGTAAATGGAGATACTTCTGCATTAAGGCTTCGTGCTCCGTCGCAAGAGTCCTATAGCTGTGTGTGCGTTGGTTTGGTGTGCGAGAGAGACAGGCAGACAGACAGACAAACAGAAGGACAGACAGACGGAGGCAGCCGTTACCTTCCCAAACAGCTGGAAATGATGTTTTTTGGGGAGTTCATAAGGAACGAAAAGGACCCCAAGGGTTGCACCTACACTGTGATATTAAGCCAGTTTGACACCACTTGAACCACCCACTCCTTTGCTGGCTTCCATTGTCCACAAGGAAGCACTCTTGCACAATCATAGTGGGATGCTTCAACCTTCACTGCTGATGGAAGCCTGGGATTTGCAGTACAGGAGGAAGGGTATTTAGAGAGCTCATCACTGGACTACAAATCCCAGGAGTCCAAGGAATGCAGCCATGACCATAGCCCTATAATAGTGCAGCATGAAGAGAACATGGCTTAAGATCATCCAGTTGGAAAGAAATTGCTTAAAAAACTCATTAAGGGAAGGATTCGGCCTCCAAACTCTTATATCTCCTGCACCTGGGCCATGTTGCAGAGCCAGGGCGGCCTTCCAGATGTTGCTCGGCAACCTTCATTGCACACATCCACTTTGAGTCTCCTTGTGGTGAAATAATAATAATAATAATAATAATAATAATAGTAAAGGTGGTCCCAGTGGTGATCAGCACACTGGGTGCAGTGCCCAAAGACCTTGGCCTGCACTTAAACACAATTGGCACTGACAAGATTACCATCTGTCAGCTGCAAAAGGCCACCGTACTGGGATCTGCACGCATTATTTGCCGATACATCACACAGTCCTAGACACTTGGGAAGTGTCCAACGTGTGATCCAATACAACAGCCAGCAGAGTGATCTTGTTTTTTCTGGACTCATCTTGTTGTGTTTCTAATAATAATAATAATAATAATAATAATAATAATAATAATAATAATAGATGTTGTAATCTATCCACATTTGTAAGGAGACCCCTATTTGCCTTGAGCAACATGCCAGAGACAGACAATGCTTCCAAGCCTCCCTTTTGCTTGTTTCTGCCTTGCAGTGGCATCAATGTTTGGCCTATGGCGCAAATCAGAGTGGTCAGAGATCCACTTCACTCCACAACATTCCTACAGTCTTTTCTATGTACTACTCAGACTCCGTAAATCTGCAGAAAATTGAGTCCTGTTAGGGACTTGAAAAGGACTGCAGCTCTCAGCAACACAGCCAACATTGGAGGATACTGGGAGTTGCACCCTGGCCAGGCATGTAGCCGGGGGGGGGGGGTCTTGAGGGGCTTCAGCCCCCCCCCCCCCCCCGAAATTCTCATGGTGGTTCGTGAAAAGGCCTTACTGGTGCATTATTTAAACTGTTATGTTTATTCATATCATGATCTGATCACCATACTCAATATATCCCATATGCATGGGGGTATTGGGATAACAATACAAAAGGTTTGCTAAGATAGACCCTCTTTCACTCAGACTCAGCGCCCCCCCCCCCCCTGAAACAAACTCAGCCCCCCCCCCCCCCCCCCGAATCGAAATCCTGGCTACGGGCCTGACCCTGGCCCATTCAGGGGGAAGAAAGAGACAATTGTTTTTATGGGCATTCCTCTTCCAACTGTCTTCCACACCTTAGAATTATTGCCCTTTTATCCCATTTTTACTGCCAAGGCACCAAATTTGCATTTGGAGTCTGGGGAGAGGTAGTTTAAAAGGTGGAGAATTCTAGTGCTTCCTGAAATGGAAACCCCCAGGATCTCATTAGTTGCAGCCCCACGTGACATGAAAGGTTACTATTACTATTATTACTATCATTATTACTACAATTATTACTGTTACTATTATTATTACTACTACTATTGCTATTACAATTATTACTCCTATTATTATTATTATTACTACTACTACTACTACTATTGCAGTTATTAATACTAATACTATTATTATCACTACTATTAATACTACTATTATTATGACTACTACTATTACAACTTTTGTTGTTGTCCATTTGTTCAGTCATTTCCGACTCTTCGTGACCTCATGGACCAGCCCACGCCAGAGCTCCCTGTCGGCCATCACCACCCCCAGCTCCTTCAAGGTCAATCCAGTCACTTCAAGGATGCCATCCATCCATCTTGCCCTTGGTCGGCCCCTCTTCCTTTTTCCTTCCATTTTCCTCAGAATCATTGTCTTCTCTTAGCTTTCCTTTCTTCTCACGATGTGGCCAAAGTACTTCATCTTGGCCTCTACTATCCTTCCCTCCAATGAGCAGTCGGGCTTTATTATCTGAAGTATGGACTGGTTGGATCTTCTTACTGTCCAAGGCATGCTCAGAACTTATTTATTACTTATTAATTATTATAGCTATTGTTACTAATATTATTATTACTATCACTACTATTATTACTATTATTATTATTACCACTACTACTGTTATTATTACTACTATTACTATTGTTGCTATCATACTATTGTTATTATTACTACTATTGTTATTATAATTATTACTGCTATTATTATTACACTATTGCTATTATTATTACTATTTTTACTATTGCAATTATTATTACTATTGCTGTTACTGTTAATACCACTACTATTACTACTACTATTATTACCCCCAGTGGCACAGTAGGTTAAACCCCTGTGCCAGCAGTACTGAAGACCAACAGGTCGCAGGTTCGAATCCGGGGAGAGGCGGATGAGCTCCCTCTATCAACTCCAGCTCCTCATGCAGGGACATGAGAGAAACCTCCCACAAGGATGATAAAAACATCAAATCATCCGTCCTTCCAGACGGCCAGTTCTCTCACACCAGAAGCGACTTGCAGTTTCTTAAGTCACACCTGCTACTACTGCTACTACTATTATTATTAATAGTACTATTACTATTGATATTATTACTACTCCTATTATTATTATTATTGTTATTATTATTACTACACAGTATGTCACAGCAAACAAGATCTATATGCTGGATTTCATATAATAAAATCACAAGTCGAACACTTCCCGAGCGTCTAGGACTGTGTGATGTATTTTAAAATGATGCACACAGATCTAAGTAATAGTATTACTACTATTATTATTACTATTATTATTATTATTATTATTATTATTATTACTATTATTGTTGTTGGAACTATTTTTGTTGTTATGGTTGCGGCTGTTATACCCTGTTTTCCTATCTTAACTGAGACTCAAATCAGCTCGCGACATTAAATTAAATAAAATATTATTAAATGTTAAAATTGAATTAATGCTAGGTTAGAACCATAAAGCCGAGAGTGGATCCTCCGCCTTCTCCTCCTCTGCAGGAAGAGATCCAGGGAAGAAGGAGGCCCTGTTGAACTTCCTCCTGAGCAAACAGCGTAGGAAGAAGCCATGCTTTTAATCTAATGGACTGAAGGGGTTTAAACATCTCAACGCATTTGTCAAAGCAGGGATGTTGTGAATCGAAGAATTTGTTGGAGGCACAAAAACCACCAGTGAGTCAGGAGCGGGGAACTATCCA